>NC_133772.1:114316166-114587453 GCF_003597395.2 Chelonoidis abingdonii | reverse complement strand
GCACCAAGCGTATCTCAGGGTAGGCTGTTAGGGTGTATATCAGGGGGCTTGCTAAATGACAGGGTATGTTTTTCTTGCAAGGTGAGATTGGAAAAGGGTAATGGGAATGGAGTGAGCGGGGGGTCCCTTGTCGGTCCTCATCTGTGACCCGTTAGTCCCTTGATAAATCCAATCCATAATCAAACTAATAGCCAAAAATTTTTTCTTTAAAGGCAGAGCAGACAGGGGAGTTTGAGAGGGAGTTTGATAGAGGAAATGCTTTACGATGGTAGGAGGAACCCGCAATACACTGTGCCTGCACTGCGTCTATCTCCTCACCATGCGCCTGTTAGCCAGACTAGAGGCACCAGAGGCCACTGGATGCTTCTACCCAGATTCTGGTGTGGTTTTGCAAAGACTGTTAACTTGTGCATTATTTTCCACTTACATGTATATCTTAGGACTGTTGGGGGTCATTCCCAATGTAATTAAGTTTACCTTACTTGGTGGAATCTCTGTCAGGTTCAGCAGGTGGTAGATGCTAACAGGAGGAGTGGCTATGGTTGAGAGAGCATCCGTCATCCAACGAAACATTCCTGGACTGTCTATTTGTGGATGCACAGCTGAGGCGACAGCTGTCCCAGTTCACAGGACTGCTGACGTTAGCACGCCCCTTGGTGGAGGAGGAGATGGCTCAGTGGTGGACACTGAGCAGCTTGGTGTATTTCTGACAGTGGCTCAGTGCCCACCCGCCTGGCGCAAATCCTCATCTCGCCAGCTCGGTCTGGTAAATATAGGTAACTGTTACTGGCTCTTCTTGATAACAAGGAGAGAAGGCAATCACCCCTCCTACAGTATAAAGGAGGTATGACAAGTCTTCACAATTACCCTAAGTGCATGGGAGGTTTCTTGTTGCGACTGGCTGGTCGGTGTGCCATATAAAGGGAATCCGTTTTGATCTGAAAATAGGAACGTAGGGTGTTGGTGGTGTGGTACGGTGATTGAGACTTATGATTTCCTCTGGCTTTGTCTTGAATAGGACAAAGCACGGAGGAGGCGCCGAATGGACGAGATTTCTGTTCGCTGAGGGACCTAAGGCTTTCTGAAAATCTGAGTGCACTATATCCACTGAATCCCCTTGGTCCACATGCTTGTTGACACCCTCAAAGTATTCTAGTAGATTGGTGAGGCATGATTTCCCTTTACTAAATCCATGTTGACTCTTCCTCAACAAATTATGTTCATCTGTATGTCTAACAATATTGTTCTTTATTATTGTTTCAACCAGTTTGCCTGGTACTGAAGTCAGGCTTACAAGCCTATAAATAAAAGAGAGGTTTTAAGTGAGTGGAAGTATAAGAGCTAAAGTCAGAAATACAAAAGAGAAAACATGCATCAAAAAGTCTAAAAATCTATCTAGCAAGGTACAGTCTTTGTTCAGGATGGTTGTTCTCTTGCTCACCGTCATCTTTCCAGCTTTTTACTGGTTGGACTGGCCAGGACCAATCACTGAGACCAAATGGCTTGGTTTCTTTGTCTCCTTAAGGTGAGAGATTCTTTGAGGTTCTTTTCCTCCTCTCTTTATAGTTCAGTGAAATGTATTCTTCTGAAGAGTACCGCTAAATAAAGTACATTAGGTCCCGCTGAGTAAAGGCATCATGAGATCTGGAAGATAAGAGGCCATGCTGGTTCCTCCCACATTGGTGGTTTGTACTATGCTGATTATATCTTCCTGCTGCAACCTCAGATACAAATGATTTGCCTGGTGAATTTGGGCCACACCTGGTACGAGGTGTCAGGTTCTTTCCTTTGTCTGGAGAAAATCTGTTTATCAACTCCACTTGGTTCCCGGTATAAACACCTTTTAGTCACAGACTTTTTAAAGCATTAAATACTGAGGCCTGGTCTACCCTAGGGGGTTAGGTCAAATTTAGCCATGTTACGTTGATTTAAAAATGAATGCGTTCACACAACTAACCCTGTTCCGTCGACCTAAAGGGTTCTTAAAATAGACTTTTTACTCCTCCCCGATGAGGGGAGTAGCGCTAAAATTGACTTTGCTGGATTGAATTTGGAGTAGTGAGGACACAAAACAATGATATTGGCCTCCGGGAGCTATCCCAGAGTGCTCCAATGTGACTGCTCTGGACAGCACTTTGGATTCCGATGCACTAGCCAGGTACACAGGAAAAGCTCCAGGAACTTTTGAATTTCATTTTCTGTTTGGTCATCATGGCAAACTCAGCAGCACAGGTGACCATGCAGTCCCCCCAGAATCGTAGAGCATAAAATGTTTCTATGCTCCCTCTATCATCTCTGTCCCTGAGGTTATCGCAGATTAGAAGGTGAAAAAAAATGCACTCGCAATGACATGTTTTCCAAGCTCATGAAGTCCTCCTGCGTTGATAGGGCACAGCTTAATGCATGGAGGCATTCAGTGGCAGAGGCCAGGAAAGGACATGATGAAACATCTGTTGGGGGAGCAAACGGACATGATGATGAAGCATCTGTTGGAGCTGCAGGAAAGCCAACAAGAGCACGGACCCCCTCTGCAGCCGCTGTATAACCGCCTCCCCTCATCCCCATGTTCCATAGCCTCCTCACCCAGATGCCCAAGAACGTGGGGGCAGGAGGATCCAGGCACCCAGCCACTCCACTGCAGAGGATGGCCAAAGCAACAGAAGGCTGTCATTCAAACAATTTGATTTTTAGTGTGGCTACAATAAGCAATGTGGCCTTGTCCTTCCCTCCTCCCCCACTCCACCCAGGCTATCTTGTCCGTTATCTCATTTCTTTTAATTAATAAAGAAAGAATGCACTGTTTCAAAAGAATAGTTACTTTATTTTGAAGGAGGAGGTTGGTTGGCTTACAGGGAATTAAAATCAACAAAGGGGGTGGGTTTGCATCAAGGAGAAACACAGATAATTGTCACTCTGAAGCCTGGCCAGTCATGAAGCTGGTTTTCAAAGCCTCTCTGATGCATAACATGCCTTGCTGTGCTCTTCTAATCGCCCTGGTGTCTGGCGTAAAATGATTGTCTGCCATTGCTTTCACGGAGGGAAAGGCAACTGATGAAATGTACCCCAAACCGCCCGCGGCAATGTTTTTTGTCCTATCAGCCATTGGGAGCTTAATTCAGAATTACAATGGGCAGCAGCAACTGCAGTAACTGTGGGATAGCTACCCACAGTGCACCGTGCTGTAAATCGATGCTAGGCATGGTAGTGAGGAAGCACTCCGCCGACTTAATACGCAATCGACTGTATAAAATTGATTTCTAAAAATCGACTTCTATAAAATCAACCTAATTTTGTAGTGTAGACATACCCTGAGTATCCATAATTTCACATACAGCATTGTAACATGTATTTTCCAATGATATTAGTGACACTGACCAGTGTAGTGTTAGTTTTCAAAGGCATATTTTGTATGAAAATCATTGCAGTAATGTGTAGGGTGGAAACACAGGGGTTCCTAGGATCACAGTGCCCTATTTGTAAAATGGAGCTATTATGTTCTCCTGCCATTTAGGATGTGAAGATTAATTAATTAATATTTGGGAAGTGCTCAGATTCTGTGGTGGTGGGAGTCACAGAAATACAGTGACAGGTAGAAGTTATGGTACAGCTGAGCACACATTTTGGACACAAGAGAGAGTCAGATCCCCCTAAAAATATTATAGGTTTTATATATATGATTTATAACTGTTTACAACTTCAAAAAGAAAATTGACTTAGATAATCTTTGGTTATCTGACCTTGTGTATGTGCCACTAGTTACACTTGCCAAGATAAACTTACAAGGATGACCCATCCTCATGTTCCAGAACATAAAACAATGACTAGATGAGATATTTTCCCTCAGGACATAGTACTGGACAATTATGCACATTATGGAAGTTTTAAGCCTTCTTCTGAAGCATTGATAACTGTGGGAGACAGGATGCAGGACTAGATGCACCACAGATCCGTTGCAATATGACAAGTCCTATGTTCCTCTCATGTGGATCTGAAACAGATATTAGTGTGTAAGATAAATCAGCAGCCCTAATCTGAATTGTTTATGTCAGGTTAAAGAAATCCTTCTTTTCAGTTCTGTATTATATTATTATTATTATTTATTATTAATTATTTATTTATTTTAGTATTTATTACTAGGTTATTATTATAAGGAAATGACGCATTTTAGAGAATGAAAAATAGAAACTGAGCATGTAAATTCATCCATTTACTGTTCACATTATCTAAAGAAATAGTTGTCATGGGACAATATAAAGGTTGTCCCCCTATTTAAGAATCCTTGAGGCTAAGGTTCATGTGAAATCTGGGTCCAGGTCTTGTAGCTCACAGCTGAAATGAGTTTGTTCTTTCTAGTCCCAGTAACTATTTCACTGCTCCTCAAACCTCCCGGAAATGTAACAGATTGGTAACGTCCAGCCTAAAATTGCAATTGCAGGGGGTAGTGGAGGTCTTGTCTGAGGAGCTTTGCTTCCTGTATCAAATCCAGTTTGGCATAAGTGTACTGAGTTTTAAGACTGAGGAGCAATAGCAGACCTTGGGGAAGAGGAGTCCAGGTATGTGATGGCAGAAGATGATGTAGGTCAGGCATGAAATGCATTAACAGAGCTGTTAACAGAGGCACAGACTGGAAGAGCAATGATGACATAGATCTAGAATGAGGTGTTAACAGAGCAGCATAGGAGATTGTTGAACAGTACCAGCCATACTACATCTGCCCTTTGCCAGTGCTACACTTCATATGCAATAAACATAAGCACCTTCTACAATTATTTGCAGTGAGACAGTTCACATTCAGCAGGGGAATCTCAAAGTGCTTTACAAACATTAGTTAGCTAATCATCACAACCACCCCAAGAGGTAAGTGTTAAACTGTTTTGCATACACAGGGCTTGACCTTGCATAAAGCAAGCACAGAGTTTTGTATGTTTGAGTGCAAGTTAAAAAGTGCTGAGCAGGTCAGGGAGTGCATGGCATACCGATCCTCCATCAGTAAAAGTGAGGTTACTGAGTGGTGTAACAATTATCAGGGCTAGACTTAGCTGAAGTCTCCACACCAGGGGTAGGCAACCTATGGCACGGGTGATGAAGGCAGCACGCAAGCTGATTTTCAGTGGCACTCACACTGCCCGGGTCCTGGCCACTGGTTTGGGGGGCTCTGCATTTTAATTTAATTTTAAATGAAGCTTCTTAAACACCTTATTTAAAAACCTTATTTACTTTACATACAACAATAGTTTAGTTATGTATTATAGTCATATAGAAAGAGACCTTCTAAAAATGTTAAAATGTATCACTGGCACGCGAAACCTTAAATTAGAGTGAATAAATGAAGACTCGGCACAGCACTTCTGAAAGGCTGCTGACCTCTGCTCTACAGATATCTCCATTCCATGACCCTTTTTTTATCTTGTGGCCTTGAGAACAGAAGCAGATACTCAGAGCGCTTAAGACTCACTGGTGCTCAGCAAAGAGGATACATCTAGCACTTAACCTTACTTGCACACATGTGTATTCTCCATTCACACCTAACCTGGAGTGCAACAGGCTTTCAGTACCTGCCATCCAGAGTGCAGGGATTTGTCAGGTCAGCACTAGAAAAGTTAAGTAATTTGCTCATAGTTACACAAGGAAACAGCAGCAGAGCCAGGAACAGAACCAAGAGTCCTGACATCCCCTCCCCTGCACCTCTCACCCATTGACTACTAAACAACGTTCCTTTTAACAAAAAAAGCCTGACTCTTGCATGTTCTCCTGACTCTTAGGAGAAGAGCTTCCTGTCAGACCGAAAGAACAGACATTAAACAATGAAGACAGTCAATTCTTAATGAGTTCTTGAATTTTATATATATAACAAAAAATCAAGAGCATGACAATAATGAGACATTCATTTTATTTATCTTTTTACAAGGCAGACCAATTAGTAATGTTATGGTTGGAGAAACTCATTTTTAAACCTTGTGTGAGGATATCATCTCCAGACCCAGTCCTGCACCACCTTTATTAATAGAAGTAAAAGTAACTTGCAGCAAATCTGTTCCCTTCAGGGCTGGGAGTGGTAATCAAAGAAGCAAGCAAAATGGGGAAATTGTTTCAGATTTACAATCTTATAAATTTCATCTTTAAATTCATCACACAGAGAGGAACCTGTACACTCCTGCCAGGCTTGTGTTTCACATGGACTATCTTTTTTGTGAAACTGCCTTCTTCCTATCCACCTCAGTGAGATGAAAGGATGAAAAATCTCTTTAGCTGGTAAGACTGTATGTAACAATGTTCTACAAAAAAATACTTTACCAGGAGCCATGCCACCCTGGGCTGTGATCAGATCACTATTTATAAACAGTGCAGGATTGTTCTGGCTTGGTATCTGAATTGGCAATTCAGGTGGCAAAAAGCTGTTGGTGATTCTGGAGGTGGTGCTCTTCCTTCCAAGTCCGTACCAGACCAAGTCTCTATCTGGGGTCACAGACCAAACTGTTAATTTTAGAAAAGAAAAGGGAAGTCCTGACCACTTTTTGATTGTTAAAGATCCCATGGACACCTTTCACAAGGCTTTGAGATGGTCAATAATGGCTTTAGTAACTACATTCTGCCTACCTAAATTCTCTCTGTAATTTCACTGAGCATATGTCAGCCAAACATTATGTTGCTCAAGGGTATGAATGTTCTACCCTTCCTGAGCGACATAGCTTTCACCAACATAGGTGCTCAAGTGCACAGCACTATGTCGTTGGGAGAGCTTCTCCTGCAGGCATAGCTTTTGCTGCTCGCACAGGTGGGGTTTTTTTGTCGATAGGAGAGGGCTCTACTGTCAGCATACAATGTCTTCATCACTGCAGCACTGTACCTATAGACATGGCCTTATATACTCTAATCTTCACTTCCTGGCCTAAAATGTTATGTAGAGTTGCTGTGTGCTGTTAAACATTATGTTCTAGAGCTTGCCATTTTTCAGTGTGCTTGTGTAATGCAATGGGTGAAGTGATATTGATTAACTCATTAGACAGTAATATTTATCAAGTGTTTTGGGATCCATTTGGATGAAAGGTGCATTAGAAATGTAGAATCATGTTAAACCTTAAATAAAGTTAGACAAGGCAATTAGTGCTTGGACTAAGGAAAGAGAGGATGAGTGAAGCCTTCTCTCCTCTTTAACTGTGGGGTCTTTTTATGAATTATCTATTTAAATACAGATATATTTTTTCTTGGGTTATCTATTATTCCTCGCCTTCATCTCAGTTAAGCAGAATACAATGAAACAAAAATCTAACTGGGAGGAGACTGCCATATGTTGCCTGAGGCTCTCAATTTTTTTGCCAGAAAAGATTGTTTGAAATCTTAGTGGGTATAAATACCCTGGGCCGGCGCTTCCATTAGTCAACCCTAGGCGCTCGCCTAGGGCACCAGGATTCGGGGGACAGCATTTTGTGCACTCCCTATGGGGTGCACGGGAGCTTCCGGTTCCGCTCCCATTGTGCCACCGAAGAAGGACCTTCTGCCGACGTACCACGGAAAACAGCGGCAGGCAATTGAGCAGCTCAATGACTGCCGCTGTCGCCTGCTCCATTTCAATGGAGGGTCCTTCGGCGGCGCGACGTGAGCGGAACTGGAAGCTCCCGCGCACCCCGTGGGGAGCGCACAAAATGCCGCCCCTGGAATTCTGCCTAGGGCGCCAGAAACTCTGTCGCCGCTCCTGTAAATACCTGGAATGACAGATCACTTGGAATCCAAACCTTCCTTTCTGGGAGCAGGGGAAATAATCTTCTTTAAGGGCCAGATTCTCAGTTCCACCCAGTGCCAAAAAGTGACTAGCTATGGCTCCCTAAGCCTGCTCTATGGTGGCCTGAGCCCCACAATACATTAGAGCAGCCAGGGAGCTGCTCTAAGATATGCCTGCTGGTTGTGGTCCTTGCAAAAAGGCCATCTGCTGAGGATAATAGAAGGATAATATGTTCCCTTACTGCTTCTCATGTCCATCTATGCTATGGGAAGGTGGCACAGGAGCTAGCTATGTCAACTCTAAATCCACTAGGAACTGTCCATGCTTGAGGAAATCTGGCTGCTTTCCACTCCCTGTATGCCACTGGTTCAGTGCTAACAGAGTGGAGAGGATGACATAATCTTGGAATCAGCAATGGCCTTAATAGCTACTGCTGCCTTGGTAACACAGAAGTACATTTAATAGCAGAGTTTTGCTCCAGGGCAGGGGCTGATGGTTATATAGTGTTGCAGTGGGAATCATTCCCACATGTAGTCCTGGTAAAAGTCTAAGTAATTTGACTGAGCCTGTCTCTGAACTCTGTTTGGTTTAAATCAGGAGAAATCATTTTGAAGTCAACAGAATCACTGCAGGTATAAAATTGGTGTGGGGTCAAAACCAGGCCCTTAATAATGCTTACTACCTCCTCATATGCACCTTAGTGGCAGGACTCTAGTGTAGAATCCTTCCCTAGAGCGGTTTTGCATGTCGAAATGTCATGTAATAATCCCCAAAATAACCTTCAGGGAGGTACTTTCACTCACATCAACCAGCTATAAAATCCATTTTCCTTGCTTTTGCTTTTCTCATACCATTCTAGTCAGAGATTTTTGTGCTGAACCTTAAATATTTAGAAACACCTTCCAGATGTGTCCTAAAATACAGATAGTTCTAGCAAGAGGATAGTCAGCAGCCAACTTTTGCAAGAAGTCTGAATCTGTCAGACAAATCTCTTCAAACCCTGTATAGAAAATAAGAGTGGATAAATCTTGAAATCTTAGCTGCTTTGGTCACCATTCTTACTCAAACACCACTAAATGAGTGCTCTGCCCAAGTAAGTACTTTGGGATTTGGCCCAAGAATAGCATTTGGTTCCCATTCCCATACTCTGGACACCCGTAGGAACAGCTGGAAACAAGGAAGAGTCAACACCATAACACTGTCTGGACCAGCATCAAGTGTTGTATGGACCACCGGTGGCTTACAGAGCAGTTTGGTATCCACTGCCATCCCCATTACCAGGGGAATGTACAGAGGAAGCACTTAATTGCTAAATTGGAAGTTGTCCTGTCTGTGCCAAGCAGTCTCTAGGATTTCAGAACTGACAAAGGATACAGAAAGGACAAATATTTATTGAAATCATCATTTTGCTAATTGGATGTGGTTTAATAGCTTTCCAGAACTTGTTGACTTGTGTCTTATGGTTCCTCTTGCCAAAGGAAGGGAAGATTTGCTAGTTTATCAACTGCTTGAGTAGCTGTCACATTCCATAAGGTGAAAGATGCAGCCTCAGTCATGCACATAGTGCTGCTAGAAGGTCTATATCTAAGCCAAGCATCTTGGGCGGGATTTGAACCAAGAATTCTGTGATTGCAAAGCAATGGCTCCAGACCATGAGCTGAAGGTGAGTCTCTCTTAACTCTTTGCAGTAGTAGCCTTTGTAGTCTCTTGCTGAGCATCCTCCAGGCACTAGAGTTTGAGGGTCAGATACTGATCTCAATTTCATTGCTGTAAATCCATTGACTTCAGTGGAGTTACTCTGTATTTACACTGGTCAAAATCCAACCTAGCAACAACCACATACTTTTTCCACCCTAACACAGTGCCAAAAGTTGTTGTAGGACTGCACCTTTTGTTCAATGCCCTTCACATGCAGCACATAAAGTACATGCCAGAGATGCCACTCCAGCACAGCATGCACTTGTCAAATATACTGTTCCAATGGGTCAACAGTGTGCTTCATCAGACTCAGCACAGGAGGATTTGAACCATTCATTGAGTGCGTACATAAAGAATCTGCCCCTGATAGGAACCAAGCTGAGAAGCAGCAGGTCTAGAATTTAAGGAGTTAATCTCTGTGGTCAGTAAGTAGCAGCAGTTTTGCATACAGTTCTGTAGATATAGTACAAACTAAAATTCAGCAAGTCTTGCTTAATAATTTGCTGAATGAGCTTCATGATCTCTCCAATGAACTCAGGTTGGGTTTTAAGCAAACTGGAGCCTACTGTCTAAGTAATCTGGGTGATTTAAGGTTGTCAGTGAAAACAAGCAGAAATAACCATAGACTGTAGCACCATCTATTCAAAAATCTCAAAGTGGCTAATAAATATAACAGTGCTTTGTAGGTGTTAATGTAGCCTTCACAACGCCCCTGTGAGGTAGGGAAGTATTATGTTTGCCAATGAAGACACTGAGGTACAAAGAGATTAGTAGATTTGATTTTGAGCAACAGAACCTCTTATAAACCAGCATTTCTCTAGTCCACTTTTAAAGTGTCTACCACTAAACTCAGAGAAAGCTCTCCATTAATGTAGCTCTGGGCAGTAGTTCTGTGAATCATGGTTCCTAAGCCTGCAATCACTAGGGGACTAGACCACTAGAGTGGGAATAAAGATTGCAAAAAAAGGGAGGGTTTCTAAGAGGCGGGTCAGACAGTGTTCCCTGTCTGGGACGATTCAAACAAAAAGGATGAGGTGCTTGGACAATCATATTTCTGAGCTCTTGGCTGTGGTGATAGTTTCTGTGATTACCCGAGATTAAGCAGATTTGTGGCACGTTTCAGCTTTTCAGAGTTTGGCCAGGCCTTAAAAATACTGGAGTTAGAACCTGTTATATCACCAGAGTAGTCTGGCTGTATGAGGAGGATTTGAAACAAGTCCTTTGGGTACAGTTGAGATGATTTTATGATCATGAATACCAGCTTCTAGTAGCCCTGTCGAATGAATGGTGGAACTTTAAAGATTTGTCTTTTAATGTTGCCTGATAGCCTTTTTCCAGAGGTACCTGCCCCATGCCAGGTTGCAATACTGGTATTTAAGCAGTTGATACAAAGAGAACTCAGTGATACATTTGTCCATGCAGACCACTTGTCCTGAAAAAACCCTGATTTGGGTTTTATTTTAAAAACTCTTCCATGTGGCAATTCTAGAAACAGATCTCTGTGGGACAAATCACGAGGTCATTTATTAGTTTTTACCCATGTAACAAGCTGACCATAGGATTTAACTAACATAGACACACTGACTTTCCAGACCTTTGGGTATGTTCTCTTTAGCTTGGAAATTGCAACATTATAAAATACCTGTGCATTGGGAAAGCATTGATGTGTGGTGTTCCAAGCTCTGTGAACACACACACAGGCTGGAAGTCTTTGTATCTGTGTACATTGGATTAAATCTTACAGTCAACTTTTGCCTCGTCTTTATGTGTATGTGTACGGAGTATTTAGTGTATAAACACACAGGGGAAAAGGTGTCCTGGGTACGACATGGATTCTCTTGTCACCTCCTGAAATAACGTATTTAAAAGTTCCTCTGTGGTGCAATCAGCAGCACTATGTTAGTACATGAGGAATGGAAAATGAAACTAAATATTCATTATCAGGCACGTGATGCAGGCCAGTCAAGTTTCATTGTCCAGCTAAGTAAAATAAAAAATTTAAAGAGATAAAAGGAGAGATGAACATCAGATTTAATAATCTCTATCAATCTTTGGTGCTTATACAACATCAGTGACCATGATATCTAGATGTTATGTGAATTATTTAGTTTGAATGATCTGAAAGATTATAACAACTCAGGCAAAGAATTAAATTTTAAACAGTTGAGGCCATTTTTTTTATCCCAGTTACACTGGTGTAAGTCTAGAGTAGTTCAATTGATTTTATTGGATTTACTCCAGCTTTCTACAAGTATTTCTTTAAGAGTAGAATGTAGCCCCTGATTTTTCACTTGAACAGTGTCCCTTTAAATGAAGTCTTTGGCTACACCTGAGTGAAGCAGCTCTACTCACAGAGCGCTTAACATGCAAATGAAAAAGCATAATATTTGTTGCATGGGCTGATGTATGCACAAGCGCAGTGCTCTCAGAGTAACGGCCCGTGCTGTTTTTGTTAAGTATCTAACAGTGCCAAGGATTGTGATGGGGTTGTAGAGTACAAACTAATTATCTCCAACAATTGCTTCTGCTTATTTCTCGCATGAAGGAGCAGCATCTTCACTGGAACTGGTTACATATCGTAGCTCAGGTTTAAGGGCCGTTGATTGGATAGGGGATATTTTGTGATTGTCCATAAAGAGGAAGAGTAAAAATATGGCAGTTTCACGTTTTACAGCACTGAGTCTGCAGTTCTGGGTAATTACCTAGTAATACACTTTTGAAATCCCTTCTAGGTGCAATGGGTGGAAAGTGCAAGAAGTTGGAGGATACAGAATAGTGTCTCATTATTTGCTAGAGATTGGGCACCTCTACATGGGTTTGTAGAAGCCTGTCTTCAGCAGGCAAGGTCTGAAGATGTAATCCTGTAAAGTGCTGACCATCTCCTGCAACATGCCCAATGTCCTCAACTTCCATGCAAGTTAACTGGGCCTGATACTACAAGGTGGTGAGTTATCTCAACTCCTGTGGAGGAATCAATGGCAGTCAGCATCTTTCAGGTTCAGGATCTAATGGCTTGAGGTATGTCAGTGTGGGCCAAATCCTAAAGTGTCCTGAGTACCCCCAAAGCTCATTGACTTCATGATGAGTTGCTGCTGAGTGCTCAGCTCCTTTTAGGATTTTAGGCCTGATCTAAAGGCCATTAAAATCAACAGAAAAACTCCATTAACTTTAATGAAATTTGGATCAGGACCTTGGCTTTGTGCTTTTTGTTTTCTCTGTGAATTTAGCAAAAATTCTGGATTAACAGGCCCTGGAATGGAGCCCTCTGTAATCCAGAGTTGGTACAGCACAGGCAGGGCAACCTTCCCCGACCCATTGGCCTCAACCCCAACATCAATATTGCAACGCCTGCACAGGAGAAGGGTAGACTTAAGTCTGCTTTCTGGTCCTCTACTTGCTGCCCCGCTTTCTTCCTCCCAGAATAGACAAGGTCCCGCAGTTCCTAGATGCTTCTTTCCTTACCATGGCCCAACTAGCTTATTTATATCAGTTTGTCATGAAAAGCTTCATTGGGAGAATTGAATTAATCCCCTGTAAAGCTGTTTTCCATTATATCCATAAACCAAACGAGGTGGGTTGTAAATGGGGAGGCAGGGAATTGGAATTGAGTTAGGTACAATGTAAATTCTGCAGATGACTATATTTAACTAAGAACAGAGCCAAGGAGACTTATATCCATATGAGAGAAACTGACGTTTCCTGCATGTATAATAGTAGGGGGCTGGACCCAGCACATCCTAGCTTGGGGTAGGGAATACGCATTGTGGGAGGAGGTCAGCTCAGTGGCATGCTCCCTCCTCTCCCAGATACCCTTCTCTGGGTGTTTTGTGAGGGTTTAAAGAACAGATCTGTTGACTACACAGAGTCAGATCACCAGGGTGGGGCAGGAGCACCTGAATGGTCTTTACATCCTGGTAACCTTGAGCTTTTACACTTCTCTAATGAAGTCAGATAATGGCCTGTCTAAACAAAGGCTCTGTGCAGCCACCACAAACATTATAAGGCGTAAGTATCCTCCCCTCCCTAGTGGATACTTGCGCACCTGTAGCCAAGCTTCCATGGGGTAATGCGTGAGGCAGGTTCCAAGGGCTTCCTTTCTCATATAACCATGTCCTGCTGGCTTAGGCTGTCACCTTCAAACCCCTCCACCTCAGGGGACAATTTCAGGAAAACTGGGTATCTGCACATCAGGATATATATGTGATCTGTTGCACACAAATGCATAGACTCACATGCAAATATATGTGTATATAAACATGCACGCTTGCTCGCTCACACCCGCATTTCTCTTAAAGTAAAGGATAGAGCTGGGGAACAGAGCATGATGGAGGCAGGGGAGACGTCAGCATTGAGTCACAGTGTGTAAAAAGCTGATTCTAAGTGTAATGAAGGCAATTCTTCCTAACCAGTGAGGAGAAGACAGGAAATAATGGACTTAAACTGCAGCCAGGAAGACACGAGTTAGATTTTAAAAAATGTGTATGGTTGAGAACATATGTGTGTGTCATAGTCTGTCTTGGATGCTTTACTGGTACCATTGTCACTAAGATCCTCAGAGATTGGCCCAGGCACCTATCTATTGTGGATAATTAAAGTGAGCAGTTGATTATTTGAAAGAGAGAGAGAGAAATATCTTCAGTGAATGCAAGTTTCATTTTAAAAAGAGAAGCAAAGTTTTAGCAGGGATATAAGCACTGTAACCTCAGCTGCTTCAAACTCCCAGTCTATTTTGTAATCTCCAGTCTCTCTGTATTTGTCCATCATGTCTCCTAGCACATTACCAGAGCACTGCATCATACAGAGGATGCTGGAGGGCTGTTTTTTCTGCAATCCTTAGTAATAAAGCCATCCTCCTTTTGAGCAGCCCCCTGGCCATTGATTGATTCACTCAATGGGGAAGGGGAATCAGCTTAGATGAAATAAGCATCATTCATCCTGAACCTTTGCTGTAGGCCAAGGTTCCTTCACTTTTATGTTCGGACACTGTGATGCAAATGTCATGATGATGTGATGCAATCTGGGGTTTTCCAAACACTGTGGACAACTGTGCCTTTAAGATGTTTTGGAACGAGCCCAGTGAAACCAGTTCTAATATTAGGCTCACATTAGGCAGCACTGGTTAGTTAGAACTCAGGCCTGGTCCACACTACGCCGTTAAATCGATTTTAACAGTGTTAAATCGATTTAACGCTTCACCCGTCCACACTACAGTGCTCTTTAAATCGATTTAAAGGGCTCTTTAAATCAATTTCTGTACTCCTCCCCAACGAGAGGAGTAACCCTAAAATCGATATTATTAAATCGGAATAGTGTTAGTGTGGACGGAATTCAACGTTATTGGCCTCCGGGAGATATCCCACAGTGCACCACTGACCGCTCTGGACAGCAATCAGAACTCAGAGGCACTGGCCAGGTAAACAGGAAAAGCCCCCGCCCCGCGAACTTTTGAATTCAATTTCCTGTTTGGCCAGCGTGGAGCTCACGTGGAGCCTGATCAGCCCAGGTGACCACGCAGAGCTCATCAGCACAGTAACAATGCAGTCTCTGAGAAATCGAAAAAGCAGCACCAGCCTGGACCGCCACAAGATGTACTGGATCTGATCACTATATGCGGGAGAGGATCAGTGCTAACCAGAACTCTCCGTTCGAAAAACGAAATGAAAAATATTTGAAAATTTTAAGGCATGATGGGAAAATGGCCACAGTGCAGTGCAGAGTAAAGTTAAGAGCTCAGACAAGCATACCAGAAAAACCAAAGCAGCAAACGAAGATCAGGGTCCAGGTCCTAGAACATGCGCTTCTCCGCTGAGCTGCATGCAGATTTTTAGGGGGCTCGCCTACCACTACCCCCCTGTCCGTGGATTCGAGGTGAGGGCGTCATAATCTCAACCATGGGAGGATTCAGCGAGAGGGGAAGATGAGGAAGGAGGAGAGGAGGACAACGGACAACTGTCTGCAGCCAAAGATCACCACAAGCACTCCATAGTCCAAACAGCCAGGAGCTTTTTGTGACCCAGACGGAGTTACCCTCCCAGCCCACCCAAGCCACTAGCCCAGACAGTGAAGCATGGAGTGACCTCTGTTGGTGTACCTTTATATAATATGAAACATGGTTTAAAAGCAAGGCGTTTTTAATGATTTATTTGCCATCAGGCTTGGGATGCATTTTGCAGCCAGTAAAGTTTACAGTGGAAAGTTTGTTAACATGTACTGGGGATGCGCGATCCTCCAAAGAAATCTCAGAATCAGTCCTGGAGGGTACCTCCAAAAGCCTTTCGAAGTTTCTGGCAAGAGCTTTATTCTTCCCTCATTGATAGGACCACCTGCCTCACCAGCATGCTAGCAAGTAATTGGTATCATTGCATGACAAGCAACTGCGTATGGTCCGGTGCATTGCTGGCATTCAAGAAAAACATCGTTCTTCATCTCACTGCTGTGATTCTCAGCCAAGTTATAGCGTTTCATTGTTAACCTGGTTGAAATTCGAGGAATTTAATTAATGGACAGAGATGGCTATACTTTCCTACTGGGGCTTGTTGCGTTAACTCAAATATCCTTCCTTGCATGTACAAGCTAGGGTGGAGGGGAAGGAACGATCAGCGCTGAGCTTTTCGCATTTATTGAGCAGGAATCTTCCAGCTACCAGGGCCGCGCGCGGGTTGCGGGGAGGGTAGTGTTTATCACTGATAGCACCATGCGGTGGGGGAGGAATATAGCAATCCCTTGCATAGGAAAGGGAGGTTGGCTTCTGCTGCCTGGCCTGTTAATAGGAAAAAGGCTTCATAGGCACTGTGTAGATGAAGGCTGGAGAAGGTAAAAGATAAAGCCTTACCATGCCGCAGAAAAAGCTGACGTATGATGACCAGGACCTGCATCTGTGAGATCTGCAACTACCAGGCAGCCACGGCACTCCAATATTTAAGAGATTGCCAAAATCGACTTTGTAGGTTTGAAATCCACCTGTGCTATGTAAGGTGAATAGTGTTGTTCATTGTGGAAAGTAAAACGTTCTGTAAAATGATCTTTTTGTACATACTTCTTCTCCTACTGTTTTCCCTCCCCCATGCAGCTGCACAGTTTTCGCGCCTCCTACTCCAATCCCGAAGGCTAGCTCAGAAAGCGGAGGAAGAGAGGAGCACGAGATTTAAATTTCTCTGCAATCATGGAAGTAAATCCTGCAATGAAAGAGCTCATCAGATGAGTAGCAGGAACATGCTAGCAAAGTACAGGAAAGATGCCAGGTGACGTCCGAGGACAGAGGAGACGCTCAAGATGAAAGTGGCGCGAGGAAGATCAGAGGTGTAGGCAGGAAGATCAGGCGGTGGCGGGATGCAAAGTTGGAGTGCTGCATGATCAATATTACACCTCCGACGTGTCTGGTGTGATCTATCAAGGAAGATCAGTCGGGGTTACATGATGCCACTGCAGCCATGTTAAACCACCCTCAGTACCACACATTTGCATACTCCCACCCGTCTCGTGTTAGAATGCGGGACGCTTTCTGTACCACCCTCCACCCCCGTTGGACAGTCCCAACCAAAATGGCTGCAATTACGATTGAAGTCCTAATAGCTTTCCTTCCCTCCTATCCCCTCCTAAACCACACGGTATAACCTATATTCTCTGTCTCTGTTTAATTAATTACTGTTTAACAAAGCAATACATGCCAAGGGGGAGGTGGTTGCTTACCAGGAATTGTTTTAATCAAGAATACATTATTTTAAATGTAGTGACTATTATTGTCCCTAAGCAAAGCTGTAATCAAAGGGGGAGGGTGGGGTTGCTTACGGGAAAGGAGTCAGAAGAAGGGCGCGGGGTTCTTGATCAAGGGAAGCAAACACAGCAGTCACCACGTTACCCTGGCGTGACTGAAACTCGTTTTCAAGGCTTCTCTGGTGTGACCGCTTTCCTCGGTGATGCTCTTTCTAATCGCACCTGCTGTCTGGTCTGCTCGGTAGTAGCGGCCACGACGAATTATGCCTTGGCCTTCCCACCCCGCCATAAAGGTCTCCCCACTCTCACACAGATTGTGGCAGCACCAGCAAGCAGCAATAACAAAGGGGACATTGTTGCTGATTCATGAGCGAGTAAGTAATGTGTGCGCAGCCGAGCTTTAAACAAGCCAATATGCACATTTCTACCACCATCCTGCACTTGCTCGCCTGCCTAGTTGACTAACAGCTCTTGACCAGTGTCCAGCTTGCCTGTGGTATGGTCTTCATGAGCCATTGCATCAAGGGTAGCTGGTCCCCCGGATAAATACAGGCATTCAACATCCCCAACTCGTTATGTGCACCCCTCCAGAAATCGATGCTAGTCTCGGACCATGGACGCACACCGTAGAATTAATGTGCCTAGTGTGGCCGCGCACAATCAACGTTATAATATCTGTTTAATAAAACCGGTTTTAGCTAATTCGAAATTATCCCGTAGTGTAGACGTAGCTTCAGATACTGAATGAAGCAGACCTGGGCTTTGAGTGATCACTGAACATCACATGGTACCAGCAGTAAAACAAACTAAGAAATTCCCCTGAGTGAAAGAATAGAGCAATTAAAAGCCCCACGAGAGCTGAAACTCTCTGGAAATGTATATGACAACTGCATGTGGTTAAAACAGTGCTTCACTCTCTGTATTTGCAAGCGATGGGTGCCAGCAAAAGGGAAGACAGGCAAAAGGTAGCCATATTTCTGACAATAGCCGTTTCTGAAGCATTTGCTATGTTTAATAGTGTTCAGTTAATTCAGGCAAGGGAGGCTACATATTAAACTGTGTTGCAGAAATCTGAGGAGAACTGTATTCCACAGAAAATGAAACACAGGAAAAATATATTTTTGCACAGGGTACAAAAAGGTGAAACCACAGAAGCGTTGGTGACTGATCTAGGGTTGAAGAGCCACTCTTACAGTTAAGGGGGGGCTCTCAGTACTTGATGGGAATTTGTTTCAAGATATCAGGATGGTGATTCCTAAGGTGTTGCAGAAAAAAAAATTAAAAGGTTACACGATCATTTAGGGCTTGAAAAATCTAAGAGAAGGGCCACAAATGGTTTATACAGGCCTCAAATGAACAGTGACATTGAGGAAGGTGTTAAGGTTAATTGGCCGTATTTTTGTCATGCACAAGTCAAGCAAAAGAACCCATGTTGGTGCCACAGAAAAACCGAGATTTGTTTCCATTGGCTGAAAAAAAACTGTACTGAACTCAATACCCTGAAGCAGCCTTATTAGATGATACCATAGCTAAACAAGTGATTGTGCATCTCAAATCTGTTTTTGCTAGACATGCTGTAGTAATGCTGATGATGGGCCACAGTTTAGCGGACATGAGTTTAAGGAGTTGCACTGAAGTATGGGTTTAGACATGAATCCACTAATCCTCATTAATCCTCAATCCAACAGCTTGGAGGAAAGCATGGCCAAAATAATGAAATGCCAACTGAACAAGGCCGTGGAATCAGACTCTGGTCTGTATTTAGCACTTCTAAATTACATAATGACACCGATGAAGTATGTAGTGTCACCAGCCAACTTTTTTTTTTTTTTTGAAAAAAATATGTCGGCAATATTAGAAACTGACTTCAGAGTCATGGGGGACTTGTAGACACATACAGTGCCCAATATGGCAAAACCACCAAAAAAAAAAATCAGTATGATTTGGAGTCCCAGAAGCTGCTAACACGTAATGATAAACAATGGTTGTAAACAGCAGTGGTGTCACACAAAGGCTGCTCTGTTGTATGAGGTTATCACTCCAGCTGGACACACACAGGAACAGGGAACACCTTCTCCAAATTCTAGAAAGGAGGGAGATAAGGGGCACTGAACCATCCATCTTGCCAAGAAGCTCTCAGACAGGCATAGAAAGTTGAAAGGGCTGAGCCCCAGGCCATGACACAACCAGCAATAATGGATTTACCACTGCTGGATAACAGTGGTGCCAATATCTTGGGGTAGACCCAAAGGGCACCTCAGAGACTAGTTAAACATTGCTAGTTAGTTTAGTTAGGTTGATTGCAAGTATTTGAAATTCTGTACTATGTTAATATTTCTTGTTAATTGTTGTTTTTATGTTCAGCTGGGGAAACAAGATGTGGAGAACTGTACCTGTATGAGGCTCTGGGATGAGCCATTTGTAACCAATTCTCATGTTACGCAGAAGCTCATTTTAGTCAGTCCTGATCAGTTGGAACTCAGACACCAAAAGAAGCAGATCTCTGTCAGAGTCCCTGGCTCTGAGTGATCACTGAACATCTCATATATAACCTGACCACCAGCTGTTTGAAGTCTCCTGCTTTGAAGTCTTCCTCTTCGCTCTTCATCCTCTCTCTGTCTCTGGTATGCTCAGAAATCTATTTAGATATTTCTTGAGCACACACTGCTGCTTGTTTCTTTGAATGGCTCCTGCTGTTGATAGATGGTGCTCCCTGCCCTCCTAGCAGGAGGAATCACAATGATGGAATGCCAGGAGGGAAGGGGAATGATGAAAATACTGGTGCTTTGAGGTCAGTGAAAAGAAGAATGGAAGAGAAAACAGCAGGGACTTTCTCTCCTGGAAAGCACGGATCTCGTCTTGACACAAGCTATGATTTTGCTGGTGTGCCTCCAGCTGTCACCTCAACCTGAGCTCTAAAAATAATACCTCAAAATTAGGTTCACAACAAAATTATCACGAGTCCCCAAGTCCTCTTTCACTAATACCTTACATAGGGGATGGAGGAAAGAGTTGAGAAGCAGGTGGACTGAGCCATGGAGGAACTCTGGAATTTTACTTTTAGCTCTGCCACTCACTTTGTGGCCTTGGGCAGATCAATTAACCTTTTTGGATCTGATTTTTAAAAGGCAGCTCTCACCCATGTACACTCATCTGTGCATACTTCTCCTGTGTGCATGCACCTGCATGTGCACTTTGAGTTCACTCCTGCTTGTGCATGGGGGAATGAACTTTTCATACACAAATCTCAGCTGTCCAAGCACAGAACTCACTTGAATAACAGAACTTGTGCTTCAGGGAAAGGATTCAGACTCATGGTACTTTCCAAACACATAGCAATAGCAAAAGAGTTCACATGACATGCCAATCTTAAGTCGCAAGACAGGATGAGGTGCAAGTATTCAAAGCAAAAAGTTTATAAAATTAATGCAGGGCTCTGAATTAAATCAAAAAGTAATGAAGATTGAGGTGAATGGGTAGAACACAGTGTAGATACAGAAGAAACTTGAGCAAAGAGCCTCAACAGTCAAAACTGGTCATTAAGGGTCACGTGCAGGATGTTAGTGACACACTACACCAGAGGTAGGCAACCTTTCAGAAGTTGTGTGCCGAGTCTTCATTTATTCACACTAATTTACGGTTTTGCTTGCCAGTAATACATTTAAAGTTTTCAGAAGGTCTCTTTCTATAAGTCTATAATATATAACTAAACTATTGTTGTATGTAAAGTAAATAAGGTTTTAAAATGTTTAAGAAGCTTCATTTAAAACTAAATTAAAATGCAGAGCCTCCCGGACTGGTGGTCAGGACCCGGGCAGTGTGAGTGCCACTGAAAATCAACTTGCGTGCCGCCTTCGGCACGTGTGCCATAAGTTGCCTATCCCTGCACTACAATGATGTTATTGAGAGCCTGTATGAATTCTTTATTTCAGTGTTTATATTTGGTGCGAAGGTCATATTCCTCCAGCAACCAGATACATTTTCCTTGTGGATAAGGGAAAGGAGAGCAAAATTTACAAGGTTTGATTATGGCAGAACAGTGGGTTAGTCAGTTAAAGAGCTTGGCAGAGATTTCTGGTAGTTCACTAAGGAAAGAAATTAATCACTGACAAATGGCCAATAAATACTATTGTTCCTATACAACCATGGACTAAACGCATATGTACATGTGATTTCCACTGATATGAGCAAAAGACTGGGAGCTAGGATTGTTAGGAAGAGTTAGGAAATGCATTCCCTCCCCCACCCCCTACAAAAATTCTAATGAACACACAATTTTTTCGACTGGAAAAAATATTTTGATGGAAAATTTCTCTCCATCTCAACTCTCAGATTTTATTTCTGGCCCTGCCACTTTCTTGCTATGTGACTTTGGGCATGTCATTCTCTGTGCCTCAGTTTCCCAACCTGTAGAATTATAATAACAACAGGAATGTGGAGAGTTTGTAAAACACTGTGAGAGCCTCAGAGCTTGGTATTTCCAACTGAGGTTTGCTTTGAGGTTTAAGGGTTGGAACCTGAAACTCAAAAGCAGAAATTTGCGGAGACTGAAAACCCATATGGATTGTGGTCAAAGCAAATTTGGTTTTGAACTGCAGCAAATGAAATTGCAGAGTATTGCACAGCAGCAATTATTACATAATACAGCAGTTACAACAACACTTTGTACTAGAGCTGACTGGAAAATGCTGATGAATTTTCACAAAAATATTTTGATGAAAAATTTTCATGGAAATTTTGAAAAATTGAAAAAAAATTGGCCTGTGCTATTTTGCCTGTCTCTAACAGCTTTTATCCAAGCTTCTCAAAGGCTATACAAATATTAATTACGACAGCAGGCAACATTCCTACTGAGGCAGGTAAATCTAGAATTATTGGCCAAGATTTTGAAAAACTGCTTGTGATTTTGGGTGCCTCATTTTTGCAGTGTATGATTTAAAATCTACTAAAGGGGCCTAATTTTCCAACTGGGCTGATCAGATGTCCTCTGAAAATCAAACCCCTTTAAGATGAATCAAATCAGTCACTCAAAATTGCTTGCCATTTTTGAAAATCTTGGCCATTATCTCCATCGTGTGAAATAGTAAGCTGAGGCAGAGGAGTTGATTGACTTCCCAAAGTTCACACAGCTAGTCAGCGGCAGGCCCAGATCCAGGTCTGAGTTCCAGTCCCTTGTTTGAAACAGGCAAAACTCTCAGATATATGACTTACAAAAAGTCAGAAGCAGAGATTCATATAAGGCATACCAGATATGACATCTCTGCTTGAAGTCCTCCAAACGCCGTACTGAATCAGGAGACAATGGTGAAGCTTTGGAAGATAGTTATCCAGCTTTGTTGAGGGCGCAACAAAGAAAGGAGAATCAAAAAAAAAAAGATTGATCAACAAAGTCAGTGAGCGTGACATGAGGGGAGAACAGAAATGGATTAACGATTGGCTTAGTGACTGATGGGACATAGGGAATGTCAGTAAATGATACCAGCTAAGAGTGAAAAGAGGCAACAAGCTGAGAGCCACTCTTATCCTCACCTTGGCTATAAATGATCCTGGGAAACATATCAGTTCAAAGTGTGAAATCTGCAGACAACTGGTAAACCTGAGGGAGAAGAGGCGGTGGGATAGTTTTTACAACAGGCTGGAATGGAAAATCCAACATCCTGATGCTTCAATCTAATCAGATTTATGATTGGGATACAAATTCAGTGTAAGATGAGGAGACAAATAACCAAGAGCTAAAACAAGACACCAAAGGATAATAGAAAGACAGGGAGGGTGAGGTAATATCTTTTATTGGACCAACTTCTGTTGGTGAGAGAGACAAGCATAAAAGATATTTACCTTGCCCACATTGTCTCTCTAATATCCTAGGTCTCACAGAGCTACAACAACACTGCATACACTGCAATTCTGTAATGCTAATGATTCTCTTGCACTGCTATCCAAATAGATGACAAAGCACTTTGTAAACCATTTCTAAAACACAGTAGTCCCATTCGGGATGGGACAGGGCAACTGTTTAACAGCACACACACGTTCTTTGGATGAGGGTAAAAGATTTCTGCATCCAATTATACCTACAGTGGGAGAGAACTCACCAAAATGGAACTAACTAAGCTGGATTCATGGAAAGTGCTATCCAGGGCTGCTGGGGTTGCAGGAGCACCCACTGGCTTGAAGTGGTTTCCATCATATACAGGATTTATAGTTTTGTTCAATGGCTTTCGGCACCCCCCTTGTAAAAATTGTTCCAGCGCCTCTGTTGCTATTAGATCTTGAATGACTACAAGTGATAAGGAAATCAATTTTTACATCCCACCCCCCAAAAAAGAAGACCTGGTTCTGATTTCACTTATACTTGTGCAAACAGGAGTAACTCAATTAAAGTGAAGGGAGTCACACAGGTACAAGCGGGAATTAGCTCCAGACAGACAGACCCAAGACAGACTCCGACCATCACCCCGAGGCATTAGTGTAGTATGTGTTCTAAAGGGAGAATCCCACCTACTGAGTTGCTAACAACACTTCCTGTGTTTTCTCTTTTAAGTGCTGTCCCCCTCCTGGAGCTGCTGAGCTTATGCCCTCTGCCAAAAGCACAGCGTGAGGCGGCAGTTCTGAGTGAGCACACTATGTAATTTTTATGTGCTTGCTGTTATGTGGGGTTTTCTCTTCACTGCAGTGTATAATCTCTTCATCGCATCCAATGCCACCACTATCTCAGTATTCCGTGTGCATTCTAAGTCCTGTTCAGTCTAAATGGGCCTCTACTTTCCTTGTGATACCTTTCTTCCTAGGCTAATCTTGAATTAATCTTGAATGTGGAGGACTGTAATCGTTGCATGCTTTTTGTTTCTTAATGGAATCTGACCGCTGTAAAGATCTTTGCTTTTCCATTAACAGTTATCGGTTCACTAATCACTCCATCTCTTGAGTTGCAAGCACAAAATTAACCATTTATGTAATCACCATTACTCTCCGATCAGGATCCTTTATGTGTATAGACTGCTGCTGCTTGCTAAGAAGTCAAGGCATGTAAAAGCAAATACAGCGTCACAGTCTGAGAGCATTGCCTGGTCATATGACTGAGCTCACTCACATGAATGTCTGATCAAGAAGTAAGTCTGTTAACACAGGGAAATAAAGAGAGTTATGCTGGAACAGACCCATTTGGTCTGGTGTCTTGTTCTAGACATTGGCCAGTGCTGAATGCTTCAGGAGAAGACATAAAACTCCCATAATGCACCTAATTGCACAGTTCTACAATATGAAAAGAGGTCTCTTACTAACCCAAGCTGGTAATCAACATGCAATGAAGCACAAGGACTAATAGGCTTTGTAATATATTCTGCAATAACATTAGCTAGGATAACCTTTTTCATCCACCAAACCAAAACATATTCATAAATATGATGCAGGCCCATAAAATGAAAACAAATTGCCAGTACAGTGTCTAGCCCAAACCCAAATCTAAAATGCAACTGACGAGGGGTTTATGATTTATGTTGTGGCAAATGAGTAAGGGGTGTTTTATGGACAGTAAGTAGAGAAGGGGCTGGCTCCATAAAGGTTCATTCAGAACAGCCCAAGGGCAGAGGGCAAGGGACAGTCTATCTAGCAGCGGGTTTCACCTGACCTGACCAGCCCAGTGTATCCCAACACACCGTTGTTATAATGTGTATCTAAAAGGTGTCATGTGATATGTCATTAGAAAAACTCATAACTCACTGATTATTAATATCATTATGTGATGTGTGTGCAAGCAACTGATGGAAAGTTATGGACATAAACTGAACTTAACATGTGCTTGCCAGTCAAACAAAGGAATGTGGTTTCTCCACCAGGCAGTTACCTCCAAAGGACCTTGAAAGACAATGAGAATGCATTGACATATCAGATAAATAAAGTGGGGTGGGGAGAGAGGGAAGAGACAGCATGGCTATAGCCCAACAGAGAAGAGAAGCTTTATTTGAGCTTTGGCAACAGAAGAGTCTAAATCTCAAATAACAAGCAATTGAATCAACAGATTGAGTACAATATTAGTGTATCATGTAAGGCCTTTTATCAACACGTGTAACATGCTGGTGACTAATATCATTGTAAAATGGCTATATAAACACTATAGAAGGAATTATTGATACTTATTGATATTCTATTTTAAAATGTTTGGCCAAGCAAAGGAAGGAACAGTTCTCACCCAGACAGGAAGGCTTCAGATGAACTTTGGAGATATAAGGAGGGTCTTACCATATTCACAGACTGTTCTGGTCAATTTCACAGCCATAGGATTTGAAAATTAGTCAATTTCATGTTTTCAGGTGTTCACATCAGAAATTTTAGGGTGTGTAACCATGGCGGTCTTGGCCCAAACAAGGGTCATGGGGAGGTTGCAAAGCTGTTGTAGGGGAGTTGTGGGATTGCCACACTCACTTCTGTGTTGTCTTTAGACCTGGGCTCTGTGACTGTGAACAAGGTCACTGAAAGACTGAGAAATGACATTATTAATTAAATGAGAAATATAAAAGATGAGAGTGGAAAGAATTGTTTACAGACTACATATGTGCTGATGCTGTGTTTTACCCAGTAGAACTGAATGGCTCCTTTGGAGCAATAACAATCCAGTGCAGATGAATATATGTTTAGACAATTGTAAAACAGTGTGTTATTTACCTAGTACAGTAACAAAGAATAATGGCTATAGGGTTATATATGTAGACTGTGTGTGCCCCTCTGTCCCTGTCCACATAAGCTAACACATATGCAGAGTAAAATATTTATTGCTGTCTGCAGACCTGGGAACACCTTTTGTTTTTTCCACTTAATTAAATTGCTGTTGACAGTATCAGGCTGTTATTGCTTCAGATCTTCCTCAGTAAACAGGTCAAGGTTTAATCAATATCTCGATGAGCGACCTGCAGCAGAAACCACGGGGCCGAGGAATGCATTGTTTTCCCTCTCAGGCAATATGAAGCTCTGTATGCCAATGTCAGGATGGTGTAAAGGGCACAGTGCTATCTTTTGGAAAAGATTTAAAACCAAAGTCTTTAGCACTTGTGGTCATTACAGATCTCATGGCATTTTTGTGATATTAAAGGTGTTAACCTCAGGTTTCTGGCTAAATGCCAACTTGGCTAACTCCATTCTGCCTACTTCAGCCTATCAGCAGTTCTAAAAACATTTTCATTGTAGTACCTTGATGAAACTGCCCTCGCAGATCCATTTACAAACAGTATTCATCTTCCCTTTTCATCCTGAACCATGATGTAGTATTGCTGGAAGCATTATAATGACTCCTGTGTCCCAACCCATAGTTAGCTGCAAATCATGTAACTGGAAAAATCATTGTAATATCCCGAGACACTGAGGCTTCCCATGGAAAGGACCTGGAGAAAAGTGAAATTCCTTCCTTTTCTGCCTCCCTCCAGATGAGTCCCAGAGCTCTGCCACATCCTGCTGGCAATGTTATCCAAACTTTCCTCCAGTGCAGTGGGTCTCAGTTGTCCCAGATTACTGAACCACTTTCAGGAGTCTAATTTGCCTTGCATACCCCACATTTCACATCACTTAAAAACTTACGTTCAAAATCAGACATAAAAAAACAAAAGTGTCACAGCACACTATTATTGAAAAAAATTGCTTAGTCTCATTTTACCATATAATTATAAAATAAATCAATTGGAACATAAATGTTATACTTACATATCAGTGTATAGTACACAGAGCAGTATAAACAAGTGGCTGTGTGAAATTTTAGTTTGTACTAACTTCTCTAATGCTTTTTACGTAGCCTGTTGTAAAACTAGGCAACTATATAGATAAGTTGATTACCCACTGGAAGACCTCTGTGTGCTCCTGGCTGTGAACCACTGCTCTGGTGCTGAGACAGAATTTGCAGGGTCCAAGTGGTGAGAGATACAACTGTACATCATCAGCACACTGATCTTTGGGAATGAACACACCAAGGTGACCCATTTGCTACAGCAACAAGGGAGACAGGATTGCTCTTGAGGGGGTGCCATATTTCAGATTACTTGGCGAGAATGTGCCATCACCTCCAACTGACTCCTATCTGCTGTATATGATGGGAACTACTAGAGAGGAGGTCTAGATGCACCAGCAATGCCTCTTTTGCTGGTCACCGAAACAAGCACATCAAAAACTGTGAGCTCCAGCATGACCAAATCCAAATCCCTGACCTTGGTGGGAGTGAATGCCATTGGGAAGGAAGGCTGGAGCCCAGGCCTGAGCCTACATAGGATGTTACTTGATCTGAGTGTAGCTGGAACTGGAAAGGTAGAGCTTTCTCAATTCACATGATTTGGGTTGGGTATGAGAGTCAGATCCTTTGTGATATGTTAAAAACTAAAAATGTTGATTCTTTGGGAACTTTAGTGCCACACTATCAACCAGTGGGAAATTGCACAAGAGCAATGCCCATGATGGCCTTGGATGAAATGGAGAGAATAAGGGTATGAATTAGGGAGTAGGTTTCTTTAATCTTTTGAGGGCTGATCCAAATCTCATTGAAGTAGTTGGCACAATTCCCATTGACCTCAGAGATCTTTGGATCAGATGCTGGATTCCTGCTCTAAGTGTTTGAATTATATTTTCAAATAGTTTTATTCGATTATTGATGAAGTTCATGTGAGTCAAGGGAGCTATGCTGTTGTCAGCCTGTGCTCTCTGGACACGAGGGGTGCAAAAAAAGCTGGGGAAGACATTGGAGAAGATGGCACTGCCACTGCCTGTGTTGCACTGGCTCTGAAGATAAAGCAAGACCCTGGGCCTCCAGGACTGGCACCTCCCATAAGTGCTGCATTATCCTTCCCCCTAAAAATAAAGTAAATGTTCTGAATAATTTATCTGCAGTCCCTGCCACTGTTGTGGTTTTTCGGTGTTTGTTTGTGGGGATGTTTAATATGGTGCCAAGCCGGTTTCTACTCTGTGCTGCCGTGGAATTTATCTCCAGTGCTCATGATGGAATGTTAAAAGAGTATGACACCGGTACGCATGTGGAAATCATCTGTAATCTTTAGTCTGCACTAGCGGAGCTCTCTTATCTTGTAAAGGGGAGGGAGGAAATGAAATTGGATTTCTTGTTCCTCGTGACAGTCTCCTCTAGCTCTGCTGTGGTAGTCCCTTTGGGTACTGTACAGCACAGCTAACCTAAGCTGCTTTTCTAATTGGAGGCAACTGGCAGATGTTCAGTTTCCCCTCAAAGGCAAGGGGCAATGCTAAAATATTTGGTATAAAATCTACAGTTTCCATTTGGTCTTTGTTTCCAGACTTACAGCATTTGGCACTTTTACAATACTTGGGTCTTAAAAGAGCAGACCACAGGCAATTTGAAAACTAAGAGGCCATTTTAAAAAGAACAATCTGAAGAGGTACAGCATCATTATGACCCTTTGCAGTAGGCTGGAGGGGTAAATCAAGAGTTGATGACACACTTGAGAATTACTAGCAGTGAATTAGTCATTCAAAAGGTGTACGTAATATGGTGTAATACACAAGAGAGAAATTATCCACGGGTAACACACAAGGTTTCAATAACATGATATAATTCACAGTACCAGTGACACAGTGCAATATACCTGTCAAAGATCATGACAGGATCTACATTAATCATGCTCACCTACTCCACAAGGATACAGTGAGGATTAATTGGTTCACTAGCTGTGAGGCTGATTCCCCTCGCCTACTGGTTTTGTACCAGTGTAATTCACTTGCTTTTAGTGGAATTGCATCTAGTTTGTCCAGGGGTAAAGGAATGCATTCAGGCCCTTAAAAGGGAATTCAGCCCTGTGTTGACCCTAGCTCTGGTACAGGGACAGAGGGTACAGTCCCAGCTCGGTTCCCAGCTCGGCTGGATGTACATATGCTAGCTTTGCTCTAGCTAGCATGCTAAAATGAGCACTGTGGCTGTTGGCAGAACAGGTGGTGACTTGGGTTAGCCACCTCAGTATGCACCTAGGGTATTAGACAGGGCTGTACTCAGGTGGCAAGCCTAAGCCATTGCCCTGGCCGCTTGGCCACACTGCTAATTTTAGCATGCCAGCTCAATCCGAGCTAGTGCACATATATCTACCTGAGCTGGAAATTACACTGCCCAGTTGCTGTTTAGATGTATACAGAGAGGAATCAGTTTGCACTTCTGCTCAGAGATTGCTGGCAGCAAATTCATCAAAGCTGCACAGGCTAATAGAGTCTGAGGGACACCATAATTTGTTCTTCCTGCTCCCATGACCCCTAGAGGGGCTTGCAGCAGTGGAGAACTAAGGAGGCACTGGACCATGCTGGCCATGTGTCTTGGCTCTGATCTACCCCCTCCCCCTCCCCCTCCCCCTCCCTGCCTGCCCCTGATTCAACCTTCCTTTTTCTTACCTGCCCCGATCTGAGTCTGGCTCCCCTGGAATGCCAGTGCTACTCATTGAAGGGCTGGGGGTTCTATGTCTTCCCTACTGTCCGTTTGTGTTGCCATAGCAATGGTGAACTTGTTCCTTCATGTCTAGTTAAATGTACTTTTCACTTCTTAAATATATGTGCTTTGAAAATGTAAAGTGAGCACTAGGTGCTGCAATTCTTATGTAACATCACGTGCGATTATGGGACGTGAAAAGAAACATTAACTGCCTCTCATTGCCACACGTGTGGAGCAGAGTGATTTGTCAGTGCTGCTAGATGAGTTAGTAATTCAGTCTGTGTCACTCCGACCCTAGAACCAATACCTCAGCATGATGCCTTGTTGGTGCTATGCTGTGGAAGGTACTGAATGAGATGGGCACTTGCAGCCATGGAAAATGGCTAGAGCAGGGAGCCTAGCTGTAGTATTCTGGTTAGCTGGAAGGATTTTATTGTGAACTTTGTGCAGGGCCCTGTGTAGGGGGTGGTGTGGAGCTGTCCCACCTTACCAGAAGCACCTGGGAAGCACAATCTCTCCCAGTGTGGAGGATGGAGGCTCACTAGGGATGGATTTGCATATTGCTTCATCCAGGAGGTCGTCCCTCTTGTGTCAATGCTGAGTCAGGCAAAATGCCTCTTGGGGTCCACTCCAGCATGGCAACTGCCGGAGATCCTTGGTCGTGCAAAGAAGGGTGCAGGAGTAAAAGCAGGGAGGTCGTTTTACCTCCATATATGGCACTGGTGAGACCAATACTGTGTACAATTCTGATGTACACATTAAAAAGGATGTTAAAAAAACTGGAAAGGGCGCAGAGAAGAATCACAAAAATGATTTGGGGACTGGAGAAAATGTCCCTCAGGGAGAGATATGAAGAGCTCAATCCATTTAGTTTATTAAAAAGAAGATTGAGAGGAGATTTGGACATGGTGTATATGCACCTTAAGGGGGAAATATTGGGAACTAAAGGGCTCTTTAACCTAGCAGAGAAAAACGTAACAAGAACCAATGAGTGGCAGTTAAAGCCAGACCAATTTAAATTTGAAATAAGAACAAGTTTTTAACAGTGAGGGTGAGTAGCCATTGCAACAAACTACCCAGGAAAGTAGTGGACTGTCTATCTCTTGATGTCATCACGACAGAGTGCCATTCTAGAAGATATGCTTTAGTCAAACAAAAGGGATTGAGCTCAATACAGTGGGTGAAATTCTCTGACTTCTGATGTTCAGGAGGCCAGAGTTGACGATCTAGCAGTTCCTTCTGGCCTTAAAAATTGAGAACTCAATAAAAGAGGGCTGGCCGTGCAGCCCCACTGTCCTGGCACGCGTCTGATAAGGGTGTGGAAGGTGCCATGGCCCCTCGCTTAGCTCTTTTTGGAGCACATAGTACCACTGACAGTGCTATGGCTCCCTGTACCTTGTGCTCTAGGTAGGGCCTATGGCTGTCAAAAGCAGGAAGGCTCTTTGGGAATCTTTCAGGCTAAAGGGATTTGTGGAGGCAGAGGTTTATCATTTTATGTTACCATGAGCTAACAAGATGACTGCAAAGTAGGTACCATCATGTCCAGATCCGTTCTCATTTACACATCATGGCATGAATTATTTAAATTGCAATGAAATGTCCCCCGTGTGTGTGTGTGTGTGTGTGTGTGCGTGCATGTGTGTGTGTGTGGCAGCTCCTACATGATAACTCTGTTAGAAACAATGGAGCTACTGTTTCTATTTTGTGGGTTAACTTGGCAATTAATGCCGGGTTCCTGTTGAACTTGCAGCAAACCCTAAAGTTAATAAAACATTTCTGGAGCATGGTGAATAATTCACAGTAAACAATCTTGGGATACATTTTGACTCCCTTTCTGTTCACTAATTGGCTATAAACAGTTTATTTCCTAGTATTTGCTGAATACTTTTGTTCAGTAATTCTCAGCCTTCTAGGGAAAACTAGGATGAGTTCTCCTGATTCTCAGTTCAGTGGGTTAAACATTAAACTAAGAATCAGACACTCTGGGTTCTAGAGCTGCTTCTGCAGCTGACTTAATGTCTGATCCTTCCTTTGTCTGTGCCTCAGTTTCCTTGGTCATTAAATGTAGATGATGATATTGACCCTTTTTTGTAAAGTGTTTTGAGATGAAAAATATGGGTATGCAGAAAAGTGCTAGGGCTAATGAACGATAATGTAATTAGTATTGCTTTAGTTGCATTTGTGCTGACTTCTTTCATTGACTTCTATTACTAATAGTAAACAGGTAGGAAAAAAATCACATAAATCAGAAATAACAAAGGAAAAAGTATAAAATGAACACCAAAACATGACACCTGAGTATAACAACTATTTAAAGTGTATAAGAGCCTTTGCCTCATATGCAAAAAGTCCTGAGCTGTGCACCAGATGTAGCGCTCCATAGTGACATTTTTCAGGCTGGCCAGTTGCTCTGGGTGGTGGCTTCTCTAGGACCATCTTCTCAGTGAATGGTGGTGACCGGTCATATATGATATCCATAAGTCCTGATCATTCCCCCCTTATTACACTGTGGTGTTAGGTGACCCTCAGCACAAGGGAGAAGGGACCAGTGTGGTGTCATTGCACGAACTGTGCTGGTTTTTAATATCACAGCTCTCATCATGAGGCAGAAATCCAGACACGCAGTTAATGGATGCCTGCTCATTCTTGGAACACCCACTCAGCTATCAGATCCCTGAAAAGGTGTGTGGAAGAACAACTGCACCAAACTGTTGTCTTGATCATCTCTTATCTTCACTCCTGTAATCTGCTCCTCTCCTGCCTCCCTCCTCTTCCCTCTCTAGTCTGTTTAAAGCACCAAAAGCTAAAATTTCCTGCTCCAGTCATGTCACTCTCCCCTGAAATCTCTTCAGAGACTGCCTCTCCTTTGGTGCAGCTAGTTCAAGCTCCTCATATTTTTGAGGCTCTACAAAGCTCTTCCCTTTTCTATGTTTCAGACATACTGTAGTTTCCTCCTACATCCAAACAGGACCTGTGCACTGTTTACTGTTCCTTTCAGCTTAATGGTCCTTTAGTTTGCTCCTCCCAGTCTTAACTTCGTACCCTTTTTCATTCTACTTCCTGTGCTTAGAACATCCTCGCACTTCCCATGAGCGACATATCCTACCTCTTCTATGTCATATCTTCCATGGCTTAGAGACAGCAAATGTGCTTGTTCCCACCCTCACACCATCACCTGCTTTAATAGTTTGTACCATATCTGGCCAAAATAGGCATGTTAGAGCACTTGGCTTTTCAGTGGCAACATGGGTTAGTGCAGAAACTTGGCTTCTGTTTCCAGCTCCTTCAACTGACCTACTGTGTCACTGTGGGCAGGTCACTGCCCCTCTGTGTCTTGCTTTCCATGTGAAATTGGGATAATGATACTCTGCTTGGTAAAATGCTATGATAAGTACAGATACAAAGGCCTGCTGCAGAGCAAATTATTTATTATTAATAGAGCTTGAAGTGATTGTAGGATGTAGTTTTCAAACAAGGCAAAATGGGAAAGGCCCCCTCTCCCGGATTCCTTAAGGGCACCAGCTAGAGCTGGTCAGAAAATCTTCTTTGTTCCTATGAAAGATTTCAGTGAAAAAAAAATTTTGTTATAAAATTTCTTCAAATGTTTCCAAGTGTGATGGGTCTGGGCCCTTTGGATTGTCACCTGATATGCTGGGATGCCACTGAGTCAGCCTATTCTGCTAGCCTGGGTCCCCTTTACCTGCCCTTGCTGGCTTAGGCTCACAAGCCTCTTCAAGCCAAGCACACAGGCAGTGCCACACTCAGCTGCACAGAGACACAGAGATCCGCTCTAGAAAGATTCAGGCCTGGTCTACACTACACGTTTAAACCGAATTTAGCAGCGTTAAACCGATTTAACCCTGCACCTGTCCACACCACGAGGTTCCTTAAGGGTTTTTTAAACCAGTTTCTGTATGCCTCTCCGACGAGAGGCGAAGCGCTGAAATCGGTATTGCCATGTCGGATTAGGGTTAGTGTGGCCGCAAATCGACTGTATTGGCCTCCGGGCAGTATCCCACAGTGCACCGCTGTGACCGCTTTGGAAAGCAATCTGAACTCGGATGCACTGGCCAGGTAGACAGGAAAAGCCCCGCAAACTTTTGAATTGCATTTCCTGTTTGCCAGCGTGGAGCTCTGATCAGCACGGGTGGTGATGCAGTCCCAAATCCAAAAAGAGCTCCAGCATGGATCGTACGGGAGATACTGGATCTGATGCTGTATGGGGAGACAAATCTGTTCTATCGCAGCTCTGCTATAGAAGACGAAAGCCAAAGCATTTGAAAAAAATCTCCAGGCCACGATAGACAGAGCCCACGCACAGTGCTGTGTGATAAGCGTAACGGAAAGCCAAAGACTCAAATGGACGCTTGTGGGGGAGGGAGGGGGGGCTGAGGCTCCAGCTAGCCCACAGCCCTGCAGTCTCCAAAAAGCATTTGCATTTCTTGTCTGAGCTCCCAATGCCTGTAGGGTCAAACATGTTGTCTGGGTGGTTCAGGTATAATCTTGTCAATTTACCCCGCTTCCCCCCCATGAAAGAAAAGGGGAAAAAATTGTTTCATGACTTTTTTCAGTGTCACCGTATGTCTACTGCATGCTGCTGGTAGACGTGGTGCTGCGGCACTGAACAGCAGCATCCTTCCCCTTTCCTTCCCCTGGTGGCAGACGGTACAGTTATAAAATGAGCTGAATAGCCGATTCGTCGAAATCAAATTCATCCGTGAGTGCTCATTGGTGGCCTCGAGAGGTCGGCCCGGGGATCCACTGAGTAAAAATAGGAATTGACTCCCGGTTCATTCTGGCAGATGGTAAGAACGGCTGGTTAAACTGTCCTATCAAGCAACTGGGGGCTGAGCTCCATCAGCCCCCACCCCGCCTTTTATGTCTAAGAAAGGATTCTGTACTGCCTGGACGATCATAGCAGCGGGAGGGCTGGGCTCCTCTCTCCGCCTCCGTTTAATGTCGCCTGAACTATCATAGCAGCTGGGAGCTGCCTCCCCCCTCATTTTATCTCACTAAAAAGTCAGTGTTTCTTCATTCCTGCATCTTTATTATCATCACAAAAAATGGGGGGACACTGCCGTACCTCAGGAGGTTGGGGGAGAAAGGAAGCAACAGGTGGGGTTGTTGCAGGGCACCCCTAGATAGGCAATTGCAGCTCATCATTTCTGCAGGATCTGACATGGAGCGGCTGGCTGTCTGATACACTGGTCTCTAGTACACTTGCCCATATTCTAGGCAGGACTGACTCTATTTTAGATAAAACATACAGGAAGGAAAACCCTGGACATTCCGTTTGTCTTTGCGCCCTGACCAGAAGCACGGTCATTCCAGGAATTTTGCGCCCGGTGATGGGCCGGGGGAGGCCAAGGAGCACCCATGATAGCAGCAGACGGTAAGAGACAACTTCTGATAACTGTCATTATCTCATATGCCAATTGTACATATGGCACAGCAGATAGTACAGAATGATTGATGACATCTCTGCTACCTTACAAAGGCAAGACAATGCTTCTGTGATAGCACCCTGCGTACCGTCTCTCAGCAATCCAGTACGCAATCACGAGAATGCTTCTGTGTAGCACGCCACAGTACCGTCTCTATCACGCAGCAATCCAGTACACATACGTGAAAAGGCAAAACGGGCCTATGGTTGCCATGCTATGGTGTCTGCCAAGGCAATCCAGGGAAAAAGGGCGCAAAATGATTGTCTGCTGTTGCTTTCACAGAGGAAGGATTGAGTGACGACATTTACCCAAAATCACCCACGACACTGTTTTTGCACCATCATGCATTGAGATCTCAACCCAGAATTCCAATGGGCAGGGGAGACTGCAGGAACTATGGGATAGCTACGGGATAGTTACCCACAGTGCAATGCTCCAGAAATCGATGCTAGCCTTGGTACATGGACGCACACTGCTGAATTATTGTGCTTTGTGTGGCCGCAGGCACTCAATTTTATACAATCTGTTTTACAAAATCGGTTTATGTAAAATCGGAATAATCCTGTAGTGTAGACATACCCTCAGTCTTAGGGGCTTGCCCCAACACTTTAGTGCCCACTCCCTCTAAGGGGTACAAACCCAAATGTTTTATGAAATTTGCCCCCTCCCTCAAGGTGGAATGTGGAGGGAGATATACACAATTTCTTGTCCCCTCCCCGAGTTAGACATTACATAAACTGGGTTATATTATAAACAAGAAATAAATTTATTAACTACAAAAGGTGAATTTTACTGAGCAAATAAAACAAAATGCACAAACTAAACTCAATATACTTAAGGAACATGTTACACAATGTAATTTCTTACCCTAAATGTTATTTTAGGCAGGTTGCAAAGTTTCTGTGGTTCAGAGTTCCAGTTATATTTCTTTTCAGACTGAACTCCCCACTGCCTTCTCTTCAGATGGCTTTAGCAGTCGTTCCTCTTGGGCAGACAGGCCATGGAGAGGAGGGGCCCCATTTGCCTTCCTCCTCACCCTTAAATAGGATTTACATAAGGTGGGAACCTTTTGTTCTCCAAACTTGACCCTCTCCTTCCCTTCCAATGGAAAGTTACAAGAAGTCCCAGGTAATGTTTAGTATCAGGTGTCAAGACCACCTGACTCTGTAGTATCATAGTGTCCATGAGTCAGTGGCAGTATGGAGCATCTGCAGGAAGGCCAAGCCTTTTCATAGTCCATTGTTCTCACTGACGGGTCAACAGCCCTGTCTGGCTTTTCCATTGTTGTACCTGACGTGTTAGCAGTGGGCGTCACCCAAAGTAGCATAGTTGAAATCCAGATACATAATCAATATTCCTAACTTCAGATACAGAAATGATGCAGGCATACAAATTGGATAATCACATTCAGTAAATTATAACTTTTCCAATGATATCTTACAAGACCCATCTTGCATAAAATACATCTCAGTTATGTCATATTCATATTATAAACCTATTTTCATAAAGAATATGGAGTGAACCAGCACACCAAGTATTACTGAAAAATTGAAAACCGAAAATGTTTCAGTTCTGGGATTTTCAGATTTTTTTTTTAATGAAAACTCACTGGTTTTTTAAAATCAAAAATAGACATTTCCTGCATGATTTTTTTCATAGAAAACACATTTAGAATAAAATATATAGACTAGCTCTGCAGCAACATGTTCCTATAGAGGTGCCTAAGAGAGACATTTCACATTGAAGAGTTTCATTTTAGCAAAAGGGTCTTCTGGTCTGGTGACTTTCATGGTTGAGCCAATTAGCAGGGCTTCTTGCTATGAAACTTAGAGCACTCTCCCAGATGCTAAATTTTATAAGTCACTGGATGATGCAGGCTGCTGGTAGGGCAGTATTATACCTTTCATTGAGGTAGTGTAATATGATGCCTTTCAAATCCAGACCAAGACGGTAGTGACCAGATCATTTCTGTTTGGTGGCCTCTGTGAAATGAGTTGGTGAGTCTCAGACCAATTCGTAGTGGACAGTGCCCAAGTCACAAACCCACCAAGGCAATTGGCATTAATTGCTTCTCTTAGCAGAGCAGATGAGAACTAAATAGGTAGTGAGACTATACTCTGCTCTCCATGCCCACAAAGGTCCCTCTGGATCAAGCCTACAGAACATGAGTGGGGCATTCAGTGCAGTTTCTGCTGTGTTTGTCAATAAATAGCAGATTCCAGTCTCAAGGATTATCACTCTGATGCCTGTCAATGGCATTAACTTCAATAACAGTACAAATTAAATTAAAATTGTCTTAATCCCTTACATACTGGCTGCAATTTTGCTTGACCATTGTCATGTATTTTAATGTATTTCTGCTACAGTTACTCTTCCTCTTTCTTCCTTTTATAAATGGTCACAGTGCAGTGACTGCCTCATTCTTAGATCTCTGTGGACACCTCCCTCCCACTGAAAGCAGAACCGTTTTCTTTCTCCCCTCTAAACCATCTTAATAAATAAACCAGTAGATGAATTGTTGCTCCTAATTGGAATGGACATTAATATCTTCTGATGCAAATAACCACTTCTGGATGTCTCAGTGCAAGTCACTCCAATCCACCATCAAACTGGGTTGTTGAGACTCCTGTTGCTAAGCAGTGTTGCTAAGCAGTAGTATGGAGACAAGCACTGTGGCATGCTCCACAGCAAGATTGTTTTAAGAGAGAGAGAGAGAGAGAGAGAGAGAGTGTGTGTGTGTGTGTGTGTGGTGGGAGTTGCAACTCAAATGGGAGGTGGGGATTGGAAATCGTATTTGTTTGTAAAAGAAATATACCAGGGATCAGCAACCTGTGATGTTTTCACCATTCAATATGGTAGAAATCTTGTGAAAGCAGTTTCTGGATTTTGGTACCTTTGAATAGAAACCACATCTTGACCTGATTCAACCTTGAACCAGAACCTCAGACTTGAACCTAACCTTAATGTGGATGTGGACATGGTTTGGTTTGGTTGGTTCCACTCAAGCAGGGTTGCTGTGCACTGTTAAATAGCTACTGTTCTGCGGTGTGTGTGTGTGTGTGTGGGGGGGTAAATTGTACATGTACAGCACCATATACATGGAAGATACTGTACTGTTATGTGAATTGTCCTTTGGACAAAGTCTGAACCCTTACACACCTCATCATCAGTGGGGTCAGTAGCAGCAAGTCCTAGACAGGCCCTGTTAGTGAAATCATTGGGTTCCTAGTGGCAGATTAAATAGTGGCCAGGTAAGCTTGGGTAAGCATAATGGCCCTTGCTGATTCACATGGGCACAATCATAATGATGTCCCAGGTAAATCTATCAGCCTGGCATCAAAGGCAGTGTTTTAAAAGCTCTTTACTGGGCTGAGAGTGGCTAATAGGGAAGGTTGTGGCTGGTGCAGGAAGTTGAATGATTTTTCCATAGGCTTCGCAAGTTGGGAAAATAAAGACAGAATTAGTTCATACCAAAGGCGAAGGTTAGGAGTGATGATGCCCTTCTCAATAGGTCGTGTCTCAAATATTTCCATGGTAAAACCAACAAGACATGATTACAAATGTTTCTTTTGGTTTTCCCCAGGACACTGTATTTAAGTTGTGGATCTGTCTCAGCTGGCCCTTCTTGGAGATCCAAATGGGTGTCCAAACCAACATGTAACCTGGGGTAGTTGCTTTCTTTTGGTACTCCACCATGCTGCTAGCTGCTGTATTGTACCAGGAAAATGATGAGAGGGAGAGTGTTGATTTTGCTAAAACCTTTCCCCACTTAATTTTAGCTCCGTGTTGTAAATTCATTGCTTTATGTCTTTCTTTGACATACTTTAAGTCATTCATCAGGTTTCATAGGCTATGGAATCGTAGAACTCAGAGCTGGAAAAGACCTACATTTAGTCACTCCCCTGTGGCAAGTAGGGGATTGTTTCCTATAACATGCTCTCCAATACTTTTTTGAGGCCAGTTTTAAATACTTCTAAGTAATCGGGCCGCTAGTCACTTCTCTTGGAGTTACAGCCACATGCAAAGTGCATCACAGTCTTTTACTTTGAATGTGACCAAAGTGTGGATTATGCTAGCAAGGCTGACATCCAAAGTGGTTGCAAGCTCAGAAGACGAATCACTGGTCACTGTAGCTATATCATTACCCAACAGCAGCTTGGGTGCATCCACCAGATCCTGCCTCAGACTTTCTAACAATTGATGGGTCCATACACTTTAAAATATAATCCTAACCACATCTTCTGGCTGCTTCCTCCAGCACCACTTTAGTTTTACTGAATTGAGTTTGTTACCTTGCCCTCAACCATGCCATGCTCTAATCCAGATACTGAACAAAGCAGTTAAGCGAACTAGTTGAGTCAGATGCAACAGAGATGGGCATCTTCTATGTACTGAAAACATCATAACCCCCAGGCCTCCTGACTTATCATCAAACCAGTCCCCTCTACACATGGCACAAGAGGGACCCCTGAGATATGCCACACTACAATTTACGTACAGGAGAACTGCTAATATGCCTGAAGGAAAAATATTTTTGTTTTGAATGTGCAAAAGTAACTTTTATTGCACAATTTACAATTTTAATAACATATGAAGAGTTTTGTACTCACACCTATATGTGCAAATACTACTACTGGTTCTGCCTTTTATTGTCCTTTCTCTGTGAGGATATCAAAGCACTTTACCAACATTTATTAAGTCACAAGATCCCTGTGAAACAGGGAAATATTATAGCTTCATTTTCCAGGAGCCATTGAGACTTAAATGACTTCCTTGGAGCCACATAGGCAGGTCTGATGCGATGTCAGGAGCAGACCCCGGTTCTCCTGATTCCTCAGCCTGTATTTTACCCACAGGATCAGCCTTTCCTTAGCCCATTTGTGCTCTATGCACCCATGTTTATAGAAATGGCCCTCATATCATATGGCTTTTTAGGGCTATCCCAGCTACAAAATCATAGCAAAATGTCTTTGGTGATTCTCCTTGGCCACAGAAAATAGAATAGGATAGGAATCCAGGAAAAACCATTCAGGGAATGGAAAAGAAGAGAGGGAGAGAGAGGGTGTGTGTGTGTGTGTGAGAGAGAGTTGGGGGATGGGGGATACACACACAGAGGGAACTAAGCTTCTTTCTGTATTTTAATGTGAATGAGTAAACAGCACTATAATAAATATCTAAGGCATTTGATCCCAATAAACCATGTTAATCCTTAGGGCTATTCTGGCAGTGAGAGATAACTGCACAGAAGCTGAAATGTTCTTAGTATCAAACTTACATTTCTGTGTTTATGGTGCATGTCCATTTTCACTCCTCTTAGAAGAAAATTAATGAATAAATAGAGGGTTTCAAACTCTTTCCCCCCGCCCCCCACACAGCAGACCCTCATCTGCATGGTATGCCAGCTGCTCGCTGTGCTAAGAAGAGCTTTTTAATTTGGATTTTATTGTTACCGGTGAGGGCTGAGGTGAAATCGAACCAGTTAATAACACAAAGGGCTGATTCATCCTCTGTATACCTCCCACTGTTTGGGTGGCATCCCACCAGGCGGGAGGCTAGGGCAAGGCATTATCGGAACCAGCCATGCATGTGTGGTTGTGCTTTGTGGGAGGGGGCCCTGCCACACCTCCATCTGTGCCGCAAAGTGTCTGCTTTGCATGTTATTGCCTCGCCTCCTCCTGTCCGCTTCATCATCGTGCTGCATTGCAGAGCCTGTATTTGTTGATACTTTGAAGAGGTGAGAAAGTGTATCTAATTTGTAACCATTCTTAAAGGTTGACTTTGGTGTGTATGGATGTGCTTGAGAGAGAGCGCTGACTAGCGCCAGTATAAAATGGGCAGATGTTGTGCAAGCATCTTTCAGTCACTGGCATTCCTATTCCCATATCTCTCTGTGCTGGATGTCTCACACAGCTTAACCATTCATGACCTGTAGCACTCTGGCTATTCATGTCTGTGTATCTCTTACTCAGGTCTCTTGATACACACTAACCCAGACCTAAAGAAACATCTGCCTGGGGTCTGAATGCAGTTCTACCACTGCAATGTCAGTCCTCACCTGAAGTTACTTTGGAAGCGCATACAGTCTGCCAATGCAGCTCAACTCAGATGTGACGTACCCGCTGCTGTCCTAGTGCTAGAGCTCTTATTCTGGTCTGCCATTGCTGCTCAGGCCTGGCCTGAAGCACACTCTTTTACTCAAGCTTTTTGGATTTTCCTGAGCAGAGAATTGTGTAGGTTACGCTTTTTTGCACAGATGAATGAATGCCCATTAGGGACTAAGGCAGGATCCAACTTAGTTTGACTTGCCACTTGAGGATTTGTAGTCAAATTTTCACAGCTGGCTCTTAGCCATAAAGTGCAAGATGTTTTGAGTGTAACATTTTACTCTCTTTTCCAGACAATGACCACTAAGAAGGGATGTTCTTTTGCTGGTCTACCTACTGTTAGTTTATGAAGTCCATTAGGCCCTTTTAGGCTTGTTATGTCAACATTATAAATGTGAGGCAAATGGATTTAAATTACAGCAGCCAGATGTGTGACCAGATTTGGAGAATCTCAAAACTTGTATTTGGGGTAAGCCTAGTCTAAACATAGGTGGCATCCAGATCTGGAATACAAACCCTGCTTCAGTGGCCTAACTTCAGGGGAGGGTACGTGGTTTCCGAATCAGGATTACATTGAACTCAGCCTGTATAGCTTCCCAGTTAATAGTAGGAAAGCTCTGCCCTGAGTTTTGACAGAAAAAATCCCCAATGGCCGGCTGGAAGCAGTGTGCTTTAGAAGTGGCCATCAGGAGAGCAACTACTCCTTTGATCCTTTGTAATCAGAGGGGAGATGATGCAGGGAGCTGATATAAAGAAGGGAGAGCACCTGAGAGAGGCTGAGGAACTGGTTGCTTAAATAAAACATTTTCCATTAATGTCATTCCTCACCCCCTGCCTCCCGCCAACAAAACTTTTGCCTTGGCCTTGAGATAATTCATCTTTGTTGTTTTGGAGAGTTCTCTTCAATACTCCAGTCTTTAAAGGCGTCTAACCCTTCTGCTGATGAGCATGTTTGTCTCTCCATGAATCTTTCACAACCATGGCGCTGCCAGCATTTCATTATGAGCCTGATCCTGTTCCTGCTTAAAGTCAGTGGCAAAGCTCCCATTGGTACAGGGCCAGGTGCTAATGTTTCATTGAACTCAGTGGACTGTTCAGATGTTCCTGGTGTATTAAACAGCACAGGAGCATTCAGCCTGTGCACATATAGTACATTCAATAGCATAGCAGGTGGCGTGTGCCTGGAACATACCGGACACTGTAGTGCTGGCTATGTATTTTACCTATATTTATTGTACCTGGAACAAGCAGCAGCAGTCAAAGGGGTGAAACCAGTAACAGCAATTACATTTAGTGGTGAGAGAGGAAAGCCATTCAGTCCACTTGCAGGCCCATTGGCATGAGAAAAATCAGTGTATGTTGTACAGAGACAATTGCTTTGAGAACGGAGTCTGAGGAGCTCTGAAAGCACTGAAAGAACCCAGACTTCTCCATCAGTACCAGCGACATGAACACATTTAGTTGGGCAGCAGTTGCAGCCTGCCTTACTCTACTCTGAGCGCTTTTATTGCGAGTCTTTAAGTGGATTGAACCAGTTCTCTGAAATGTCCCTCAATACTTAGGTGTCAAAAAGGAAACTAGGCTTTTCAAAACAATCTTTTAAGCACTCAACAGTACTTGTTTTGGCAGCTCATGGCATGATAATGAACAGAGCAGCCTGACTGCTGCCAGAACAGCTGCAGCTATGGGGGGGCGGGGGGAGGGGTATTAGAAGAGAGCCAGGCAAGGTTCCTCCCATGCTCCCACTCAGGCATGGGTGGTGTGTGACTCCTGTTTTTGGGGAGACTGGACATGAGCTAGAAGTGGGTGTGGGCAGGGGGCACCAGCACCAGGACTGTGGCCTTGTCCCTGCTTCTCCTCTAGGCCAAACTCCACTCGGCTGCCTCCCCGCAAGGTCCCACCCATGCTCCACCCCCCACTCTACCCCAGCCTTGACCTCCTCCCCTGAGGCCCCGCCCTTCTGCCCACTGCTCACAGCTCTTCGCCCTCCCTCCCCGCAAGACCCTCCCCAGCCTGCCGCTCGTGCCTCTTCATGCCCTCCTACTGCACATACCTTTTCCCCACCTCCCGACCCCCAGGCCACCACCCCCTGCCTGCTTCTTGCACCTCTCTGTCCTGAGCAGCAGGTGTGTGGCAGGGTGTCTTTGGGGAGAAGAGACAGAGTGAGGGCCAGCCCTTCAGGGGAAGAGATGGAGCAGGGGTGGGAAGAGGAGCAGCATGAGCAGGGCCACAGGGGAAGAGGACACGCGGACAGGAGGCCGCACTTAGGGTGGAGCATGCGGGGTGGTGCACAGGCACTGCCAAGATGTCTTTTTGGTGGCAACCCTCCAAAGGCATCTGGCCAGCATGCCTCTAGAGAGAAGTGTGCCACAGCCTCCCCTGGCCTCTCATAACTGCCACCCAGGCACTCATGAGTCAGCATATGTCCCCAGTGGCCCATCCCCTCTGCTGGGAACACAACATGTGGGAGCAACTCCCCTCACATGGGGTTGTAGGGGAGCGAGAAAGCGTGTCAGGCCAGGCTCCCGTAGACTCAGCACAGGGCCATGGTCACCCATTTCGCCCTCCGGCCTTCTCCTGCTATTATCTAGCATGGTAAGTCCTGTAGCTCAAAAATGCAGTCCAAGACAATGCTGAAGGTTCAAACCCACTGAAGGTACCTGATGGCAGGAGTTGTTACAGTTGCACATAACAGAATTTATTCTTATTGCTTTCCTATTTAAATAAACCCTTGGACACTCCATAGAAAAGGCGTTAGCAGAACATTATTAAGATTGTGAAGCCAAGCACTTGAAAGTTAGGGAATATGAACTTTTAGGTCGCATAGTAGTGTTTTGCTCAGGATTGCTGCCTCAATGAGGACTTGTTGGACACTGCTCAGAGAAAAAATAACAGTTGTTTAGTAAATGAGACTATACCTCGTGATAGTCTGTACCATTGTGGTGACCACGTTCACAAGCTTATCTAAAGTTTGTACAACATATGACTTCTAAAGTATCATTTGAAATTTCATAGTCTGCTGAACGTTTTTGTTCTGGTCAAATGTATGTGTTGACACACCCTATATAAATTATAAGATTCTACTGTATAACATAGCTGTAACATGCTCCAGAGTTAGAAAAGCAGGCACAAACCAGTTTTCAGAGAGAAAAAGACACTGGTACCCAAGCCAGGTGTTAATGATTCATCACCTGCTTAAATAGCCATTCTCTGGTAGGGGGAAGGTGTGAGCAAGAAATTTACATTTCATCATGAGGCTGGTTCAAAGCTCATGTCCTCAAGAGACTGTTTGGCACAGCAAGGATGGTTCTAGCACAAGAAATTGAATTATAATGAGGGGTGAAAAACACTTGCCCTCACGCTCTCCACCTTCATCTCTGCTCAAGACATCAATGACCCTGAGAGAGCTGATGTTGGGAGGGAGTGCTGGCTGGGAGGTTTTGCCACCAGTACAGCCTGCTATAAGCTTAGAAATCTTTTTGCTTTCAAGTTCACTTAGATTGTTAAGTTAGGCCTTTAGTTTGTGTTTTATCTGTTACTTCTTTTGTAACCAATCCTGACCTTTCTGCCTCATTGCTTGTAGTCACTTAAAATCTTTCTGTAGTTAATAAACTTTGCCCTTTTTTATCTAACCAGTGTGTTTAGCTTAAAGGGTGTGGGAAACTTCATCTGGGATAACAGAGCTGGTGTATGGCATTTTCCATTGATGAAATGATGGACTTTGAATGAGCTTGAATTATTCAGCAAGGTGCTGGGCAACACAAGACTCACATTTCTGGGGGAAAGTCTGGGACTAGAGAATCTGCCAGTGTTCTTCTGCAGTGTACTTCACAAGTGGCCAGCTAGTAGTGTTCAATACTGTGCAGCTGGCACAAGTTACATGCTGCAGCCTGTGTGTTAAATGGCCAGGAGTGACTGTTTCCTGGTTGAAGAACTGAGGCGACAGAGCTATTCAGCAGGTCAGATTGTACCCTGGGGACTGTCACAATCCTTACTTTAGAAGTTGGGAGGTGACCATTAATAGCGTGTGCATCAAGCATGTGAGGCCTGATGTCCAGAGTTGTTGAGCCCTCACAACTACAGCTGCAGTTGATGGATGTTCCCCAGCTCCAATAGTAATACGGTGAAATTAGGAGGCATGAGGCTAGGGCAAGGAATTAGCAGTGTCTGAAATCTAATGCTGATGCTGCCACTGATTCTATGAGTGGCCTCAGGTATTTTTGTCTCAGCTTACCCATCTGTGAAAGGGTGATAAGTCTTTTGTCCCAAGTGGATATGTGGCCCTACATTAATAATAAATAAAAAATTAATAATAATTGGAGATATACCTATCTCCTAGAACTGGAAGGGACCTTCAAAAGGTCATCAAGTCCAGCCCCCTACCTTCACTAGCAGGACTAATGTTAGTCAGGCACACAATACCCTAATTCAGTGTTCAGTAGTGGGGAGGGAGGGCAAATAAAGGTAAACAGGCAACCTTCATGTTAGCATTTCTTAACTTTTACGTGCCTGACCAGAGTACATAGTGTTTACTAAAATATTTGTATGCAACCTTTCATTATTTTAGAGCGGGTGTGTGTGTGTGAGAAGTGAACCATGCACATGCTCTATTTCTTCCTTCAATTACCTTTAAAATAAGATAGATATTGTTCCTTTCAGAATGAGATGTCTTCTGTCTCATCTTTTCCCTTGCCCTTTCCTCCCTATCAAAGGCCTGCTGCTATCTCCAGTTTTTATGAGGACTATAAATTACTGATCCAAACCATGACACTGAGAACAGTGCAGAACTTTACTTATGGCAAGGAAATCAATGAGCTATCATGACTGATGCTCTCTGGTGCTTTCGCTTTTCCTGTTTGTGGCTTTCATTCCATGGTGTGAGTCAGTCCCATTTCCTGGTCCAGTCTTTTGGGCATTTAATAGCCTCTTTGTGTCAAGCACTTCAAATGCCACTGTGTCAGCATGGAGTTTTCAGGAAGCCCCAAGCCTATAGCACTATTAATAATTGCATTTATAGTGCTTATATCTTGAATAGTACACTTTACTTTGTTTCATCCAAATTTCCTTCTTGTGGGGAGAGGGGACCTTTCAGCGCTCCAGCCAGGGCTTTAATCCAGGGCAATCTACACCTAACTCCTGGGTGCACTAGAGTTTTCAACTCTGTAGAGGGTGACCAGATAGCAAGTGTAAAAAATCGGGATGGGTGGGGGGTTATAGGTGCCTATATAAGAAAAAGCCCCCAAAAGCGGTACAGTCCCTATAAAATTAGGACATCTGGTCACCCTAACTCTGTATGAAACATCTGATCAGTCAACTCTATCCCATCCCTGATGACTGTACCTAACACACTTGGTAATTTGGGAAAGTCATGTGAAGGGTTTTCCCAACAGGCCCTGGGAGGATTTTGCCTGGCACAGAGCGCAAGGGGCCTCTTACCTGATTGGCCTTAAAGGAGATACAGGGTTCAAAGAGTAAGTCTCCCAGCTGGAAATCCAAGGCATAGGACATTGGTGCCATTAAGAGTGCTTTAATCAAACGAGGCTCAGAAGAAACAGTTACAGAGGCCACAAAAAACCCCTCATGCTGTGACCCTCGCCCCCAATCAATGAAAGATCTGGTTTGTTAACAAACCGGGAACCCACTTCTCCAGTCATGTCTCTTCCTCAACAGCAATTCCACAGAGGCTGCTACTTCCTTAGGGCAGCAGTAACTGCCTGGTCCTTGTGTGTGTAAAGAAGAGGCTCAAGAGATCTGAAGAGGACTATTTGAGAGGGCATAACAACCCTGGCTGTCCTTGAGAGGTTCCAAGCCTTGCTCCACAGAACGCATGCAGAGCTACTCTTTGGCTCCTTTTTCACTGGCTCAGGCTAGCTTGGCCTGGTGAGTGACACTTTTAAAAAATACCTTAAGGAACGTATTTTGCCCCATGTGAAGTATGTATATGAAAGCCTATTTTGTCGTTGTGTGGTGAAATAAACATAATTCGAGTGTGTTAACAGAGCAGGCACTCCAAGCCTACAGACAATGGCGCTAAGTCTTTATTTACACTTTTGATTAGTGTAAATAAAGAACAACATCCTGAAGTCACCTTAAACTGATGTAAAAGCCGTGTGAGTGAAAGGAGATGCCCCCAAGGCCTCTACTGCTGCATAATTTACCACAGAAAAGGCTGAATAACGGAAGCACTGTATAAACTGTTAACTAAACAAAAACGACTAAATTATTTAAAACTGTAGACTATAGCCTTGGGCATCTTCATCTGTATTGTATCTATAAATATGCTGGTCTACATTCTAAACTCCTTACACAGGCCTCACAGTTTGCAGTGGCATGGCTATTATACCTGTACATGTAACATAGCCTTTCTGTTTCTTCATAAAATCTGCTGCTGGTAGAAAGACAACATAAGTAGACGCCCAAGGAAAGGAAGAAGGATGGAACATGTTGGGACAGAAGACACTGAGATGAACATCCAGGGTGCTAGAGGAAAGCACAAAAGGATGATTGTTCCACATTCAGGATGGTCCCTCCCTCCAGGAGCCACACATTTTTTGGGTGAAGAGAGAATGTTGCATCTCTTGGGCAGCTTATTATGGGAGGAAGAGGGAAACAAGCAATTGACTAGCACAGATATAGACTATATTTTAAGCTACCATCGGGCATCTCAGATGGCACTTATGGCTGCAATACCTCACCCCCACCTTGTCACCTGTGCTGCCCACAACCCAGCTAGTTTCCCATGCATTCCTACTGAGCAGCAGGCAGGCATCAAGGTTCCCCCTGCCGTGAATTCCCCTGTGGCACTGGATCTGTAGGCCACAGCTCTACCTCCCTTCTCGCTGCTCCTTTCCAATCAGCAATAGAGAAGACAACAGTGACTGAAGGAGGTGGTGGCCAGAGGAGCACGAGGAGAGCAATTGCCTTGCTGCAGTGTGTGGGAAATGTCATATATGGGTGGAGCCATACAAACCATACCAGCTATGGTTGTTATGTTGGCCCAACCTGCAGGTGAGCAGCTTTGCAGAGCTGCAGCTCCACAAGGACAGGAAATGCTGCTCTGGTTGAAACAGATTGTGCTCCAGTGTTAACACATTTCAGGGATTTAATGCAACTGGTGTGCTTTTTGACCCTGCTGAAGCCAGTCTGGGGATGTCAGGAGAAGCAACTTCCTGTGTATGATTTTTTTTGGAAGGCTGGGGTGTGTGTGTATGGGGGAACCTCTCTGACTGGCAGTTTTCCACACATCTGCATCTCCTGGGGTAGAACAGCTGCTGCAGGAGGCAGGTAGAGCACTCTCTCCCCCTCACCACTGAGGCACTAACAGATGTTTTTGGCTATGGGAAAGGGGAAAAGAGGAAACAGCCCATACCATTTTCGCACAAAGTGAAGTAGGAGCCAACAGAGCCCAGCAACTCAGGGCATCTTAGCTCCCACTCCTCTTGTAAGAAATGGGGTGGCTCCTCTCTCTTCCTCCCCCCACCACTGCAACACCAGAGCTGGGAAGGGTGGGAGGAGAACCACCATGGAGCTGCCCTTCCACTACACAAAGATGGGGTGTGGAAGATCACCTGGAACTACTCCACCCCCACCCCGGCCTGGGTTGAGGGTGACGAACCTCCACAGCTGCAGAAGGAGAGGGGTGCTGCCGGGGGCATGGGCATATGTGGGGCAAAGAGGGTTCAGCATAGTTGTGGGGGCTGGGCAAGTGGAGTTGATATAAGGGCTGGGGGCACAAAATTAATTCATTTGGAACAGGACCACACAATTAATTGCTGAGCGGCTCCATTAACACAGGGTGAAAACCACATGTAGAAGGTCCCCTTCTGATGCATAACTGAATAAAATCACCATAATTTGGACAACTGACTTGATCAAGAGTTAAGTCTGAATAAAAAATGAGAAAGGACCACAGATTCAGACCTTTGTTGAAGATAAAATCTGTCCCCATTGGGCCCTTCAGTTCCCAGACTCTACAGCTTTGAGCTCAATGGCAGCATCCATTATGTACCAGTAAAAGAAAACTAATTACATACTCTCTCCAGGCTTCTTGCCATTAGGGAAGGGGTCATCACATCTCCACAGTGCCATCTGGGCCAGAAACTTAGCAATAGCTTTGAGTTTTTAAGTGCCATGGCATATAGCTACTATAACAATTTGATTAAAAGAAAAACCTCAGTGATTGGCAATAAGGCCGTAAATAGTTAAATAACTATTAATTTAATATTGTTGATATTTTATCAGCTGAATTTTCCAAATTCCTGTCAGCATTTCTCTATCTTCTTATCTTGGATTGGGGCAAATGATCTCTTCTGGAGAGCTGCAGTTGGAACAATGCTTTGTAGCCTCAATCTATTCTGGTGATACAAAGGAATGATTCATGAATTCAGTCTCCATTTGGATATGTAGGCAAACAGGGTCCTTCATTGTTGAAAGGTTATGTTCTACTAAAGCCATATTTAAAATTTAGGTAATTGCCCACTGGTTAAAGTGCTTCACAATTAAACCATACTATAAGGAAGGGGTGGGGGAAATGTACCTTACAATAACTTGAAAGATGCCTGTTTATCATGAAGTCACATGGGGCTCTACATTCCTTGAGAAGCTATATCATCAGATAGTCAAGACAGGTTCTTATTTGACCTAGCTTCCAAAGGTCTTATCCCTGGGGAAACTTAAAATTGGACTAGACAAAGCATCTGAAAATATGCTGTAGCGCAAGGGATTCAATAATCTGATAGGTCTTAACCTGTCTTCTTTCTGTGGATGAAATCCTGAGGTCCTTGCTCACTAATTACTCAACAAAACTGCCACGGGAATAAAGGACTGATTTAAAACTACATAATGACTCAGGGTTTGGCCCATAACTGTTAATTATTCTTTAAAACAATTTTTGTTCTGGCAGTTTGTCCTTCTTTGTGACTATGAATAATAATTAGGACCCGATCCTGTGAAGTCTGACTCTCCCACGTATCCCCACTGAGTTCAGTGGACTACTTATTTGACTAGTCAGGTGAATAAAGGTTGGCTGGATTGAGCCCCACAATATCTTTCACATTGCACTAGTTTTGCTGTAACCATGCTTATCTCCCCTACAGAACATTAGAGTGGCCTCTTGAGCCTTTTGGAAATAAAAGGACAGCAACATCTAGGGCTTTGGGAAGAACATTTTATTGCTAAGCATATCCTTGAATGAAAATGCAAATAAGAAAAGAAGGAAAGAAAGAAAGAAGGGGGGAAACAAGCAGTAATGTCACAATAACTCAAATGAATATCCTTGAGGTTCTGTGCATAAAACAACAGGAGTATGGTAGAAGCCCACATACAGAAATGCACATGTTCCCAAAAAAATGTCAACTAGAAACTTACACAAAAAAAAGTAACAGAACAGAAAAGAATGTGGGATTTTTTTCTTTAAAAAAAGGAGGGGGAGGGTATAAAAAAGAAAGAAAGAAAGCAAGAAATCATTTCACAAGACTCCAAGAACAGCAATCTTTTACAGACATTGAGAAATAATCAACTTCAAATAGGTTCGGCCAGTTAAGTGGTCTAAAATCGTGCTTTCATACCTTTTTAAAACTTGTCTTTTTTTAGTTTTTAGTATTTAAAAACAAATCAAAACAAAACAAAAAATAAACCACCCAAAAAAACAACCTCACACACACACACACACACACACACACACACACACACACACACTGAAAGAGCTGTTAACAGCGAAAGCTTCTTCTCTAAACTTTTGAGAAAGCTGCTTTTTATTTTGTTCCCATGTGCGTGTGTGCATTTGATGACACTTTTCTTCAAAGTCAAATATTCATGCGAATTATAAACACCAGCAAGAGTAGATTTCTAAATCTAAACAGCTGATTAGTTTTCATCTGTACACAGAGAAATTGTACATTTGTGATACTCCAGAGTCTTCAATTCGTTTTGTGTTTGTTTTTCTTTTTGTCTCTCTCCCCCTCTTTTCCTTTTTTTGCACATGACAGTCATGGCCATGAAACCAGTTCGTTATTGTTCTGTACAGTAAGTTACTCCCTTTCACATAGTTGGGGAAAAATAAAAACCAAACCACTAAGATTAATTAAATCAACTAAAACAAACAAAAAAAATCCCAGTTTAACCATAAAACATTATATACATCAGGGTACTCTAGAAATTACACTAGCAAAAAAAGTAGTAAAATATGTAAACAAAATCTGAGAATTTTTTTTTTGTCCTTTTGACACAGGTAACTGTGACAAAGCTAAAGCACACACTCTCTTCACATTTTATGGTTTGCTTTTTGTTGGTATTATTAAAATGTTTTTCTTCTAAAACAACATTGTCATTCCATGTAAACACCTTGACAGAGTTTCTGTTCCAGTCGTCCCATCAAACATATGGTGATAAATATATTTGTATATATATATATTTATATATATAATACTATTATTAACTCCTTTTATTATTTTTTGTGTCACAGCAGCTTTATTCATTTCTTTTATATAAAAGAGAGAGTAAAGGGTGAATAGGGCAAATGGAAAGACAGATAGTCAGAAATGTCAAGCTACAAAATTAAAATATTACATATGAAAAACATCTTCATGTCAAAAAAAAACCCTATGAATTTTGCACTTGTTTGCAGCATGTGTTTGGCTTGTGTGACGTTTATGGTTCTTGTCAAAGGTTGAACTCCAGTATTGTCTTTCTGACCTCTTTATTCAACTGCTTTATTATTAATTTTTTTGCATGCATTGTAATCAGTCACAGAACCAGAACCCCAAAAAAAGGCTCCCTTCGTTTAGCATCGTATATCTAGCTCAGAGTGGCTGACCACTTTTGTTTTGCTCCCCCCCGCCCCCTCACTTATTTAGCCATAGTTTGGCTGTGTTAATGCACACTCACTGGCATTGTCAAATAAAGCCAATGGCCCCAATCAAACCAGACTGAAACCTATCTGTTCATGAGTTCAGTTGCAGATACTGGAGCCAAATCTAAGGGGGACCAGTTTTCCATAAGAATCATCTTCATTGTCACCCATTACACACTTTCACTGTGCTATTAATAAATAACTTACTGTAGACAACGGATTCTAGAGACCACACAACCAGATATGTAGAGTGAACACCATGGGTAGCTTCTGAGTTCATATATGGCAATACTTTCTCTTTATTTATTAGGCGGGTCCCTCCCCCCAGATTTCTTTTTGACTCATGTCCTGGTTCATTCTCTTCTCCCCTTCACACCTCCCAACCTCCAAAAAGAAAAAGAAAAAAAAACAAATAAAAACCAACAAGCCCCAAAACCATTTATTCCCCACCCACCTCAGATCTCAAAAAATTATACGTATGCTGGACACGGCCAGATGAGTTTGTTTGATTTTTTTGTTTGTTTGTTTAAAATGTTTATGCATTTTTTCTTTTTCTTTCTTTCTTTTTTTTTAATAAGTAAACTGAAAAATGATCGATACAGTCAAAGATCACGAACATCATTAAGACTCACTTGGAGATATGAAACAAGTAAGCCATGAAATCTTCTACCTTTTGCGGAAAGTTCAGCAAAGAGGAGATGTGGAGACTTCCAAGTCCGTCAGCATGGTAGAGCTGCATGTGCCATCTCCAGAACGCTAAGTGTGCTTTATAATACAGTAGGGCAGAGTTTGCTGACTCCAAGCAATGACTGAGATGTTAACAGTCACAGCTGAATCTTTTTCCCAATTTTTTTCCCATAAACTGTAGCTCCCAATCTCGTTAGCTGTAACGGCTCTGATATTTCAGTTAAATCTCATTAAGTATATATATATTTATATATAAATAAGTATATTTTTACACATAATACTCTTTGTCCTTGTTTTTCTGTTTCTTGTGGCCACTCTTTGTGCTCTGCTGCTTCTCCTTCACGAGTGTGCCATTGCTCTGGGCTGAGTTGCTGATGTAGTTCCGCGTCTCATCCACCTGATAGGACCCCTCGTCCCTGTTCCTGTACTTGTACATGGCATACAGGAGGATCAGGATGCAGAGGGCGGCAGCAGCCACAATACCGACGACCATCCCCGTTGTGCTGCTCGACTCACGGACCACCTCTGAGGCCCCCGGAACCCGTCTGATTCCTGGCTCCGTGGGGTTTGCTGTGGGCACATTACGGAACATGGGGGAAGTTATTAGCGGGCTCTTCAGCTTTGTGCTGTCTAGCTCATAGGCAGTGGGCAACGGAAGCAAGACTATGTCAGGCTGGGGTTTGAGCTCACGGTTATTCATTTTGCCAGCAGGCAATTTGGGCACCATCCCAGTCGAGGACGAAGCTGTGGAGCGGATCAGCTCAGGGGATAAAGCCGTGGTAGTAGTCCTACCAGTTTCGGAGACTTTGTTAGGTCTAAAGTCCTTGGATTCCCACTTAGGTGCATGTGCTTTGTAGCCACCTTCGAAGACTGAAGTGGAAAGACTCTTATCTGTTACCAAGGAGAAGGTGGTGTAAAAATCTTCATCATCAGTAGGGGGTAGGTTAGAGTCAAAGGTTTCCCCTGAGCCATACCCAGATATCACCAAGCCATCATCATCACAACCATCGCTGCCTTGGTCCGACAAGCAAGGTAACCCCGCCTCAGAGGTCATGGACAGGGAATCTTTGGTGGTCTCAATAATGGTGAGGAGGGGGCGAAAGGTAGGGGGGAGTGTAATGAAAGGTGCACGAGTAGCAATAGGAGGGATATCTAAAGGGTCTTCTACAAGTAGAGGGATAACTAATTCACCTCCTGGGATTGAAAAGAAAAAACAGAAGATTAGTAAACATTAGTGACACAGTGCATCATGTTCAATTCCCTGAGCTCAAAGGTGGTGGAGGACTCAGGAGTTATGAAGAAGTGTCACGGAGCCAGCTTTCCTGCCTCTAACCACACCATCAACCTACTTTTCCAGGGTTCTAGGAAGCTTTCTGCCCAACCCTCCTTTTGAGATAGGTAAACTGGCCATTCCAATTCCTTTCTCTTTTAATCTCTGCTAGGTACGTTCAAGTGAGAGAATTTTGAAATCCTAGTGACCAAAGGATTTGCGGTCTTGAAGATACTCTCAAGCGACTGTGCAGATTTCAAACTTGGCATGGTTCCATTTTCTGATGTCTTTTACTATATGGGAAAAAGAATACTTAATTGTGGAATTACTCCAAACCTCCAGACAGAACTGTTCTCTTGGGTTGGATTTTGCTGCTGACGCATGCTGATTTTATCAGTTTTTTCTCTGATCTTTCTTGTCACTGGTATTTCTTCTCTGCCATTTGAGTTCCACAGCAACAGTTCCCAGTTCAACCTTTTTTTCTTGTTTGTCCATCCTGTTTTTTAAATTGTGTGAGTGAATGAAGTGCGCATGAAAGGTAGGGATGGACTGTTGTGGTTGGAACTAGATGTAGTGCAAGAAGGCACAGAGAGCGCCTCAATGCATGTTTGTCTTTTTTATCTTCAATACCCTCTGCTACTCTAGTCCTTTCCCTCTCCCTGCTCCTTCTCAGCTCCGCTAACGCACCCTGATATTGATCTGCAATACTCCTTGTTGTTTCAGTGCTGGGCTTTAAGGGATATTGACAATTCTCGTTCATTGTGCCAAACTGTATTGTGGTTTAATGATATGGACAAATAAGAAGTACGATGACCTAAATCAGGATTTGATTCCAGGCCACGAAAGTGAAGAGTAATCTCCATCCTGCACTTTCTGGCATTTCTTTCTGTGCTGATGGTTGTGATGAATGTTACTTTTTCTCTAGCCTGGCAGACAGCTTTCTGCAAAGCAGGTACTAAATGAGAAAGTCTCATAATCTGCTGTCTGGGAGTGCTTGTGCTGTGAACAACCAGCAGCCATTCCTCACTTTCTCCATACCCAAGCTGCATTATCTCTGAGAGACCCAAGGTCATTTCAGAACCTGGGTATCTCAGCACCACTGTGGTGCTTGCAAGCAATAAGGCCTCCTAAGATTATTTGTTTTATCAGGGTATAGACTTGAGTCACACTTTCACCATAATGTGCCTCTATTTTCAGGCTCAGGAAGCTATCAGTCCACTTGTCTTTTCCGTGGGTATGAAAGCACAGTGGATTACTCTCACATATGTTCAGATCACACAGTCTTGTGCTTAAGCATAGAGTTCTATCTTTTTTTTAACTGAGTCCTGTTGCCTTTGCATATAAATTTTGCTTTTAGTTATAATTTTGTTAGGCATTTAAGCTAATTGGGCTGTATCCTGAGATCCTAAGGTAAACCGTCCTCAGATAAGTTCCCATTACTTTCAATGGGCATTTTGCCTTAGGAAAGACTAAGTATAAACTGAGGGCCATGCACTTTGAGTAATAATTTTCATCAGTATAAAGTGAGTGCCTAGTTGTGTAAAACATTACCACTAGTGTGAGTGGAGAATTCTGAGGATTTAGTATTATTTTACTCACACTTTGCACAAGTATATATGGCTAAAGAAAGTGCAAGGCAATAGAGAATCGGACTGAATAAAAAACTATGGCTTTGCTTAATTCATTTGTATTAATTAATTGTCTTTCATCCAAGTGACTGTTGAATGGCGTTGGGTAAAAAATTCAGCTATTGCACTGTGGTGCTCTATTTTATTTTCTCATTTGTTTCACACTGAATTTCCATTGGTAGTTCCACTGCCGGGGTAGTTCTGCAAAATATATGGCATGATCAGAGAGTATGATTTTGCCCTAAATTTTGTTTGCTGGGTGCTTGCAGGTTTACCATCATTTTGATCCAAATTTATTTGGGCAGCAGTCATTTTTAACCACCAATTGGACATACAAATGGAGTCTCAGGGCCTTTAAAATGTACTATCTTTAATATTTCAAATCGGAAAGCAACAGTGGCATATGGTTATTCGTATTCTTCCGTAGGGGTAAAATACTGGTACCACTGAAGTCAACGGAAACCTTAATGTTTACTTAAGTGGCACTAGAAATTAGCCCCAAATTAGAATCTATTATTTTACTTAGCTTCTTAATATACCTGTGGAGCAAAGCTCGTTCTAATGTATGAAATGAAAATGGCAATTTGGAGATGTCATTTAATTTTCTGTGCTTCCAAGTAATGTTCCTGCCACTTCTGTTACTGAACAAAGAAGGGAAAAGTTGAATATTATGTGTCTAAAATAATCCCACAGGACTTCTTCAAATTGTATCTGTTCAGTACAAATATGGGAAAGGCAAAGAGCATTATTACTCTGCAGTTTGCCAAACTACTACATTGCATTTTGTGAACCTGTGATTCTGGTCTCCTTCTTGTGAAATAATGACAGGAACTTATCTTGTTCCTGTTTATGCTATTGTTTTAGAAGCTTCTTTTCTGTCCATTGTTAGCATGGGGCATGGATAATCCATTTCATCACATGGTCTCAGGACAAACTTGAACGAGGGCCTTCAGGAAAAGATCACCTATCAGAATAAATTCTATGGACTATATAAGACTGAATAAAATAATGGAATTTTCAGCCAAATATGAAATTGAGCTGCCTGTTGAGTGGGGAATTGAAGTCCCTGAAAGTCATCTGAGGTCTGTTGAGCGGCTAACAGTGTCCCTTTAAGTGATTTTAAGACCATTTCATCCAACATTATACAATAGCATTCATCTGCAAGTTTAGTGCACCATCTGTGACGCACAACTGGAGTCAGAAGCTTGGCGGTTTTTAATTGCCCATCTAAAGCTTCTGAAGTGCCTGTGTTATTAAAAGCTACTATGCTTACAAATGGATTCTGTTGATCTGCTACCCAATAGGGCAATATTTCGGGCAGCTTTCCTCCCACAAGGAAATACTTTAGTCCATTTTACTATCAACTCTTTGGACTTGACCTCAAGGAGATGGAAATATTTAGTTTTTAAAACTGGAAGACAAAACTTTCATTAACAGAACAACGACTTGCATTAAAGAGCAATTCATTTTTCTACTTGCAGTTAATGATCAAATATAATGTCATTATAAAATGGTTGGGTTTTTCATGAAACGTCAAGAAGTGTCTAACAGAGCTATTAGGATTAATGGGGTTCCACATATGTAACTGAGAGCAGATATTGTCTCTTTGTGTACAAAAGTAGGTCAGAAAGAAGACAATGAGCCAAATTCAGAGGTGAGTCTGAGTCTTAGCAGGTATCTGAGAAGTGGTATAACTTATGTGCTTGTACAGCTGAGACAATTTAGGCTTTCGTGGAATCACTTAATCTCACCTCTGAATTTGGCCCAGTGTGTCTGGTGAGCCACATCAAGGGTGCAAGCTACACCCAAAAAAATAAGATACAGTTAAGGGTCTTTCTCCTGGGGTTCATGGTTTTTAGAGGAATCATCTCCCTACCAAGGAATACATTGGTCAAAATTGCTAAGATATTGTGGCTCTTGGAATTCATGGTTTGGATTGGTTGACAGAATGTTTTTTCATTTGAACTAAAATTGGCTAGTGTTTCATACACGATATCCCAACAATAACCCAGTGAGGAAGGAGTATTTAGGTTTGTTACTTGATTGTAAGCACATATTGCTGCTTCCTGTGAATGTGTAATTTCACACTGAACCTAGAAATCTCCGCCTACATCTGAGAGTTGAAACTTTCTCACACAGTGGTTCTCTGGCGCAGACCCTGAAGGTTCAGGCCTTTCCCTATACAATTAGTGCCCACTTTATTGTCCAAAGTATGTATAGTACCAAAAGAGATACAAGAGGTACAAAGAAGGAAACCACTGTGTTTTCAAATAACTGTAGGGGGATCCAGTCATCTGACTTCCATTAAATAAATGGTCAGGATTAAAATCTCTTAATTACTTCTTTGAAAAGGAATCTGATGGTGCAAAGGACTACATTAGTGCTAAATATTTGTGGGCAAATTCTTGAAGTCCTTCATGGTTTGGTCCATTATTATTGAGTTGTGCAGCTAACTCTTAGAAAATGTACAGAGAAATTCCCTCCTAAAAGATATCCACCGGTCTCTGCTTGAATGAGAGTCAACTGCAGAGACATGGGATATTGGTTTCTGGCTGTTATTGCTTTGTTTGGAAAGCAAGCATCAGTTAGTGGTGCTGGTAGATGAGCTGTGGATTCAGAACCTGTTTATACCATTCAAAGCATGCCAAGAAGATAGCAGGGCCTTTTCTGTTTGCAGTCCTGCCCATTCCCCTTGTCCCCTCTCCCCAGCAGATAGATGCTCCCTGAAGAACGCTGTGCAATTGAAGTGGCTTGTGTTGACAACACAGTGCTGAAAGATGAAATAAAAGGAATAGATAAAATGGCTTCCTCTGCTGTGGCAGGGATGCAGAATAAGTGCCAAGTGCCAACAGCAGTACCAAGAGGATTGAGATCTGTGTGGTGTGAAGCCCCAACCCAACAAAACACTAATATCCAAGTGCTTCCTTTGGATTTCTTCTTTCTTGAGACAAGCACAGTGTGTGTTCCTTAAAGTTAGCATTTTAAATCTGGAACTTATACTTTTTTGAGAGGGCTGTGCTTTCCTTTAAACTAGTAGGACCACTGGGGATATAAAAGGTCTACTTTAGCCTTGAAGGCTGCCCTGGTTTTTCCTTTATGAGTGCTTTATAGATATATAATTCATATCTCTGGGGCTGATCTACAGTAAGGGCTCACTGTCACTGGAAAAGATGGAGTGTAAAAAATTTAATGGAAGCCTTCTGAACTGTGAGGATGTTGTGGGTCAATCATGAATGTAGAGGGCATCAAGCAAAAAAAAAAAGTTAGCAATCTCCAATTCTCATCTTTCTGGCCAAGACTGTTTCACTGGCGTCTCAAGCATCAAAAAGAGGCAGCACAAAAAGCGCACACACAAACAGAATCCTGAAAGATTCAACTTCTAACTCTCACGATGAATATAAGGGGACACAACACTGTCTCTTCCAGATGTGGCTGAAAATCTTTAAGGTGCCAGCCGAAAAGCCCAGCACAGCACATTCACATCCTCAGGTACTGAAATTTCACATCCAAAGTCTCTCATTTACATTTTATTCTTATTCTCTTGCACTGAAACTCAACTCCATTTTCAGACCAAAACATCCTGCTATGGAAAATAATCCCTTCCTTACTCCCTGCCCCATATATGCAAGTTGGGTGCCAAGAAATTCTCATTAAGTCACTGAGTTTTTCAACACTTCTTGAGGTTTGGTCTCCTGTGAGTTCCTTGAGGGGTGAAGAGGGAAAATATTCAGACCACTGTTCTTGAGTCACAGGAAAGCTGATGCTAATATGAAATCTAGCAGATGAGCATTTTTAATATTCTCTCACCTCTTTCCAACCTCATTTAATTGAAAGTGACTGTCAGTACACAAGGGCAGGCATCACTTCCCCAATGGGAGTGCCTTAGCTTTCTGCCTCAAATATCCTTACTCCCCGCTTCCTTTCAAAGCACCAATTGTTTTCAAAGTGACTAGCCAAAACCCTAGTTTTGGGGCCAGATTTGGTTTAACTGAATTGCTTTGAAACATGTGAGACCCCACAAAAGCCAGTTTACAGGAATCTCTAACAAAACCCACTTTCCTAGTCAGGACAGGCGCTAGGGTTTTGAACGCCCTAGGCAGAGGGCAATTTCGCCGCCCCGCACGCTGGTCCCGTGGCTCCGGTGGACCTGCCACAGTGGTGCCTGCGGGCAGTCCACCAGAGCCACGCAAGCAGCTGACTGTCCGCAGGCACGACTGCGGCAGCTCCATCCCAGCCGCGGACCAGCGGACTGCCCGCAGGCACCACTGCAGCAGCTCCACGGGAGCTGCCTGCCGCCCCCTCCGGCAGCGCCCTGACCCAGGGGGCTCCTGGGCTGCGGTGGCCTGACCCAGGGTCACAGCGCCTCCACGGCAGCTGGCAGCCTGGGGTTTCCCTGGGCCAGGGGGCCCCTTGGGCTGCCGGCTGCCGCGGCGGCACCCTGACCCAGGGGACATCCTGGGCTGCTGGCTGCCACGGCGGCGGCCTGACCCAGGGGACATCCTGGGCTGCTGGCTGCCACAGCGGCGGCCTGACCCAGGGTCAGAGCGCCTCCGTGGCAGCCGGCAGCCCGGGGTTTCCCTAGGCCAGGGGACCCCTTGGGCTGCTGCGGTGGCGCCCTGACCCAGGGGCCCCTTGGGCTGTCGGCTGCAGCGGCGGCGCCCTGACCCAGGGGACACCCTGGGCTGCCGGCTGCCGCGGTGGCGCCCTGACCCAGGGGACACCCTGGGCTGCCGGCTGCCGCAGTGGTGCCCTGACCCAGGGGGCTCCTGGGCTGCCGGCTGCCGCGGCGATGCCCTGACCCAGGCGACACCCTGGGCTGCCGGCTCCCGCCGGCAGCTCAGGCTCCCTCTCTGTCCTAGCAGCAGGGCTGCTCAACCACTTAAAAAAAATTGGGGGGCGCTTTTTGGTGCCCCCAAATCTCGGCGCCCTAGGCAACCGCCTAGTCCGCCTAAATGGTTGCACCGGCCCTGTTCCTAGTGGCAAACAGAAAAAGCTAAATTAAGAGCTCAATCTTGATCACATGGAGGTCAATGTCGAAACTCCCACTGGTTTCAAAGGTGGTTCCTAAGGTTTATTTATACTTAGACAGACACAGTCCGTTACGCCAAGGCCTGAGTTTTGATAACTACGGATAAGAGATCTCTTTGGAGGAAAGAACAACTGACTTCACCTTTCCTGGGGGTATAAGAATTGGATGAGATGGTTCTCAATTTAATATGAAGTTTAAAGTTTGGAGAGAATTTGGTTTCTGTAAATTGTTGGTCACCTCAGCAAATACCAATTTCAACATGGCCTGAGTGGGGAAATACCCCAGAAAAAATAACGTACTGGTTTTTAAGATGTAATCGCAGCCAGGAGGCAGTGGTAATCTCATGAGAGAGCTGCTTCTCATTATGTTTCCAGCCTAAGTGTTAGATTGAAAATGTTTATCTAAGCATTCAGACTTTGAACTGCTTCTCTAACCCAAACAGAAGCTTAATCAAACTCTTCTGAGTTTCTCCCATCACTGTTTTAAATCCACTTGATTCACAGACAGTAATGACAACTTGTTAGTCAACATAATTACCAGTTCCATTTACAGCATCAGTTCTTCAGGAAAGCTGTGAGCTGAACCTGAGTTATCGGCTATGTTCTTAGTAGCATACTACCATGCTGGCCCTTTAAAAGTCTACCTGTGCTAAAGGAAGGACATCTTTTTTTTGTTTTTACCAGGAACTCAATGTTATCCAGTGGAATTCATGCTGCAGAGAAGGACGTCCCCAAGAGACAGGGCGAATTTTAAAAGTCCAGGACATTCAAATGTTGGGGGAAGAGGAGAACTAGTAAATGCTACAATTGCTGGAAGAGGTTAGCAGTCATGATGCTAGGGCCATTTTGGTTGAAGGGTTTGCACTCTAACAGTACACTTGAGAGTATCTTTTTGACTGTGGCAGAAACAAGAAGATTGACGATTAAGGAAATTAGCATGAAGAATATGCTTCTGTAGGAACAGAGGGAACTGGAGATAAGAGCAACTAGGGACTCTATTGCCAAATGGGGACCAGTGACTTAAAGAAACTTCCCTTGCTTTCTCCTGGAATATACTCTACGCACCAGGCTACAGCAAGTTTACATATGAATGAAAACTTGGCATTAGCGCTGATTCTTTCTGTGGGAGGCAAAAGGGACTGGGGCGAGAATTGACAGAGAGTGGGAGTGAATTACCCTGGGCTCCTTCAACCCCTCCTACGAAGAGTAGTACAATCACATAATTGGAAATCTAGAGAGAGCATGTAACATAACAGCAAATACCAAAACAAACACATCCAAAAATTAAATAAAGGAATTTATGCTTTTTTCTCTCAAAACCAAACCATACACTAGAAAATAAAAATTCCACAACAAAGTTAAGCTCATCAAAAGAAAACAACAACACCAACAGGTCATTCGTTTTACCAGAAAAAGAAAGATAAAACCCAAGAAAACTGAAAAAAAAGAATACAGGAAATCAAAAATGTTTCTTTTTTTTTAAAAAAAGTACTCAAAAATATATAAAATTAGCTAAAAGAAAGCATACCACATTGATTTCATATAGTCAACTTACATCAACAAATTGCCCGCATGTTTTTTGGCATGAAAGAAAAATTTACAAAAGAAAGTTGTGTAAGAATGCTCTTGGACAAGTAGAATTGCCACATTCTTGTAACTTGCTTTTTTTGTTTTGTTGTCGTTCTTAAAAACTTTTTTTAGCAAAATGTTTATTATTTCTTTTTTAAATATAATTATTTTACGACAAAGGGTGATACAGGGAGGCAACAACACATACATCCACACCACATAACATGAAAAGAAAAAAATCTTGCACCTTAACAAATTTGAATTTATTTCTCTGTTGTTTTTGGTTATAAATTATATGTTTGCTTTGTGTAAAATGTTTCACATATTACAATTGAAAAAAAATGTACACTTTAGAATTTGCTTTGACTGTTTATGTATCTAATGCTTTTTGAGAATCAAGGCTTTTTTTGTCTTTTTGGTCAATTCAATATATATTTTTTAAAACATTTTCTTTTCTTTTTTTCCTAGAATTTTTTTGTGTGTGTTTTAAGGAATGGATGATGGCACATAAAATTTTAACAATGCTAAAGAAAGGGTTGGGGAAGGGACTTATGGGAAGAAAAAAGATGCCTAGGGTGGATGGATTGGGAGTGTAAAATCTATGAGTGTACTACACAGGAGATGAAGATGATGGGAGTGAATGTGTAAGTCAGTTGCCATGTCCATGTAAGGGCGGTACGGAGTGATCTAGCAGCATTAGAGCTTCTGGCTGTAAGGAAGGGATGGGCAATATACAAAAACAAATGAGCATATTCATGCCCATCAACAAAAAGAAAGAACAGAACTCTAACATTGACAATCTCACAAACCCTAAGCTGCAACTTCTTCAACATGCAAGTTACAAAAAATTAATAATAATTAGTTTCATTAAAGATTCTCAAATTATAAAAACAGTTAAAGCTTTTTTTCCTACTAAAAATAGCAGTAAAATACATAAACTAATAATAATAATAATAATAGAGATAAAAAACAAAAAAACAAGAAAACTAGCTTTATGCACTGGAATTAGAACAACTTCAACTGCAGCTATGCACAGCCTCATGTTCATCAAGAAGTTGACATCAATGTTCTAAGGAATTGGAGCCATTAGTTGCTTCAGTGAATGAAGCCATCTATTTTAAATGCCAGGGGTGCTTTGGTATCCCCTCCCCCTGAACTGGATAGTTTTAAATTCAGATTCTTTAGAACTGTGGTCTGGAAAGTATGGATATAGGATTCTGCAGGTGAAGTAGTTCCTTGTTTAAAGAGGGAAATTGCAGAAAACAATTCATAACTTTTGTTTTTTGTTGTCATTAGATTGGAACAACCCAAATCTAAGATAGAAATCCAACCATTAAAAAGAAATACATCAAAATATAGATTATAGAGATACACTAAAAAAACAAAAACAAAAACAAAAAAGTACTTTATTCCCCAGCAAGAAGGGAGAAAAGAACAACTGTGGTTTTTTTAAAATTTATTTTTAAAGAAAAAAATATTCCACACACTTTCAAAGATGAACAAACCAGATGCACACATTGAAAAGGAACAAGCAAAGCAGTCTAGGGACACTTTCATCATTTGGATTTTTTTTGCTTATGGATTGCATTCCCTCCATTTTAAATTTTCTTTTAATTTTTGGCCAAAAAACTCCCCACCCACCAATGTACTGCTTTTTTTCATTACTTTTTTAAAAATAAACACAAGGGAAAAAAGGACGTGCAGTCTGGATGTACGTCATAAATAGACATATGAAAAGAAAGAAGAAATTGGCTGAGATTGACAAACGGGCTCTATAATAGCTTCATTTTACTGTAGGATGTTAATAATAATAATAATAATAATAATAATGCATGCTTAAAGTAAGTTGCATTTAGGGAAAGTAGAAAAACAGAACAGCAAGCTAGGACTTAGGAGGGAGGGAAAGGGAAGTTAGCAAAGACGATGACTCAAGGAACAAGGTGGTATATCATTCCATGCCTGTCCACTAAGGGCAAAGTACATTCCAAAGGGTTCGGTGCAGGTTATGGGAAGAGATTAGAAGGGCTATGGTGTGAGGGGAGGGAGGGAAATTGCCAGAGGTGCTAGGAAATACATTCCACACTCATTATAACACTGCCTGTAGGCATCAAACACACAAAACTCCAGTCTTTTCTCAAGGCCCAGTTCTCCAGCTCAGACTCACGATGAGCAGCATTTGTTAGACTAATATTTTCGGGATTGTTCATGTGAGTAGGTACTAATCATCTTGAGTAAGGGCTGCAGAATTCATTTCCTGAAACACTTCCTACTTAAAGTAATGATTACTGCCTTGGAGCCTGAACAGGTGAATGCTAACAGTATAATGCTGATTAACCTATTATTCAGAACAGTCAGCAATTATTCACACAGAGTCAAAGGGCCTACTCTCAAGAGGGGATTCACAATCTGGCCCAATGAAGACACTCATTGCAGTAAGCATTAGTCTGGTAGTAAGTGTTTGTAGGACTGGACCAGTGATTAATCCCACTGAAGACAGTGGACAATTCACAATAGTAAACAATTCAACTGGTATTAAGTATTTGAACCTTCAGGCCATAAAGTCTTATATAGGCAAAACTCTGTTTGAAATTAATGGGAAAAGACTGCAGGATTGGACCCTTTGTATGTTATAAAGAGGTTTCACTGGTAAAAAAGTTTATTAATAATCAGTCCTAGTGGGCTTTACAAGACCTGGAAGCTAAGGAACAGTGGTAGTCTTATATACAAAATGTGATACAGAGAGCCTCCAGATGAGGGTCATTGTTAACAGGAGGGACAACAGTACTTTCAGAGCCACTCAGAGAACAAAGCTAATCTTTGTGAACCTGAGATAAAAATAAATAATTATGTAGAGAGACACTGAATCCTTCAACTTTATACTTGGATGCACTATTGAAAAAGTGTCCCAAGCTGGTAAAGATGGGAGAATGGGAGTTGCATGAGAAAAGCCCAACTTCCACTGAAGGGCGAAAGGCATGAGACTACCCTGGCCACTACCATGTGACAGGAATGGCCTCTGCCTCCACTGGAAGACTGCGCTGGAACTATATACTAGGGACTGTGTTAATAAGGGAGAGAGGTTCAACCAAGGAGTGGGAAACCTGGCTAGGTGAACCTCAGGGACAATACATATAGGCACACATGGCTCCTGAGGCTGGTCCATGTGGGATGATTTTTTGGGGTTCATTTGTGAATGAGAAGAGATTGGTTGGAAACAAAGAACAGTGGCAGCAGTGAGGCCACTGCAAGCCCCAGTGGGGTTATTTATTTATTTATTTTTGGTAAACTTTTAAAATTACTGTCCCTGGGCACCATTCCCTACCAGGATTCTTAGCCTCTGGTTTAACAGGGTTAATCAACATACAGGAAATTTCACAATGAGGCATTTAAGCTTTGAAGTTTAATCATTCCTTGTTGTGACTTGCAGCTGGATTCTAAGAGTAGTGAAATACCTATATTCAATACACTGGAATTCACTGGGTTGGGATTTTTCTCTGAGACCTTTTCTGATCCATTGCCAAAAAATTAGCTTGAATTTGTCATGGAGGGTATGTCTACACTTAAGACACTACAGTAGTGCAGTTGTGCTGCTGTAGCACTTCAGTGCAGACACTACCTACACCAATAGGAGGGATTCTACCATTGGCATAGATAATCTACCTCCCCAAGAGGCGGTAGCTAGGCTGACAGAAGGAATTGTTCCATCAACTAGCGCTGTCTACACGGCAACTATGGCACTCAGGGATATGGATTTTTCATACCCCCGAGAACCATAGCTATACCGATGTTAATTCTTAGAGTAGACCAAGCCTCAGGGGTGTTTTTTTTTTAACTGGCATACAGCAACACTATCTGAGGTAATCAAGCCCAAATGCAGTGGGCTGAGTAGAGGGGTTTACCACAGCTCCAAAGCCCATAATAACAACTCAGATTTACATATTCTAGAACAAACTGATGCATGCTAGTTACATTTTATACTGCATCACTCTTCATAACTGGTTTACTAATTTTTGTAACTCATTCCTGTATAGATTACGAACAGTCCACGAGTACAAAATATGCTAGTAAGCAAAACTGCAAAGTAAGCAAACTCATCATAACATTATTCTTCTTACTGTTTCTTTACCTACTAATTACATTTTATTTACAAGGCCACTTGTGAGTTCATGCTTTGCCCATTGGTAACTTCTGTTTTCTTTCATTATTCATGCAAGGCCTACACATTGTTTTCCTTTAGACACCAAATAGACTCTAATGTGTGAGGAGCCCAATTTCCAAACTTGAAGCTTGACGTTGGGCACCTCAGTCCATAATTAGGACCCTGATTTAAATGTCTAACTCAAGGGCTAGGGACATGAAAAAGATGTTTAGTGGCCAGATGATCAAAAGAGCTCAGCACCCACAACTATAAGGTCGCTTTTAACTATAGCTGGATTCCGCCCCCCAGTTCACTTCCCATTTAGGGACCTAAATAAATGGCCAGACTGTGAAAAGAAAATCTGGACATAAGAATCGCAGTAAGATATGCTGAGTGGTGGGCAGTTTTGAAAACCTGTTCTGCATTCAGGTGCTGAAATGGGTGCTGAGCACATTAGAAAATCTGCCTCTCAGCTCTTTTGAAAAATCCAGCCCTAACTGCCTCAATACAGATTTAAGTACCTAATATAGGTCGTCCAGTTTGCAAACTGGGTTAAAAATATTTCCACGTATATCTGTAAACTAAATATTTTGCTGCTCTCATGATTTTTTTAGTGCAGTGGCTACCATCCTGCAATTGTCGCTCTGAAATACAAGCAAACGTTGTAGAAGGAAAATAAATAATACATATTTTGCAGTATGCTGTCACACTTTTATTTTCAGCTATTTAAGCGAGGTTGAAGGGCTGGGACTAAAGGGCTCAGTAGCTTAAGGGGCTTCAACTACTGGTTGAAGAACAGAAAATTTAAGTTTATAACAGAGTTGGCCAAAATTTTCTTAATTTTGTTTTTTTAAATGACGTTATACTCAAAATTCCAATTTTTTTTAAAAGGATGAATTTTTTGCAAACACTGTCCTTTTGGGAGCAGCTCTGGTTATATCAATTATACTTGCTATTTTCAGGAGTTTTCTAGTTTTGCATTTTTTTTAATTGCATTTTTAAAAGTTGTAGGTAAGTGTAATGTTCATATTAGTGTGAGACCCACAGACCTGGATTGACCTAGGTATACTATACAGCACCTGCCTTCCAATGTGTCCAACACACCTCTCCCCAGTTCGATAGTATTCCTATGTGGCACTCTGCCTCAGCTCTGCCGTAAAGCCATAATCCTGACCTACAACAATCTATGCTATTTCAGTCCTGGATCATGCACAATCTCTTCTAGACCTGTAGTATTCTCAGTTATTTCAGTCCTTGATTTGCACCAAACTGCCAATTTACCTCATCCCTAACATGCAATACCCCATGCTGTTTCAATCCTTCACTCTCCCATGCAGCTCTGCTCATGTAGCTCAACACTAACCAGTACCACTCCCTGCCATTCCAGCCCTAGACCTAGGGTGCCCAGATAGCAAGCATCAAAAATTGGGACAGTAGGTGGGAGATAACAGGCATCTATATAAGACAAAGCCCTATAAAATGAGACCTGGTCACCCTATCTAGCCCTCCAAATCACAATGCTGATGCACTTCTGACCTGCAGTATTCCCTGAGCTCAGTCCTGATCCTCTCCTTAGTGGACATTTCCATTCCTGGGACTTTTTTCTTTCTGACTGTCATGTGCATTAATAGTAGGGAAAGAATGAGTCCTGTACATTCAATTTCCTCTTCTATTGTAGCCTAATTAGAAGAAAACCAAGATCTTTAGTGATAAAAGGAAAAGCACATTTCCCTATTGCACAACCCAGGCCCCCTAACTGCTTTTTTGCATACTTATATAATCCTACTTTAGTTATCAGACAATGCTTTTTAGGCTCATTTAGAGGCATATTTCCATACTGAGGCAGGACTGAGATGACAATGACAAAAGCTCTTAAGCGGCTGGTTCTGTTGAACAGTCAGTTAAAAGAGACAAATGGAGAGAATCCAATGAACTGAGTGATGCACATAGCCCTGAAAGTAGGTTAGCTATAAAATGGAGAAAAATACAGCCTTATCCATGCATCTGCTTTCAGCTTCAAGTAGTGTCTGCAGCAATTTTTCTCCAGTTAGTGCTTATGTGGCAAGAATCCACATTAACGAGAAGCAAGAAAAATATGTTAGGGGCTTATGTGGTGTGCAAAGGGGGTGCCTTCTCCCTCCATTTATGCCCTAGCCTGGGGGAAACACAGAGATAACACACAAGCCTGGTCTACACTACGCGTTTAAATCGATTTAAACAGCGTTAAATCGATTTAACGCTGTACCCGTCCACACTACAACGCTCTTTATATCGATATAAAGAGCACTTTATCTCGATTTCTACTCCTCCCAGACGGAGGCAGTAGCGCTAAAATCGATTACTCGATTAGGGTTTAGCGCTGGACGGAAATCGACTTATTGGCTCCGGAGATCACACGTGGCCCACGTGCGCTCTGGAAGCCATCTGACCGTCAGATCTGTGCGGCAGGTAAGAGGAACAGCCCCGCGAACTTTTGATTACATTTCCTGTTTGCCAGCGTGGATCTATGTCGCACGTGTGGCACTGCGTCCAAATCCAAAAAGAGCTCAGCTGGAACGACGGGAGATACTGGATCTATGGCTGTATGGGGAGAAAATCTGTATCTATTCAAAGCTCCATTACAGAACTCAATGCCAAGATTCGAACAACATCTCCAGGCTACATAATGTGGTGTGACAACATAACGGGAAGCCAGGTCAATGGCGCTTCTGGAGGGAGGGGGTTCTGAGGACTCCGCTTATCCCCAGTCCCGCGTCTCTGCACAAGTATTTGCATCTTGGCTGAGCTCCCAATTGTTCCTGTCGGGATTAACCATTGTCCAGGCATGTTTTCAGGATATAGCTTCCTCGTTTCTCCCCCCCCCACCACCACGTGCAAGACAGAGAAAGAAAATCATTCTTGATTTCTGTTCAGTTTCCCTATTGTGTACTGAATGCTGCTGGTAGCGCGTGCTGCAGGAGTGCAGAGGCGTATGCTGCTCCTCTCCCTCCCCGGTGGTTAGACGGTACATATGACTGCTATCCATCAGTCGCCATCAGTCGTGAGTGCTCTGGCTGGCTTAGTGCGGCTGGCTGGGGGGCGCCGGGTAAAAATGGAATGCTCCCAGTTATTCCAGTAGATGGAACAGCCACGCTGTAACTGTCTTCCTCTAGCAACTGCTGGGACTGAGCTTCCTCGGCCTCCTCCCTTTCCTGTGTAAGAAAGATTCTGTACTGCCTGGAATGTCATACAGCAGCAGGCTGGGTCTCTCCCGCACCGCCTTATTGTCCGCCTGGACTGTCTTGCCCGGGAGGGGCTGCTCCCCTCATTTTATCGTCCTAACCACTCTCTGTTCTTATTACTGCATTCTCTATACTTCTGAACAGTGGGGGATGGGTAGGGGGGGACCTGTCCGGTTAACCAGGAGGTTTGGAGAGGAGGAAGCAACGGCCAGGGTGGGGTTGTGTGGGGGCCCCCTGTGATACTGACATGGGAACAGCTGTGCTCGACACATGGTCCTCGTACATTGCCCTTATTCTAGGCAGGATGACTCTTTTTTAGGAACCATAAAGAGGATGCTGCTAGGGGTATCCCATTTTGTCTTTGCGCCTGGCCATCTCAGCCAGGGGCCTCATGTACAGCGACAGTGAGGCGGACGAATATGTTCCATCTCTTGCCAGTTTACTCCGGAGTATGCGGTACAAACGACTGTAACCATCTCTGTTCATGCAAGCAAGATGAATGCTGCTGTGTAGCGCCTGGGTATCGCCTCTGTGCCGGGCATCAGTACCCATCGGTGCGGAAACAAAAAGGGGAGGGCTCATGGTGCCGCTGCTATGTGCCGTCTGCCAGGGCAATTCCAGGGAAAACGGCGCGAAAGGCATTGTCAGCTGTTTTGTTTATCCTGGAGGCAGGCATGACTGACGACATTTACCCAGAACCACCCGCGACAATGATTCAACCCAGAATTCCAAGGGGCGGGGGAGACTGCGGGAACTATGGGATAGCTACGGAATAGCTACCCACAATGCAACGCTTCAGAAATCGACGCTAGCCTCGGACCATGGACGCACACCGCCGAATTACTGTGCCTAGTGTGGCCGTGTGAAATCGAATTTATAATATCAGTTTTATTAAACCGATTTTAGCTAATTCGATATTATCGCGTAGTGTAGACGTGGCCACAGACAGCGACTCTGCCTAAAGATAGCCGGTGCACAGGTCAGCAGAGCCAGCTCTTTCTTGTGTTCCCCAGACCCCCGCAAGAGGAACTGTGGAAGAGTCAGCCAGAATTCTTCTTCTGGGCTCCAGCTGCAGTCTGGCCCCTCTGAACCCCTCCAGTGTTGACTGAGGCGAAAAAGCCATGTTCTGGCCCTATATGAATGAAGGGGAAAAAGAACGAAACAGAGCAATGACAGTTCCAGAGTGATGAAGTCCCTGTGGAGCGATTAGGATTAGGGAGATTCTGGCAGGGATCAAGGAAAATCAGAGTCACTATAGAGTACTTCCTACAGGCAGGAGCTGACAGGAAAAACTCCTCTTTCCAGTGTAGCCTTAACTCTTTCCACACAGCCAGCCCAATGACTACTGAGGAAGAATTATACTATTAATGGCTAGCTTGTAGGCAGGGGTGAAAGTAACTTAACGAACTTACTGGTACGCAGGGCGGCTGAGGTCCTGGGGAGGAGCAGGGGCAGCTCTAAGCCCCATGAAGGGGCAGGGTCTTGGGCGGAAGTGGCGGGGCTTCTGGCGGAAGGTGCCGGGGCTGGGGCCAGACTTCCCCAGCCAGCCCTTTAGCACTGCCTGGCCTGCACCAACTGGGGATCCAGCAGTGATTTAAAGGCCCCGCCCTAAATCGCCGCCAGAGCCCCGGGGTAGCGGGGGCCTGGAACCCCGGGCCCTTTTAAATCACTGGGCCCCGGGCAGCTGCCCCTTTTGCTCCCCCATCCATCAGCGGCCCTGCCGGTACGGTCGGCCATGTACCGGCGGCCACTTTCTTACCGGTATGCCGTACCATACCGGCTTACTTTCACCTCTGCTTGTACGGCAGCAGTAGTAAAACACATCATTTTCTCTTGTAAAATACTGCACCTGCAATTTTAGCACATTACCCAAAGCCAAATTATTTTTCTCTGAGAAAGAGAGGCCTGTTTTAATGGTTTCAGCACAACAAATAGGAAAACAGGAATTTCTATACAGGGTAAGACCCCGGCTCTATTTAGTCAAGTACTCTTTCTCCAATAGCATCACCATCTGCTTCAGTGTAAGGGGCACAAACCTCACACTAAAAATCCAGAATTCCTGATTTCTTATCTTGGCTCTGAGATTGACTCTGTTTGTGACCTCAGACAAGTCCCTTTGTCTCTTTGTACTTCATTTACCCCCACAATAAAATGGAATACCACCTGCTGCACAGGGCTGCTTTAAGGATTAAATATTCAGAGTCAGCAAAGTTGTTTGAGGATGAAATGCTAGAGAGGTGCTAAGAGTTATTTACAAAAGGACTGTTAATGTCTTGGAGCTATGCAGGATTTATTAATAGTCTGGGTTCTTTCCTCGTCCCAACTGAGATAGCAGAAGAAGATCATTGTTCACAGATAAACTATTATTAAGGCTGGGGGGAGCAATGAGCAGGCTCTGGGGATGGCCCATCATGCGCAGGGTTTCAGAGGAGGCACTCTTGGGAGTTTGTGAGGCCCTAGCCCCACAAACCAGAATGAGCAGCCATTGCATGGGGACAGTCTTTTGAGGGCTAAAGGACAGGCTGTGAAGTTCTCTCTATCACAGAATAGGAGCCTCCACCCCACACAGAGAAGCAGACTTTATAAGAGAGGAAATCTGCTCCTGGGGCAGAGACATGGGGTGACCAGACATCCCGATATTATCAGGACCGTTCCCATATTGGGGACTTTATCTTATATATGTAAGTATACCTCCCTTCCCCTCCCCCCGCCAAAATGTGTCCCAATTTTTCACAGTTGCTATCTGGTCACTCTACAGAGACATCAGGGAGATGTGTGTGTGCTAACCAGTATGGTTTTCTTGTCAGAGATATAAAAGCCAGCTCCTGGCTACAGAGATATGTAGGGAAAGAAGCCCATATGAGCCATCACTGAAGTTGTCCCATTTACAGTACTAGCTGCTTAGTGGGGCAAGCATACACTCCTTCCAATAAATGGTATTTCAAAAAACTCTCACATGTTCATCACGAGTGCTCAATTATCTGCCACTAGAGAATCCAAAGTGTTAACCATTGCCATGGCTTTCAGAGGTAAAGAAGCTTTTCCCTTCCTTGCCTGATCTTGTTATCTTTTTATACTCCTTTGAACCAAAGGAGAATCTCTGGAGGCCTAGTCAGCAATTCCAGAGCTGATAAGACATCCAGCTGTGGCTGGCTTTAAAGTCTTCTTAGCATGCATCTCTGCCCAACCTGCACTCTCTGCCAAGTAGAGACGCTGATGTGTTTGTTAACGGACAAATCCTTCATATGCAGTCAGGCAAGCTTAAAGGCTTTTAGGTAAAGCTAAAAATTAGTTAAAGTTATTCAGTCCTTGTGCTCAGAGCTGAAGGTAGGAACCTGGAAAAGATTTGTTCTGAATCATCAGGTACTGGTCACTGGTTAAGACAGGAGAAAATACTGATCCTTCTCCTGTCAAAGTCAATGACAAAGCTACTTCCATTAACTTCAGTGGGAGCAGGATTGGATTCTAGGTATATCTCTGGTATAACCCCATAAAGCTAATGTTATCTCCATATGTATGGTATTCTAAAATAGGCAAGAGTTTTTGCTTCTCTGAAAATGGGATGCTGCCAAGAGAGCCCACTGTCCCCAAATGTGCTTCCCCAGCATTTTTTTTTTGAGATACAATCAAATAAGGGCATAACAACTGCCATACTGGGACAGCCCAATGGTCCAGCTATAGCAGTACCCTATCTTCTGTAAGCGGCCAGTGCCAGATGCTTCAGAGGGAATGAACAGAACAGGGCCGTTACTGAGTGATCTATCGCCTGTCAGACAGTCCCAGCTGATCGCAGTTGGAGGTTTAGGCACACCTAGAGCATAAGTTTGCATCCCATACCATCTTGGCTAATAGCCATTGATGGACCTGTCCTCCAGGAATGTATCTAATTCTTTTTTTTGACACAGTTATACTTTTGGCCTTCACAACATTCCATGGCAACGAGTTCCACAGATTGAGTGTGCATTTTGAGTGTGCCATGCCTGGAGGGTAGGGACACGGCCAGAGGCTGCTATGACCCCCTACATACTGTGGGTAGGTGGAAGGTCTGCTGCAGCTCCCTACTGCTGCCCAGGCTCCCTGGCTGGGCTCCACGCTGGCCTGGCTGGAGAGGGGGGCAGGGGGTCCTTGCGGGAGAAGAGGGGGATGGGGAGAGGTCCACACGTGTGAAAAGTGGATGGGCAAGATCCCTCACCCCCCACCGTCCCCGCCACTGCAGCACCACTGGTCACTGCTGCGCGTTGACCTGTGGAGCTGTTTAGAGCCCTGCAAATCCATGGATATCTGCAGATATCTGCAAACAATTTTTGCAGATCACGGATCTGATGAGAATAAACGTTTTTGTATCTGCGCAAGGCTCTACTTGTGTTTGTTTTAAACCTGGTGCCTCTTAGTTTCATTGGGTGACCATTGGTCCTTGTGTTATGTGACAGGGTAAATAACACTTCTTTATTTACTTTCTCCACATCATTCATAATTTTATAGACCATTTTCATAACTCACCCCCCTTGTCATCTCTTTTCTAAGATGTGACAGGCCCCATCTTTTTAATTGCTTCTTATATATAAGTTATTCCATACCCCTATTCATTTTTGTTGCCCTCCTTTGTACTTTTTCCAATTAGAATAAATCTTTTTTGAGCTAGGGTGACCAGAACTACATGCAGTATTTATGGTGTGGGAGTTCAGTGGCATTATGATATCTAGCCCTTTCCTAATGGTTCCAAAAAATCTGTCGGCTTTTTTGACTGCCACTGCACATTGAGCAAATGTTTTCAGAGAATTCTCCATTATGACTCCAAGTTTTTTTTTTCTTGAGTAGGAACAGCTGATTTAGCCCCCACCCCCATCATTTTGTATGTATAGTTGGGATTATGTTTTCCAATGTGCATCTGCACTTATCAATATTATATTTCATCTGCCATTTTGTTGCCCAGCCACCTAGTTTTGTGAGATCCCTTGGAAACTCTTTGTAATCTGCTTCAGACTTAACTACCTTGAGTAATTTTGTATCATCTGCAAATTTTGCCACCTCATTGTTTACTCCCTTTTCCAGATCACTTATAAATACGTTGAACAGCTCTGACCCCAGTACAGATCCTTGGAGGACCCCACTATTTATCTCACTCTACTGCAAAACCTGACCATTTATTCCTATCCCTTGGTTCCTATCTTTTAACCAGTTAGTGATCCAGGAGAGGAACTTCCTGCTTCTCCCAGGACTGCTTTGTTTGCGTATGAGCCTTTGCTGTGGGACCTTGTCAAAGGCTTTCGGAGAGTCCAAATACACTTCAACTGCAGCTGCTTGTCCTATTTATTTACCCATAAACGATAGATCTTGGAGAGATTAGCAGATTCATGCAAGCCGCTGAGTCCTTGGCTATTTCACAAGCAAAACAGGAGATATGAGGCATTAGCTTCCCAGCACATTCCCCCAGACCGTATCCTGACACTTGCACCATTATTCACAGACTGCAAAGAGACAATGAGCCAAGCAGGCTAGAGTGACAGCAAAGCTATAGTTTCATGGTGTCAGGGTACAGTTATGAATCTGAAGTGAATCACAGAAACCAGACATGGAAGAGACCGTCATCTTCTCCAACCAGTCCCTTACCCCAGCTGCAGGACTGTTTCTTCTAATAACTTTTTCCAAATTTTTGTTCAGTCCTATTCCAGGCTGTTTTGATGTGAGTTAACAGTGGCATTCCTAGATTTTTAAATACTATTGTATTTGATGGCTGAATGTGCAGAATTTACTGAGTACAAAATAAAATGCCAATAACATTGTGGTCAAATACGATTTTGGAACTATCAAGTGGTATTTAATTAGTAAGCAATTAAATCCCTTCTTAAAGCCCTATTTGAAACACTTAGGGCATTTCTACACTGCACTAAAAGTCCCATGGCACGAGGTCTGAAAGCCCAGACTCTAGCCTGACCCCAAATGTCTACATTTTTGAGCACGAAAATCACAAAAGGCCCTATGATATACTTCCACAGTGAGCCCCCAAAATAGCGCTTTAAAATCCCTTATGGTCTGCAAACAAAAAAAAAAAAATCTTTTTTAACAGGAACTCAATGTTATTGAATGGAACTCATGTTGCCGGGGAGGTGGAATTTTAAAGGACCAGAACTCTATTTGCAAACATTAACCACACTAAGTTTACTTTGATGCTCTTCTATTGGTCCCAGTTAAGGTGAAACTTCCAATTAGGCCATTTAATTTATCGGTCCCAACTGGGGCAAGATTACAGTATATTCTCAAGGGCTTTGTCCAGTCTAGTCATAGGGAACTCAGGGAATGGGACTGCTACCATTTCTTTAGGGGAGACCATTCCAAAACATGAGACCTCATTGTTAAAAAGTTTATCTTATATTCAGCCTTAACTTTTGTTTGGTTAATTTAATTCCATTACCCCCAGTTCTGGTCCTTCACATACAACTCTAAATAATTCCTCCTCTCTATGTTCAGACATTGGTACTTTCTAACATTCTGGGAGACACAAATCAGTGTTGGGTAGAGCCAGCCCTTCCAGCCTTCACATAAGGCATGTTTTATCTTGAAAATGGAAAAAAAAAGTTTCCCATATTCAGTTGAGTAAACCATGAACATGTCAGCCCAGTTCCTACCAGTTAAGCTTCTGGAAGGAATCCAAAATCCAGAGCACTTGACTTTACATGTGCCTCTGTTGAAGTTTTACATGCCCCTCTAGTTTCAGCAAAACACGCTGGTAACAATATCACTGGAAGGAATAACTTAACCAACGCAGATTTTATAAGGGCTACTCATCAAGCTGGGGAATGTTGGAGAGATCTGTTCGGCAAACTACAGGAAAAAAAAAAGGAAAGCAAGTGAATGGGGGTTAGTTCAGCTGGACCCAGATGATGAACAATTCCAGTTGCAAGGCATAGCATAACTGTCCTGGAAAGGAATCCAAGCCAAACATCTCAATAATGGGAGAAAGTGTCGAATTTCATAATCCATTAGAGAGGGTGAGTGCCAGCCCTGGGCAAACTACAGAGAACACATGATCTACAAGGTGGAAAGAAGCTTCACCCTGTGGGCTCTTATTAAAGTGAAGGTTTCATGTTTCAGTACCTTCAAATCTTGCCTCCTTTCTATTATAAATCAAGTTGCCATGACAAAATGACACGGATCTGCGTGCTCAGCCCCACGCGCACCGGGGTACAGACTGGTTAGAGAGTATGGCTGCCACTTTTATGTACTAAAAAACAGGGAGGGATAGCTCAGTGGTTTGAGCCTTGGCCTACTAAACCCAGAGTTGTGAGTTCAGTCCTTGTGGGGGCCATCCGGGGCAAAAATCTGTTTGGGGACTGGTCCTGCTTTGAGCAAGGGGTTGGACTAGATGACCTTCTGAGGTCCTTTCCAACCTTAATATTCTATGAAAAACTGTATAGGAAAGGATGTCCAGTCTCTGTGGGATGGTGGTTTGGGCAAGGGGGGGTTAAATGAGGAGCTAAACCCCACTGCCCAGGCAGGCAGAGAGATTGAGAGTTAGGAAGGTGAACTTGCTCTGAGAAGTCAGTAATGTTTTCTGCCCTTTCTCTTTCTCTAGAGCCTGATTTTGTTCTCTCTTGTCAATTCCCGGCATGTAGAAATCAGGTGCTAACTGGGGTTTTAGAATCACTAGTTAGAGGAGCTTCATCCCCATCGCTTTCTCCCTCACCTAAAACAAGCAGGAATTATCATTTAAAATGTTTTTCTCACTGCTTCCCTGCAGAGAGGACTTTTTTATTTTTAAAGCAATTCACTGCAAACCTCAAAACACCATGACGCTTGCGTGTATAAAATATTCCAGGGCAATTAGGTTGTAAGCCCCTGGGAGCAGGGACTGTCTTTTTGTTTTGTGTTTGTACAAAACCTAGCACGATGGGGTCCCTGGTCTATGACGAGGGCCCCTAGGCAATATGGTAATACAAATAGTCAATATTTTAGAGGGCATTTCCAAATTGCTATGTCTGTTAAGACGAAAGGCAATTAACATATTGCGCTAGGTTCTGATTTTGCTTACCAAAGTATAAAACTGGTATACTCGAGCCATGCATCCGGCTCTTGCTTCTCCCTTCACAAGTAACTCACCCCAGAGCGTAGGCTTCTGAGTTCCTACCACCACTACCTTCACACAGCCAAACAGCTAGTGTCCAAATGTTTACAGCTGCATGCCATGTGTGTACCCATAAAACCCATGCATTTGTGAGCACCAGGCAGGTAACCTTCCACCAACTAAATGCCCATTTGCCTGTACAATAATGTAATTTTGGGTGTAAATATGAAGTTTCAGGAGCACAAAGGCTCCTCTTATATCCTATCGGTACACCAGCTGTATTCAGCTCAAATTTGCCCCCAAGGTCAACTTCCAGTGCTCCCCTACACTGTTATAAATCCAGAGAAAGTCAGTTGCAATTCAGAGTAACATTTTTATCTAGCTAGGTACTTATATGGCCTCCATCACCATAGTATCTGAGCATCTCAAGTTTTTAATATGTTTAACCCTGAGAGGCAGGGAAATACTAGTATTCCAGTTTTACAGATGGGGAACTGAGGCACAGAGAGTCTAAGTGACATGGCCAAGGACATACAGAAAGTCTGTGGCAGAGCCAGGGGTTAAACTTGAGTCTCAAAAGTCCTAGGCTAGTGCCCAAAGCACTGATGATCCTCCCTCCCAAATGTCATCCTTGTTTGGCCATAAGTGTTGTGATGGTTTTGTCTTACTGTGGATTTAACTTGGAGGAATGTTATTCAAAAGAGGAAAAAGGTTAAACAAAAATTTAGTCTCCGTATTGGCGGAAAATCCTGATGGTGAGAGCTGTTCAACTGTGGAACTGTCTCCCAAGGTGAGTAGTAGAAGACCTGTCACTTGAGACATTAAGGGTACGTCTACACTGCAACTAAAAACCTGTGGCTGGCCTGTAAACCTCGGGCTAAGGGGCCGTTTAATTATGGTGTAGACATTTGGGCTCTAAGTCTCTAGGACCCTGCAATGGGGAGGGGCCCAGAGCTTGGGGTGCAACTCTATCCCCAGTGTCTATAATGCAATCAATAGCCCCTTAGCCAAAGCCCCGCAAGGCTGAGTCACCTGACATGGGCCAGTCAGGGGTGTTTAATTCCAGTGTATACAACCCTGAAAGCTAGGTTGGACAAGAATATAGGGTAGGGAACAGTCTTGCAGTGGCCCCTGAAATGAGGACATTGGACTAGATAGGACCTAATAGGTCTTTTTATCTGTAATTTCTATGATGCTATGAAAAGCAGAAATGCAGAGTTGGGTGTAAAGCCCTAACTCTCCCACAGAGACCAAAATGGTTTGAAATATTTCCCACAAGTTAATGTACACATATCCAGATATCCCTGGTGCAATACTGTGAACAAACCTCCTGAAGGGGTTAGAGCACTTTACACATCAGTAAAATGAAGATAGATACTTATGCATGTTTGTAAGGTGCTTGGCTATCTATAGATTAAATAAACTACACGAATACTAGTTATTATTACTACCAATTAGTATATGAGTGGAGACCCAGTATGCAGATTGCTAATGAAATCTACCTGGAGTGCAGAGACAGCGTGAAAAGGCCTAAATAAAGCTTTTTAAAAAAAAACAACAACAATAACCCCACAACCAACCAACCAACAAATACACCCACAGCTCTTCTTCTGAGAACCGCAAAGGGGTTGAGGTAAACTTTAAACCCCAGGAAATCCGGTCTTTGGTGTGAGATGTAACAAGTTGTCAGCTTACATAGATTCAGGGAATCCGAGCTGTTCTTTCCTTTGATTGTACTAATGTTTAGATGCACCAGGGGTCCCCTGAGACCTCAAGTGAAGGTGCTTGGAAACCGAATGGCAACGATTATCAATCTGTGCTTTGAAGTCAATTTTCCCGCTAGGCAGCTCTTGTAAATGCAGCAAAAATACAATAGAATTGGCTAATGTACGAACAAGCCAGCTCTGAAACGCTGCAGGGGAGCCCTTTATGTAGGAGCTTTCAGCATGTGAGCTAATGCTAGCTATCACTCGGAACAGATATGGGGGGGTTTACTGTGATCCAGGCTTCAAGGCATTTTTGGGGTGGTTATCTGGCAGAGATTGTATTTCTGTGGGCAAATTATATACCAGTTGCAAATGCTGCAGTGCAAAACACGGAGCTGATTCTGCACCCTTACTCTGGAGAGTTTGGGCTGATCTCATACACTGGTGGGGGGTGCTGCAGGTAGGTTTGAATCCTCTTTTTCAACAAGGTGAATGTCTAGAATAAACTATATTGTGAAGCCAACGCTTTAAGCTGTTTATCAATGGTGGCCTTATAACAAGGAAGCAACTGACAAGGGTAATTGCTTTGTTTGCACAACAGATTAGATTGTAAGAGGAAAAAAGGCAGTTGCAAATGATAATCCTTCCCAATATTGATAATGCCAGACCATATTTCAGAAGCACAGGTAAGGATTGTGCTTGGTAGGGGTGTGGTGGGGGTGGGGAGGAGGAGGGGAAGAAAAGTCAGAATTCTTGGGTTCCATTTCCAGCTTTGGGAGGAAGTGTTTTTTAATGGTTAGAGCAGGCAATTGGGATCAGGACTTCTGAGTTTTCCTAGCTCTGCTCTTCAGTGACTTGCTGGGTGACCTTTGGCCCCACTCTTCCTCTTTTTTCTTACCAGCAGTAGAAAAGCTGGTTCCCACTGTCACAAGTCCTGAATGATTTTTGGTCGGAGGAACTGGGGAATTGGTAGCTTCTGAAATATAATGATACTTTTCAACTACAGTACTTAAAGCTCCTAGAACCAATTCAATGTTAAATTACTGCTGAATCTCTACATGACCTTAAACTGTAGCAAGTACACATACACTTTAACCTGATTCTGCCCTGCAGCTGCTTACTATATGACCTGTAATATTAACATTTAATATTGAGGGTCATTGTTAGATCACTAAAAGAAGAGTTTTAGATAACTAATAACCATTACATCTGAGCTTCAGGTGTGACAATATACAGGAGCATAACAATCACTACTACTAGCAAAATGAAAGATAACTGCAGAGCAAGTCTAATAGGATGGAATGTTAATTAACATGAGCCAAAAAAATTATCATTTTAGAGTTGCTTCTATTAAGAAGCAAGATGTTATAAGGGTGGATTTTAATAGGAAAGTCGATTACTTTCTCATAGCCTCTCATTTTCTTTATCTGTATTAGCCATAAAATTGCAACTTTCTTCTACACTGTGTTCATTATTGCTATTTCAACCTACAGATGAAATTGGAAATGTTGCATTAAAAGAACAAACAATTTATCCATGTAATTTTGCTGCTGGCACAACCTACAGCTTTAAACTCTGTGGATGAATTAAAAAGACTTTCACATTCTAACCCCAGTGGCCTGATTTGTAATCGTACATTATGATGTGTGATGAATGCTTATGAAAGGGATTTCTTGGCTACTTGAAAGGATGGTCCCACCAGTTAAGGAAGAAAGACTCATTACAAACACGAGACAATATCTGTGTCCAGCCTAACCTTTGCTGAGGTACACTGGATATGAATAGGCACAGGGACCAATATGAGCTGGAGATGGTTAGGAAACTCTGGCTTTTATTCCCAGTTCCTAAACATGCATGCTAATCTTAAACAGTAGTTTAAGAGTCTAATACAATCTGGCTGTTCTTCACAACCTTCCGGGGCATTCAAGTTAGCTGTCAACATGGAAACGTGCCAGAAGCCAAATTATCAGCTGCTTGATTTCTACTATATGTTAATAGGCACGTGCAAAAATAACACTTCTCATGGGCTTCTAAAGGTTTTTGGGGCTTCTAGAATATAAGAATGCCCTGCTTTTAGAGGCTAAAGTTGTGCTTGTTTATTGGCTTACACATCCATCTCTAATAAGGGAACTCTAATAAGAGACTGGCTGTCACATGAGCTGATGTTGCCCGCTCCGAATCTCAGGTCGTTATAATGTCTCATCATCAGGTAACTTGGTTGTGGCAACCTGAGATAAGAGCTCATGGGGAATTATCCAAATAGCCATTTAGCCACATAAGTTTCTTCTCTGAAAACTAACTGTAAAAATGGAGTCATGGAGCTCCAAGTCTACTGCATCTCTGTGGCTGCAGAATAAATATGATCAATTTCCAAGATGTTATTCTTAACTGCCAGCCCTGCCAATTCAACTTGGGAATTGAGAGTCAAGCTGGGGCTGGGGTGTCTCTCTGTCATAACCACTAGTAAGAAAGATTCTACAGGCCAAACTATACCTCAGTGACACCTGTGAAACCCCATCCTCTTCAGTGGGTTTTCATAGATATAAAACCAACTGACCTGGTAATTGGAACTTAGTAAATGATTCTGTTGATGAGGTCTGAGACAGAACAGAATGCAGCTCCTTTCCCCAGGGTGGTGTGGGTTCTGCAGGGCTAACAGGACGCACAAAGTAGTTAATTGCAAAAATTACCATCTCCTACTCTACACACACACAAAAAAAAACCTGGGAAGGCGTATCTAGTGGGGGCTCGCAGGGGTCAATCCTGGATCTGGTACTATTCAATATTTTCCTTAATAGCTTGGATAACAGAGTAGAGAGTACGCTTATAAAATTTGCAGATGACATCAAGCTGGGAGGGGTTGCAAGCACTTGCGAGTACAGGATTAGAATTCAAAATGAACTTGGCAAATTTGAGATAGATTCATAGACTCTAGGACTAGAAGGGACCTCGAGAGGTCATTGAGTCCAGTCCCCTGCCTTCATGGCAGGACCAAATACTGTCTAGATCATCCCTGAATGTTAAGCCTGTAAGGTATGTCTACAATACAATTAAATTCACACCTGCAGCTGGCCCTTGTCAACTGACTCAGATTTGTGGGGCTTGGACAAAGGGGCGGTTGAATTGCAGTGTAGACATGCGGGCTTGGGCTGAGGCCCAAACTGTGGGACCCTCCCCCTGAGGCTGAATGTCTGTTACACAATTAAACAGCCTCTTGGCCCAAACCCCACGAGTCCAGGTCAGCTGACATGGACCAGCCACGGGTGTGAATTTAATTGCAATGTAGACATACCCTTAGTCAATCATCGTGGGACGAATCATCTATCTTACCCAGTGTTGCTGCTTCCCCATTTGTAAAATATACACATAATATTCATCTCCCTCATTAACGGTTTCTGAAGCTTCATTCACTAATGTCTACTAGGCACTTCCAGGGTCTCAGATGAAAGGTGCCAGAAAAATATTAGAACACGGTACATGACTTTATATAGGACTGGGTTCCCTGTCAGGTATGGCCAGAAAGGATCAAAAAGATATCAGCATGTGGCTATCAAAATGGCAGTGGCAATCCTTCCACAGTAGCCTATTTTAAAGACAGCAGAGCTAATGTCTGATATAGTCTGCAAACATGAACAAGCCTCAGCTGTACCCTTTCCAATCATGAGTGCGCAAGGGACAGAGACACCAGCCAGGCTCGGAGGAGAGGCGGAGGGATGGAAATGGCCTGAATTCAGAAAGCCTTCAAGCATGTCTCATCCATTCAGAGCATGTGGAGCGGAGCAGGGCACTGTAATGAAATACAGTAGGTAATGCGGATGATATGCATCTTCATCAAAACAAGCTGTTGGACTCAACAGCTGGGGTAAGCTGAGCAATGAGATGATGCAGGTACAGCCACTCTGCTCTATTACAGCTCATAGACATCCCTCAGCTGTCTTATACAATTCAAAACCTCACGTAAGGCTAATTCCCAACAGTGGTTTGTTTTTTTCTTATATCTCACTAACAACCTCGGGCCCTTATTCTACAAGTGGCTGAGTAGCCTTAACTCTCACTGGGAATTGTGGGCACTCAGCCCCTTGCAGCATCAGGCAGCTAGCTTTTACAGCCATATGTGAATCTATAGTTATCTATAGTTATTAAATATACATATACACATGTACATACATACATACAGGGGGGTTCTGACTGGCCAATAAAACATTAAATTTACATCCAACTGCAAAAAGCTATGGTGATCCAAGTCCAACCCAGTCTGCCTGCTTACTTTATAAACAACACCCCTCTTAACAAATCCAAATGAAAATCAGCTTCAGCTACATAACATTTGATGAGTAGCAGTGCTGGTGGATATTTGTAAGCAGCTGGGGACTGGTGAAAGGGAGCCATGCCGTTTATATTTTAAACCTACTGTCTAGTTCCAGTCTCTCAAGAATTCACTCTACATGAGCCACTTTCATGCCATGCAATGAATTTCAAATTCTCTGCACTGGATCTGACATTCATGTCTGGGAAGCTACATTGCATATCTTAGACTACGTCCAACCTGGAATAAAAGACCTGCAGCAGCTGACTTGGATCAGCTGACTCGGGCCTGGGTCAGTTGATTTGGGTTCCAGGGTTAAAAACTGCTGGGCAGCTGTTTGGACAAAGGCTGGAATACCCCGCCCCCCCCAAAAAATGGAGTCCCAGAGCTCAGGCTCCAGCCCAAGCCCGAATGTCTACACTTCAGTTCTACAGCCCTGCAGCCTGAGCCCGACGTGTTTAATTACTGTGTAGATGTACCCTTAAGGCTCGATTCTTCTCTCATTTGCACCGGTTTTATACTGATATAACTCTACTCATTTCTACTGAGTTATTGCTGATTTACATCAGTATTAAGTGAAAGGAGGATCAGGTTCTTAACCTCAGGGGAATCACAGAATCCCGATATGATTTCCAACATGTGGAAGACCTATTAGGTCATCTTCTAGTCCATCTCCCAGGTACCGGTGCAGGACTGTTACCTACATTATATCTTATAGACTTTACTTTATTTTCCAGTACTATTTAAAGCAAACTTTTAGATGAAGTAAGATATAATACTATTATAAAATAATATTATATAAGATATAATATACTTTTTTGATCCAGCAGCGTTCAAAGACAGAAGAGGACGGACAAGCACCTGGAACAGACTAATGATCCACACCTACTGGCTAACGAAACTAACAGCATGCATGAACTCCTAGCAGCCACAGATGAACCAGTCTACTAGCAGCAGGCCCCACCCAAAACTGGCTAACACAAGGAAGGACAGTCTGATCAGAAACCCTGCAAGGACAGAGCGTCCAACTACTGGCCAATAACCTGCCCTCCCACAACATGGAAATCCTATCAGGCATCATAGCAGCCAAGCTACAGGACCATATGGGCCAGTACATGAGCACAGCTCAGAAGGGCATTGGAACACCACCAGAGGCTCAAACACCAGGCTCATAGATAAGCAGCATCGCCCAAGACTCAAGTCTAGACGCCCAATCTGAGCACAGCTGGATTGACTACAGGAAAGCCTACTGACTCATGCCGCACACGTGATCTGTGAAGTCTGGTGCTATACAAAGTCAACAGGACATAAGGACCTTGCTCAAGAACTCATTGGACTATGGAAGACAACACTGAAGTCAAATCAGAGCAGCTGCACAGTGGCCATCAAGTGCGGCATAATACCAAGTGAGCACTGTTCCCGCTGCTGTCTGCATAGGCTTAAACCCCTCAGCCAGATAATCACAGGAACTGATATGGACAGGTTCAGAGTGGACTACCATCAGCCACTCCTCTACGATGGATGACATCAAGCTGTATGCTAAGAATGAACGAGACATCGACTCGGTAATCCTATCTGACGCGGATCTACAGGAGGATATCGGGATGTCATTCAGACTGGAGAAGTGTGGCCAGATGATAGTGAAGAAGAGGAGGTAGTCAAGACTATGGGTGGAACTACCAGCGGGCCACATAGCAGACATGCAGACCAGCTACAGTACCTTGCGTCCACAGTCACATGGAAACCACGATGAGGAGGCAAGAAGACAGCAACATCCAAGTATCACCAAGATAAGACAGTCCTGAAAGAGCCAGCTCAGTGGAAGAACAGAATCCATGCATCAAAGATACCCCGCCGGTTCACAGATACCCTGCCGGTATAGTGAGCTGGCCAAAGGAGAAATGGAGGCTGCCGATGGAGACCCGAAGCTCCTCACAATGCACGAGGTTTCCACCACCAAGTCAACACCCAGAGGACGTACCAGCGGAAGATAGCGGTGCGGGGCTTGGTGAGCGTCAAAGCCAACTGTCCTGGACGAAACCCTAGAACTATCGCAGGAGTATCAGTATAATGGCCCCAAATATGGCTGGAGAGCATGCCTGAGCAGCACACGACCTATGGGAGGAACCAAGCACAGCACGAACCCTGCATGGGATGTACCCATCGACAGATAGTGGGAAAGCGCTGACCAGTGGCTGGAAAGGAGCGGGGACTAAAAGAACAGCACTGAGGCACTGTCATCGCGCCAGGAACAGGCACGAGCCCAGATCCAGTCCGAGCAGGGGTTACCACACGAGAGAGGACTCAGGTGCAGACTGTGCAAGAGGCTCTCAGAGACGGAGCCAACATAGTGCGCGGTGTAGATGTCAGGCAGGAACAGCATACACTGAACTGACACAACCAAGTGCTGGCATTGTGTACGGAACATCTGCACAGTCATGGGCTAACCCTCCCAGCCAGAATGTGGAGATTCCACAGAAAGTTGTGGAGAGAATAGCAGGGCTAAGCTCTGTGGGACTTCCCAGATCCGCAAAGACAGGCGAAGTGCTGCCAAGCATCCAGCATCGTGGTAAAGACAAGGACAGAAAGAAGCGGTGGTGATAGATATAGCAGTGCCAAGTGACAGCAAACACAGGAAGAAGGAATAGAGAAGTTGGAGAAGTACCAGGGCCTGAAGAGGAACTAGAGAGGATGTGGAAAAGAGGCCAAAGGGCCAGGGTGGAAGGAGCACTCGGGCTGTGACTCCTAAGCTGGGTGAGTGGCTCCAACAGATCCCAGGAACAACGTCAGAGCTCTCTGTCCAGAAGAGTGCAGTGCTAGGAACAGCTAAGATACTGAGCAGAACCCTCAAACTCCCAGGCCTCCGGTAGAGGACCCCTGGTTGAGGAAGACACATACCACCCATAGGGGTGAGAGGGGAATTTTTTTTTTTATATATATATATATAAAGCACACACCTCATACATATCTTGCATAGAGTTCCCATTTCCAGTACCTTTTCCAAAGCTGTAGTCAGCACTGAACAGCTGTAATTTCCTAGATTTTATAAAGAGAAACTGCATTTGTCACTCCTTAATCCCCAGATGCAAGGAGCCTCTTCTCTCTGCACCAAACCCCTACGCTTATTAAGCTTTCCTACCCATCGATACTGTGTTCTGAACTTAGGCTGCATATGCAGAGGTGGCATCACTGTAAAGGAGGAGGGAGCTAACAGTCCTTCGCCAGATGACTCTGGCACTGGTGCCCCTGAAATAAAAAGTGTCCACTTCTGTGCATCTCATTACCAAAAAACATACTGACGAAGTGGAAACAGTTCAGGGAAGAGCAATGATCAGGGCCAGCACTTCCATTTAGGCAACTAGGGCACCAGGATTTGGGAGGGTGGCAGACTGCTCTGGTGGACCTGCCACAGGTGTGCCTGCGGAGGGTCTGCTGGTCCCGCGGCTCCGGTGGAGCATCCGCAGGGACGCCTGCGCCAGGTCCACCAGAGCTGTGGGACCGCTGAGCCGGCCCTGCGCCTAGGGCGCCAAAAACTCTGGCGCTGCTCCTGGGAATGATCAGTGCTTCAACCCAATCTCCAGAATTACTTGTAACTCAGTTGTGGATAGCTTGTTGTCTTGCTTTGCATTTCTTGACAGTACCTTTGAAAGATGAAATTGCTGAAACTCGATAATCCACTCCACAAGCCATCAGGACCCTAACATGACTAAATCTACTCGAAGATCCCCTCCTGGAGTGTGCGGAAGACAGAAAACTCAAGGAATCCATAAAAGAAAATACAGTTTTCTTTAAAAGTGAAGACGAGATTACTTGGCTATAAAGAAGATACTGTGGTCCATTGGTGAAAGTACAGCTGACACCCCTGGGTTTTATTCCTGGCTCTTACACTCACCAGTATAGAACACATCACATACTCACTCTGTGCCTCAGTTTACTCATGTATAAAATAGGGATAATATTTGCTACCTACACAGGAGTATTGCAATACTTAGTTCATTAATAGTTTATTATTATAGTTGGTGCAGTTGCCATGAGAGAAATCTGTTGCCATTTACTCCTCCAGCCCAAATTCCTTCAAAAAACACACTCATAAAGGTGCAGGCTGCCATCATAAGCCAACTCTCAACAAACTATGAAAAGAAAACTTGATTTCATAGGGATTTCTCAATGGCAAAAAAAAAAAGAAAAAAGTCCAATTCAAGCCTCACACACTGGGGCCTGTATAAGACGGCTTTAAAAAAAAACACTATTTGAATGCAATAAGAACATATGTTGCTGTATTGCCTCTTCTGAGGCTCAAGCTATGAGTCTCACTGACAACTAAAACCAGGGGAGGGTTAGTGTAGAAGGGGAAACAAAACAACTCAAGACATGAGTATATTTTGCAAGCTTTCCATAGGAGTACTGCATGCCTAGCACAACCCTGCGTCTGGGAGCTCCAGCTACGGGACATACAGATCTCTTGAAGGTTCTTAACTAGAAGAATTGGCAAATTGTTACTTGAGCCATTGCTCCTTAGAACAGAGGCCAATGAAGAAACTTGTAACTAATGTCACAGCAGCCTAACAAGCTGCTGGTTAAAAGCTGCAATGTCTGGCTCTGCAAAATGCAGCTATGTATGACCATTGTAGGAATATTTCTTCAGCAAATCCACTAGGATCTTCTGCATAGTCATTAGGAAGGGGGAAAAAAGATTTGACAGGAGAAAAAAAAACCACCAAAAGAAAAAGGAAGCTGTATATTCAACAATGATCAAATGAGGTTTCACATACTGAGATTCATTTCTTCTAGCCTATTGTCACTGCTCCATGTTGGTCACACAAAGCACTGGGTGAATTTACACTCTTCAGCAGAGAACTGTTCAAATAACTGGATGGACAAAGCAAACCAGGGATCAAAAGGCCTCACACCAGGCTTCCCTAGCCTTCCTATGCAGGTGGGTATTACTAACGCAGTGATCCAGAAGCACCAGTGGCTGCTTTCATCTTTAGACAATCCTGTTGTTAGGATAGATGTGTTCCAGGCATAACATTTGCAGAGTTGTTTTACCAGCTGTTTCTAAAAATACCAGCTTAGTGATGGAGACTTTTTTCTCTCTCTTTTCAAAATATTTTTTTTCCCCAAGGAAAAGGCAATAGATGTGGGAAACAACATCTGCTGAAAAGATCACATAGCTTAGGGGATGGACTTTAGTCTTATAGTTGCTGTTAAAAAACAATGCAAAGCTAAGAATGAAACAACTGAACACATTGGTGCATTCTAACCCCCCCTCCTTTGACAAGGCTAATCAAAGGTTTTATATCGCTAATACAATCACCGTGGAGTTGGTGACAGATGTCTCCTATAAGAAAAAGACCCTCAGCTAATCCACAGATGAGTTTAATTATTTGGACATCCTGTCAAGGGAGAAAGGAAAGTTGAAAAGGGAAAAGAAGAGGGAAAAGAAATAAACAATTAATTAAAAAACAGTTCTTTGGTAGTAGAGATTATCAATTGAATTTTCAGGTGTGAACGTAACAAATGATCATGCAAAAATGTAGAGAGTATTTATGATTACAAAACCCAATATTTACACTTAGAGACTGGATAATAGACCACATAAATGGCTAACTAGGTGTGTAATCTGTGTGAACCAGTGCCCACTTTCATGAATAAATGTTTGCGGTCACACCTGTTGTGCCCTCCTCTGAAAATGTTGACCTAAATGGTAAGTAGGGAAAAATACTCTTTGGCAATTCCCCTCATCCACTTGCTAAAGTTTCTGCAGAATCCATCTGCGTGCAGTAGGAATTTGGAAATATGCAAAACACTGAATGGTTGAGTTAAAGAAAGAAAAGCATATCCATGTGTTGGTTGTTTTACTGCCTATGTTCCTTGGACTGAAAACACATATTTGATCTGCCTTGGTAATGCATTTGCTTTCAGGCAAACCTCAAACACTGAGTTATCATGTCACCAATTACAGTTCACAACCCATTTGGTGCTCAGGGCTGCCTCTAACCACCTGTGGAGGGGCTCTGTGTTAAGGAGGACCCCTCTTTTCAGAACCCTATCCCTGAAGCATTGGGACAAGGAGAAATGCAGAAGCTTGATCTTGCTGTTAGTACAGAAAAACATCTCACCTTCCACTTGCTCATGCATACACAACCACAGGCACACACACACACACCATATGCCACAACTGCCTAGTCACCTGCTACATTGGCAAGTCACCTTACCTTTCCACCAGTTGCCTGGTCCCCAACTCAGCTGCCCGACACCCACTCCCTTGTTCTTCTTAGTGATATATGACTTGAACCCCCTGCCACCTGCTGGCCCTTCTCCATCTCCCTGATCTAGGAATTATAGCCATCTGCCTGAGCTCTGCCGCAGCTGACTATGTCCAGGAGCATTCAGGGATGGTCTAGACAGTATTTGGTCCTGTCAGGAGGGCAGGGGACTGGACTCGATGATCTCTCAAAGTCCCTTCCAGTCCTAGAATCTATGAATCTATGAACCCAGGCTCAAACCTGGGTGCACTCACAAAACAACGTGGGGATGGTTCATTCCAGATTAGGAGCCAGCCCCCACATTCCCAAGTCCAGGGTTACAATTAACAGAGCTAACACTGGAGAGCAGGGAGGAAATAACACACAATTCTATCTACTTGCTCCACATTTGCCTATAAATCTACAAAGCAGTGCTCTAGTTTAGTACCACGGAGAGCATTCCTTGGAATTTCTTTTAGCTTCAGCACACACCCCGCCACGTCTATACTTACGGCAGGCAGTATGTTGAGTACAGGTACTACATGTGTAGCTACACGCCACAATGAGAGGCAGGCCAGGTCCACAGTTGTCATTGTGGTGTTTAGCTACATGCCACAGTGAAAGGCTCTGGCAGTGGGTGACTACACTGCTAAACATAGTGTAGACCTGGGAGACATTGTTAAGGCATGTAGAGAGACCATGTAGGGAATATACTGTGGGGCTTCAGGTGTGTAGGACACTCTACTCCACTGTACTCGCCTAAGCCATGCCTCACCATCTATGCTGCTATGGATACCCATGCTAACAGGGCGTGCAGTGTCCGTACTCTACACAGTGCTGTAAGTGTAGTCATCGGTGTTGCAGTAAGTATTTGGAGACACTTCTTTGCAGTACATTAATAATCTATGGATCAGCACTAAAACAGTCAGTTTACAGGGAAACCATAAATGCTAGTAATTATATAACAAAAGTAAAACCACTATATGCATTTCTATAGCATTTTTCAGCTGATGATCTCCAACTGCTTAAGAAAGCTTAGCTAAGGCTGCTGTGAGGCAGGGAAATATTATTAACTTAACTTTACAGAGGTCAAGAAAAGCTAAGCGATTTGCCTAAGACCTCAGTGGTAGAATTAGAGCCCAAGAATCCTGACTCCCCTTCCTGTGTTCTGCACACTAGACATATTGGGCCAAATTCAGAGATGAGCATAAATGAATCTCATGGAGTTATGCTGGCCACCATAATAGCAAGTTACATCAGCTTAGGGAATGTGCCCTGGAAAATAACTACAGGGTTTTCCCTTTTCCGCTTCTTTGTGATCTGTGATAAAGGTGTGAAAGGTAGTTGTTTAAAAAAAATCCTCCATTTTTGTTTGAAATTCAGCTATTGTCTACCTCGAAACTCTGTATGGTGAGTGGAGATGTGGGCAAATATGACTTCACAACTGTGAAGAGAGTGAAAGCTAAATAACAGAGGAGAGGAGAGGAGTGGGATTCTGAGTCAGTCTGCTTAAAACGTTTTACTTTTTATTAACACATATTTAACTCCAGTGCCTAGAGAACAATGCAAACCACACCTCTGCCCCCTCCCCCCCACACTACCACCACAAACATCCTTGGCACGCTGGATTTTGCACTGCAGCATGGATATTATGTTGCAGACCTAATCTTGGGCACCCTGGGAGGATTTGCTACACTTGTAGAGGGAAGAGAAAAGAAAAGGTCCATGTTTATACTAGGAAATCTTTGTATTTTCCCTGGACTAATTACAATTTTTTGTGTGTCAATGTAAAATTGATAAGGCCTTCTGGCTTTCTCTGGGATAACTCACGAGTTGCTCTACTAAAATCAATGGTGTTGCACCAATGGATGTAGCACCAGAATGTGGGCTAGTCTACACTAAAATTGCTACAGCGGTGCAGCTGTGTTGATGTAGCTGTGAAGCTGTCCTGGTGGGAGAGAGTTCTCCCATCGGCGTAATCACACCACCTCCCCCAGAGACGGTAGCTATGTTGGTGGGAGAGCGTCTCCCACCGATACAGCGGTGTCCACACTGGCGCTTAGATCGGTGTAACTTATGTCACTCTGGGGGTGGCTTTTCCACATTCCTGAGCAACTTAAGTTATACTGAAGTAAGCAGTAGTATGTACACGCCCTTAGAAGATCAGGTTCTTAATTTTACAATAGGGCAGTTATTTTGCCTAAAAAGTGTGTGTCCACTGGCAGAAATGGGCGGGTGTGTGTGTGTGAGAATCATACCTTACACATAAGTAAAGGATTGAAAAATATGTCTGATCGCTAACTGAGGGCCAGTAGTTGGAAAAAAGTACACTGGTCCTTAAAGCATGTGAAATGCTCCCACCAAAGAGCTCCTGGCCCAGGTAGTTTGTAAAATATTACAGATTAAAACAAGCTTGCCCCCTAATTAGTTAATTGTAATAAGTGTAATGTCATTTAGTCTACTTTATTCTAGTTCTAGTGAGCCCATAACTGTGCTATGGCATTTTGGCCATGGCGGTACTTATTGATCATTTTAAAAGTAATTTTGATTGTTAATTTAGTAAAAACGCTCAAGACTTACATAACATTTAAATAAAAGATCATTTTGGACCTTTACTGCTTTGCCGAAGTCAGAGCAGCATTTTGAGTCCAATGCTGATCCTGAAAGCTACTTTCTTCATATTGATGTGGTAAAAATCTTGGAATCTGTTGTTCTTTTAACAGAAATAAAAGTCTGATATTTTCTCCCCTTAAACGTATTGGGGTAGTTGTAGTGCGTCTTGAATGCCAAAAGAGGAACAAATTATATCATTGTCAGCATAGGACAAAAACTATGACAGGGAACCACAATGGAGGTGTGACAATTAACCTTTTTTTGTTAAGTTCTTGCAAAGTTTTATGAAGATGGCATTCAACATCATGATGAAAATATAGAAAACATTTTTATCAAATTAGGTGACACCTGAAATTTAAAACCATGCCAGGCTGATTGCTATCCTGCTTTTAACCCGTTTAAATCTGGTATAATGAGCTGGATTAAACATCTTTGAAATAAGGAGGTGTAATTATCACACTTCATCTGAGATAGTTGTACAAAGCCATTAAACTCCTTTATGCAACCAGGTAGCTGAAACAATAGTGGCCTCCACACTAAACACTGGCTTGTCACCATCCAAAACAAAGATACGTGCAAGGCACATGTGGACAGAGGGGTTTTGCTGTATACAACCTGTGAAGGTTGATGTGTCTGTGAGAGAACCAGCAAAAAGATGAGAAAACCTGTAAGAGAAGATAGGAAGCACCAGCTTCAGGCAGAACAAGCACTGGAAGCATGGTACTGAGAAAAGCTGAGAGAGCGCTTTTGGGCAGAGTGTTGGCTGAAAGAGGCTTGACATTATAAGCGAAGAAACTGTCTCCTGTTGTTTGATTCCTCCTGTGTTCAGGGAAATAGACCTTTTTACATTCTTTGTAAATTAACAAGACTGCACCAAAGACACCTGACTTCTTCATCAATTTCTCCTCCCAGTGGAAACCATTTGCAGGGTTCCAAACTTTGATTATCCACTTGGGTCAAAAAGGAGTAATGGTGGCATGATTTTGATATCCAGTTTCCCATACACCCCTAGAGTTAGTACTTTATACCACTTAAGCACTGAGGCTCTAGTGGCTAACAGATTGGAAATGAAGTAGAGATGTAGGGTGAAGGCAAGGTTGTAACCCATATGACATGACTATAAACTCTGATAGCTCAAGACCTGCAAGCCTGGAAATGAAAACAAAGTACAAAAGTATCTGCCACTGGCCTTGCTAAGAGACGTGATATTGGGCTAAATGGGGCACTGGAATTGAACTATATTTCCATGGGCGGGTTATGATCTTTCTTATGCTGGTTTTACACTGGTGTAATTACACTGATTTTTTAAATAAAATTGCTCCTGATTTATGCCATTACCAGAGCAGTTTTTATGCCCTCTTTTCCTACCTCCATATTAATTTCACAACTACCACAACAGGATAATTTTGAAGTTTAAGAACCTCAGCATTATCTCGAGCGTTGTTACTGTACTGCTCTCTTTTACTGTCCTTCAGTTTTGTCTAGTGACTCTGGTGGAGCCTTAGACCCCAATAGGTGAGCCTCGGGTCCCACTGATAAAGAAAGCTCAAACATCTCAGCTAATTTGGAATCCCAGCCTCCAAAGCTTATTCAGTTACTCTCCAGAGGGAGTGCACCAGCTATCATTTCTTCTAGTCGGACACCATTTCAGATATTAGCAGGGGGCTCTCACCTCCAGGCAATATCATCAAAAGAATACAAAACAAAACCTTTCAGCTACAAAATGAGATTTGCAAATATCTCTGCCGATAGTATCTATCTCTATATACTTGACATACTTTCCTTTAGCAATGTGTTTCCATAATCTTCTGGCAGGCACCGGGATATTATTTATCTTCAGGAAACAAGATAGCTCCTTCTTGTTTCACATTAGATAATCACTTACCCTAGATATATAGAGACCTAACATAAATGCATTTGATTGTGATGCAAAAAGCTTTTTTTGAATCATATGCCACCTCTTTCTCTCTCTTCTCTTTCACTGCATGTTTCACTGGGTACTTTTCACCTTCTCCCACATACTTTATGGAGCTGAAAATCAAAGCTAACGGGGACAAGGACTTTCTCCCAGAAGGCTGAAAATATCATATCTTAGTAATTTAGACATTTGTCAGCTTGATAACCCAGCCAAGGCTTCTAGAGGGATTACTAGAATGTGACAGTGCACACGGACTGGAATACAAACAAATGGCTTGTGAAGAGGTCTGGAAACCAGTGTGGGCAAAGTGGCCCCTGCCCCTGAAAATCCTGGGTCTGATTCTGATCTCACTTGCACCTGCTGTAAACCATGAGAACTCAAAGTTATACCACTGAAAAAAGTTAAGTTTCCACAGCAAAATTCTGACTGAGGGTTAGATTCTGAAGCAAATTCCACGGTGGTGGAATTGTTAAATGCATGGGCCCTGCACATGGTGTTCCAGATACACCATTTATTTCCAGATAAGATGTGAAATAGTAATCTAAAGGTAATTTATCCCAATGATTATGTGGTAATACCACTGGAAACAATCATTTTTGGATGAAAACAGTACTGATACGCCAAACGTTTGGTTTTTTTAATCATCTCCTAGTTTCTAAAAACTATTGATAAAATCTGTGTAGTTTCAAGGAAGTGATAACAACTGATTTTTAATACTTAGGAAATAACTGCATACAAGTGTAGCATGTAGTATTGTAATCAGTTTTGTATAACATGCCGGTTTTGTACAAATACAAAATTCCGTATTCATCACCACTTGCACTTTTCCTTAACCTTACTAGACAGAGAACAAATAGGAATTGCTGTTATTTGATAAGATCTGAAATAAACACTTCTTGTTGTATCAGGGTGAAATTCTCTTCATTTATGTACTCCATCTCAATGCTTACTTATAGCATACTGGCTCTTACAAGCTAAGTAAGGCTGGGCTCTGTCAGAACAAAGTTCTCAAACCTCTCCAGGAGGGGCTCTTCTGAACCTAATCTCATGATGTGAGGACCTTTACAGCATGTCGAAGGTATTTGTGAAAATTCAGGGTTTGTTTTGGTAAGGTAAGACAGAATGTGGCTATTTCCGATTCCCACTCACACTATGTGCCTCATATCTAATACAAATCTTCAGAAGGAGGAAGATGACATTCAAGTGGTTATTTAAGAGGATGGACAAAGTTACTTGATGTTTCTCCCTTTCTTCTAGCCTACTGTGACCAATTTGAAGGCAACTTCCCCCATGCGCAAACATTCAGAGTATGAAATCTCAGTAGAAAAGATCTTCAATCTGTGTAAATGTAAAGTCTTTGAGGCAGACCCCCAGTGACTCTAAGCTTATTCATCTCTCTTGTTATGTACAATGGATGGACCTCTAATTAACGGAAACCTCCCAAGAAAATCTAATCAATTCCAGCTCTATTTTTGACTGTCAACCTCTCCTCCCTCCAGGATTTCTGCCTTTTAACAAGACTAAAAAAAAAAAACCCATCAAAAAACAACCAGCTGTACATTTTTTTTAATTTGGATGAGAGAGACAGACCCTATTGGAATCATTTTGGAGATATGGCATTGGAATGCATCAATCAGAAATCATAAAAATGAGCTGTGATTCTATCTGCTCACAGATGTGTTTAGTTCTCTGGCAGGGAGGGAGACTTGGAGAAAGTCTAGCTCCCCAAACAGAGTTTTAGCCAAGTGACAAAATGGAGGGGCGAGGGAGTGATGGAGTGCTACTCCTTCTCCTCCAATAGCCCCGTTAATTTTTGTTGGCAGCTGCTTCTTCCTTTTCCCTCACACTTCCCCATTCTCTAGATTAATACCCTCACAGATAAATCTTCTGCTTATCTGTAACACTAAGGCAATAGCAAGGCAAGCTGCTCCTCACAAAGTGCTTTGTGATTGTACCTCAGTTCTGATTTGGAGTCTAGGGATGAGAGGGGAGTGGAGTATCCCTTTCCCATTCAATCATTAGCTCAGTGGTTCTCAAACTTTTTTTTCCACAGACCACTTGAAAATTGCTGAGGGTCTCAGTGGACCCCTTAATGATCTTTCCAAATGTTGTTTGTAGCGTTAGCTAACTATTGTAAAGCCCTTTGGATAAAAGCGCTATATAAAGAAGATTTTAATAATAATTAACATTTTTGTTCTACAAATAAAAGCACACAACTCATATTTTAACATCAGTAGCCTTATCTTTCTAATGCGATGGATGTGCCCTCTCTCCCCCACCGCAGCAGCCCCCCGAGCTGGGGCTGGGAAGGAGGGGGTCTCTCCCCCACCACAGCAGTCACAGAGCTGAAGTTGGGGGGGGGCGGCTGTGTCTCTCCCCCACCACAGCAGCCCCCGAGCTGGGCCTAGGAAGGAGGGCCATTTCTCCCCTACAGCTGCAGCCCTGGAGCTGGGAAAAGTCGCCTCTTTTTCTGGTCGTCACAGCCCTGCAAGTCCCAAATTCCCCCTAACCCCTCTTCTCACCCCACTGCCCTCTCCCACCTACCCCCTATCCCCACCAAGGCCACCACCTCACCTAACATGTGCATCTTTTCCAGGATCCAGGCACCTAATTAGTGGGCCCATGCCTGTGTGGCTCCACTAATTAGGTGGGTGGGTGGCCTTTCATTCTCTCATGTGCAGCCACCCAGGTGCACACCTTAGAGGGAACTATCCGCGGACCACCTGACTGGAGCTCTGCATTAGCTTATTTGCAGAGACTGCTAAAAGGGAGCTCATCTATACCCAGATCCTCGAAGTTATTTAGGTACCTAACTCTCATTTATTTGAAATCAAGTAACTGATTTCATAGGCACCTAAATACCTTTGTGGATCTAGGCCCTAGTGCCAGTTATGTTGGTGGGCTTTTTTTTTTAACATGGTCACCTTTCCCAGTAGGAAATGGACAAAGAATGTTTCACACTGACCATCAAACAACCCAAGGCAGGGAGCAACTTCTGGTTCCTACTAAAGCTAGTTAAAAATTAAAGGGACCAAAGAGAGCCCTGTGCATGACCCCCAGGCACTGCAGATTTAACACTTTCATTGGGATAAGGAGTAGCACATTGTGGCCAGGTCAATACAGAAATGGTAGTTGGCATTACCCTCCTAACTGCTGCTACACGTTCACACACATGTATCTACTTGATATAAAACATACAATGTCTAAAAACCATTGTTTCAACAAGAAACCATAGCAACTAACAGCAACAGCAGGCCTTGGTTATTCATAACTCAGTCATGATCATAAGGCTTAGAACTAATACACTAATTATAACACTTTGTACTAGTTAATAATACTATCACTCTGTTATATAGTAACATCATCTGAGTAGCCAAGATTATTTAAATAATTAATCAATTAAGTCTCAACTGCCCTCCACCCTACCACCCAAGGTTATGTATCATTTCCTTTCCCCCACTTTACAGATGGATGAAGTGAAGCATAAAATGAGAAGGTCACAGAGTAAATCAGTGGCAGAGCTGGGAAGGGAACTCTGGCATCTAGACTCCTGATCATCTGCTCCAACAACTACACAACACTTTGCTGGCCAATGAAGTATGTCGCAACTTGTCCGAGCTAGTAATGTCTGCTCCTGGAGAGACGATGAAAGCAGAAACTGAAAGAACATTTCAAGTATCAGTGAACCATTTATGGCCTTATCTAGGATAAAAATGGAACAGAACAGGATTCTATATAACACTTCTTATGCCTCCATTATCTCAAATAACTTTACAAACCAGAGCGCTAAACAACGACTACGCAATGACTGTATAAGGCAAATTCAGCAGCCACTCAATCTGGTATCTGAAAAGTCGGCATCTGAAAACCCAGCTCTGCTCTTTCTGCCCGCATGTCACCCCAGCAATAAAGATTCTGAAGTTGGAACTTAGCTGACAATGTTCTGCTGATCTGTAAGGCAGAATAAACTCCAGCTAACCCTCCCAGAGTTGTGTTGAATCCACAGCTTACAATAGCAAAACAATTCAGTCTTGGTAGCAGTAAAAAGGGCAGATATACAGGGAACTGTGCTGTGGAGTAAAGAGGGACTGTCCTTATGGAGTCCCTTTCCAGACTGCAACTGCATTGTAAATTTTAGGAAAAAATTCATATTTCAATACATGAAATTGCTTGTGCATAGTGCCACATTTTTTTTCAGGATGTCAAAAAAATCCCCTCCCCCTCCACCCAAATTTAACATATAGCCTTACTGCAGGTAGCTTTTCCCAGAGACCAAGCTAGCTGTGCATAGACACAATATGGCTTCGCTAGAGAAGTTCTTACTGTACGGTACTGACATATGGAAATGCTGTTCTTGTACAAAGAAGTCACTTTACTGTTAGGTCAGTAAAGCAGTTCTAAATGAAATGAAAATGACAGGGGTTGGCAAGTACTTTCCAGCTGCAAAATTTGTCTCCGTTGACAGGTTATAAAGGCACCTTATGATTTCCCTACTGCAATCCGGGCATCAGAATGTCAGTAAAAGCTTTTTGCCCCTTTGTGGAATTCCCTCCAGGGAAGGTTAAAAGGGAAGGCGGAGGAAGGGGGGGGCAGGGGAGAGAAGTGAGAGAGTGCAAGGGATTCAAACAACAGCTAACGAACAGAGAACAGAATCACATAACAACACCAGAACAATGGACTCCAAGGCACACTGACAAGACAGATGAACACAGACAAGACACAAGATCACTACCAAGATTTAAAAAAATAGGAAAAAAACCCCTAAAAATAAATCAATATAACATTAAGACTGCAGAGGCAGCCACTGGTATTGGCACAACTCATCGAAAAAGAGTAAATTATAATTCAACTAAAAATAAAAGGTAAAAATAATCTCCCAAATCATGCACTACAGACTTGCTGGGTTAGCCTGACTGCATAGCTCTGATGAAACACGAAATGGCGTCATCACAGCTCATGCACAGATTAATGAGGGCCACGGTTAGTTAATCAGTTAAAACTACAGCATGCCACAAAATAATGATCTTATACTGACCCAGAAATAAAGACACAACAGATATTCTGCACTTGCAATAAAATTCTTTTTATGCCATCTGCAGTTTGTAGGGGTTTTATTGCTGGAAGGTTTTTTTTGTTTTGTTTTGTTTTGTCTTTTGCGGGGGAAGAAGCAGCAGTTCTTGCTTTTTTTTAATTAAAAGAAATGTAAAAAGGGGAAGGTGATAAGAGAAGGTCTGCACAGAAGCAAAAAAAGGAAAAAAAGAAAAGGGAGAATAAAAGAAGGCATAGAGGGGTGAGAATCTTCATTCTTTTGCACACAACTTTCTTGGGATGTCTTTTTTAATCTGGAAGTTCAGAGTTTTAGGATGGCAAGAAAAGATTTTGTTGCCTTTGTTGGATTGCAGAGCTATCTCTCTCTTGCGAGTTGATTTAATTATTATTTTGTTGGAATTACTCCAAAAATACAAACCAAAAATTACAATAATGACTTTTAAAATTAAAAAAATAGCAGTATGGCAGCATCATGATTCAAAAAAAATTAAATCAAATAAAGGTAACTAAAAATCTCAATCACCAAAAATTCATGCGGCACAAGATGAGGTGAAACGACAGAAAATGTTCTTCAAATATATACAACGTATATATCTATCTATATATACACGGAGCCTTATGTGTATATATTGATGGATATATCTGTATAATTTTTTATTCTCCCTGCCCCCCTCCTCCCCAAGGATAACTGGCAGATGAAACTATTGCTTGAAAAACAAACAAATAAATAAATCAAAGGAAAAAAGGGGAAAAAACCCTCCAAAGGAAAAAAAAAATGTTCTCTGTTCACCAAGAATTAACAGTATCATGCATCTGTCCATATCAGTGGATGCTGGGGTTAGATGAGGGCATGAATTTCTGTGTAAACATGTGATTGGATGATAGGAACTACTGCAGATATTGGTCTTACTTTACTTTAGTATATATACATATGTATATATATATACTGTATATAGTGTATATATAGATCTGAACTATATAAACTCAAGGGTGTTTGGGGCTTATATAGAAGGATCAATACCCTGAAAACCAAACCCAAAATAAAAATATAACATAAAAAGGAGGGTGGGAAAAAAACCATAAGGTTCTGCATGAGTGATCAGTAAACTTGTTCTTTTGTTTTGGCCTTCAAAAACATCTGTAGCCAGAAAGTTCCATAAAGCAGTCATCGTCATTACAAATATCACCCCATGTAATTCTGCCCCACAAGGATAGCCCTCATTTCAAATCCACGCACCTGGGGCCCAATCCCGTATTCTCTCTGTGCCCCATATAAGCCAGTGACAGGTTGAGGGAGGCAAAAGTCAAGGTCTTAGTATCATTCCACTCTGGCTGTTGTGAATGACTAACTGTGGAAACGCAGCCTCTGGAAGATGAGGTGGATGGTATTTGTGCTTGAGAAATGACGCCTATGTCAGGATTTACATCGGGCCCTTCTGTTTCCCTGGTCTTTCTTTGCGTTCTATGTGACTGAGGAGTTGAGAGCTATGCTGCACAGTTTGGGCCCAAAGTCTCCCCTTTGTGAGTGTGTGGCTCACACTAAAGGCAGTGGGTACCATTCATACACATTTAAAGGCAGAATGTGAGCCCCCGCAACAGAAACAGGGTTACATTAATTTTGCCTGATGCAGGGTCTCTGGTTAGAGCATTTGACTCTGAGGGGTGAGCAACAGAAAATGTCTCAGACAGAGCTCCTGCTGGAGATGAGGGTGAGGGAAGGCAGCTTTCAAATCCCCTGGGCTCTCCATAGAAGCCCTATGGTGCTAGCTGAGGGAAGGTTGTGCTGAATCAGCATTTCCCCTGATTTTCCAACCCATGATTCCTTCCCATCCAGCACTGTGCTTTTCCTGCTGGCTGCTTGCCTGCAGACCCCTCGTGGAAGAGACTGTGTACCCTGCCTTGCTGCTTTCTGCAACTAATGTTTGTGTCCTTGGCAGATTTTCCACTGTGGAGCCCTCGCACTTGGGTTACATTGACAGAAGCTGGAATAACCCATGGATCAGTCTGGCGCATAAAGCCAGTTGTGTGTATATTAGCTTCTGTATATATAGATATATGTGCCTACTGTGTGGCTGTGTATATATGTCACACACACACACTTCAATACAGTAGATGTTTTAATGTTTCAGGGCATGAATTATGGGTCTTTGGGTTTCTGCTGAAGGTTTGGCACACTGACTCCCTCCTGGGAAAAGCGTTCTGGTCTGATTTGCTAGAGTCAGCCTGAGGTTATTAAGTTTTTTGGATGATTGAAATACACCGAATAAATTCCTCTTGAAAAAGGCTGGGAAAGTCAGTCAGGCTAGTAAAAATTAGAAGCCTGCAAACAAAGCAGTTAGAAACCCACTGTCTGTGTGAACCCAGGGAGCTTGGGAGGTTTACCTCATAGCTGTGGATCATTCCTAGAGGTTATGTTACAGGATCTTGGTTTACTGGCAAGTGTTTGGGTATTGTTGTTTTGACTCATACCATAAGTGTGCTGGGCTGCAATTCCAACTCACTGCCCAATTATATGCATTTAATCTGAGTCAGTCCCAAAGGGTTATAAGGACAAGCTTGATGGAGGAAAGAGTAATAGTGCTGGGTTGAAACAGCAGCTGTTAAGAAAAGAGAACTATGATTTTCAGAACACTGGAGGCTGTGTTAAAGGCAGATGAGGTTTACTCCTTATTTTGCTGGGGCCTTATAGTTCAGACACACAAATACCCTCCAGGTTCAAACATTGCACAGAATAGCCTTAAAAATCTTCCACTCACTGACTGTAGCTGCATGATCAAAACAGCGCAATGGCTGCCTCTTTTTCCAACTTGCCATGCCAAGACACTGGACCTAGCTTTGGGGGTGTGAGAAATCTGAACCAGGATCTGGAAATGAATTGCACAAATGACTCCTACTTCTAGAATGGGCCAAAACAACACCTTTGGCCTGAGCACCCAGGCTTTGGGAGTATTTGAAATCCAGACCGAGATATAAACATGGTGTCTTTGGCACATTTAGAGAATTGATTATAACAAGCAATTCAGCGCTACTGCAGAGGACAGAAATCTCTCCGTTTTGGGTGACTTTCTCCCCAGGACCCTATGTGCTAATTAAGTCCTACTTTACCCCTGTATTAGGGTTTTAAGTGGCATATGAGAGGTATTTAGGGCACTAGGATGAATGTCAAGCTTTCTTATCTTTAGTCCATCAACCACTTTTCTGTTACTACTTTTCACAGGGATTGTTATTAGACTCATTTATGCTGCCACCACTGCTTTTTAGGTACACTTCCATAGGTATGGTTACATGACAGACGGTCCCAAGCTCTCAGAGTCAGGACAGGAATGTCAGGGACAGAACCACGGAGTTCAAGGGACATGCAGGTTGCAGGCTCCTCGCAGTAGTAAGTTTGCCTGTAGAGGTGCAAGATGCCTGCCATCCCTGCTGTGCTGGGAGCTGGCCAACACAGCCAGGGCTGGTGCACCATTTAGGCAAACTAGGCGGCTACCTAGGGCGCCTAGTGGTTGGGGGCGCCTAAAAGTCCCCTCAGGCGAGGAGGTGGAGTGGAGGTGAGCTGGGTGAGGGGGCGCGCGGGGAGGACTGCCCGCAGTAACGGGGGGGGGAGGGCGCACAGGGGAACAGCTCCCCGCCCCAGCTTACCTCCACTCTGCCTCCTCCGCTGAGCACACAGCTGTAAGTCTCCTCCAATCAGCGCTGCAAGCCGGGGCAGGGAGGAGAATTAGAGCGGCGCCAGTGTACTCAGTGGAGCAGGCAGAGCTGAGGTGAGCTGGGGCGGGCTAACCAGGCAGGGTTAGCTGCCGTGGGGAGGGGAGAGGGGGGAAGTCTCCCCAGGCAGGGGTAGCTGCCGTGGTGGGGGCGGGGGAGGTCAGGTCTCCCCAGGCAGAGTTAGCTGCTACGGGGGGGATGGGGGAGAGTCTCCAGGGGTGAGGTTAGCTGCTGTGGGGATGGGGGGGAGTCTCCCCAGGCGGGTTAGCTGCTGTGGGGGGAGAGGGGAAGTCTCCACGGGGGGGGGGGGTAGTTGCGGGGGGGGGATGGGGGGCAGGGGAGTTAGCTGCCGGGGTTGGGGGGGTAGCTGCTGTGAGGGGGGCTCCCCGGGTGGGGGGCTGAGTTAGCTGCCGTGGGGGGGCGGGGTTAGCTGGGTTGGGGGAGCAAGGTGGAATTTTCGCCTACGGCGCGAAACTTCCTTGCACCAGCCCTGAGCACAGCCCCGATTCAAAAAAGAGCTGGAGATGGACATTTATTTTTTTATCCATCTTTTACTTTTAAAGAAGTGAGCTAGAGGCATTTGGATTCAGAGTAGCTGTATGTTGAGGTTCAAGGTTTGGATTCAGTGCGGAATTAGGCCTTGGGTTCAATGGTGCTGACATCTCGCAGTATTTCTCATGACATTTTTGACCTCAAAGAGATGCAAATCTCATGATTTTCTGCCATCTTTAAACATATTCAAACCAGAATCTGAAAATGATCTCCCTGGGTGTCAGATTGGACCCAGAACAAAAATCATACGAATATATTTGGCTCTGGGGATTGGAGTCTGACTCACATGAAATCTGAAAGGCTTTGAATTGAAGGAGGAGACTCTTTCCTGACCGTGACTCATTGTGCTTGTGTATTGCACAATGACCTTACTCTGGTATGCATCACATCTCACAGCTGCAGCGGGGTAACCGTTTGTGTTCAGTAGCCTATAGGTTACTGGATCATACCTCTGGGGGTGAAGCGAGGCCAGGTCCTGGCATCTGGAACAAGCTCAGGGGCTTTAAAGGCTACCGATTATCATAGGAACATGAAGGGGCCTGAATTGAGTTTGTCATTTAATTTCCAGTTTGTTGCAGAATTGAACAGGAAAACCACAGAGTGGTGTAAAATACACTGGCCTGCCAGCAGAACAATAGGAAGCAACTTTAAATGAGTTTGATTAAAAACACAAGTAAAACCATCTGATTCTTCCTCTCTCTGGGATATCCGCTAAAGGAAGAGATCCTTGCAAATGGCCAAATCCTGCCCTGGCTCATGAAGCAAGAGGGTACTAAGAGATGTCCAATGCACCCTCCACTACAGGGATCTAATGACCAGGGCAGGATGGTTCAAGGGACCCATTCACTTTGCTGCTGATTTCAGAAATATCAAAAGGACCATTCTATTCCTTTGAAATTGGGGGGTGGGGTTGATTCTGACACTGAGGGTATGTCTACACTAGAAACGTTATAGTGGCACTGCTGCACCACTGTAGTCAGACACTTACTACAGCATCAGAAGGGGTTCTTCCATCACTGTAATAAATCCATCTCTCCAAGAGGTGATACCTAGGTTGACAGCATAAATCTTCCATTGACCTAGGAGTGTCTACATTGGGACTTTAGTCAGCTTAATTACCCTGAACAGAACATGAAATTTTTCACAGCCCTGAGGGATGTAGTTAAGCTGAACTAACTTTGTAGTGTAGACAGAATATATCTAATTGAGAAGTAAAGTGAGCCCCAACTAGCACTTGGACACAGCAGCATACTTGCTATCCAGTGGAGGAGTGACCATAGCTCTTCAGATCATAACTGTGTGTGCGCGCTTGGGTCATTAGCCATCCACCTCTCCTTGCACCATGGACTGATATAGCCCTGCTGCTTCTCCCTCTACTGACTCTGAACACCAGTGCTGCCGAGAGGATTTAACCACAAGTGCATAAGCGAGCATCCACAGCAAAGATCACTTTGCAGTGGGCCAGTCAACTCCTCCACTTGCTGCCAGTGTAAATCCTGAGGAACTTCACTGACTTCAGTTTATCACCTTACCCCCTCAATGAGGCACTAAGGAGGGGTAATCTCCATTGTATATATGAGACACAGAGATTTTGGGGCAAAATTTTCAAAAATGCCTAAGTCACTTATACTTTCGATGGGACTTTGGCTCCTACAGGTCAGATGTTCAAAGGTATTTAGGTACCTGGTGGAATATCCCAAACTATTAATGCAATTGCTCCTTCCTTTTTTAGAAGCCTGCTCCCTCCAGGATTGACTCGTTCACTGATGCTACATTCTCAGATTCTGTGCTCTCACTATTCATCACTAGGAACAGATCTGTGACACAGACTGGATTTTTTTCTAAAAGATCTGATCTAAGAATTATTTTGAGGAAGCCTGTGTTATAAAGGAGATCTGACTAGATGGTAACTTTTGGCTTTTGAATCTGTAAATCAGTGACTCTATTGCAGTGTGACTTCAGGAAACGGACAAGAGGAGCAGGCTGAAGATAGGAAAATGCTTCCATTTTGACAGTCAAAGAAAAAAAAATTATTGAGATCTTTGAAGATTGGTAGGGGTCTTTAAATGAATGAACTGTTAGTTTGTTTCTTCAGTCCTTTGTGTATGGCACTAAATTCCGTGGCCCTGCCTTAATGAGATGCCACTGTGCTGATTCCCAGTGACTCACCACTTCCCGTCTCTGTGGTAGGTCTTACTGTGCCACTGGTACCCACCTCTGAGTCAAGTGTTTACATGCTAACCTACTCTCATGATTGCCATGCTGGGATGTAGAACAGCCTTAACTTCACTGTGGATTATAGAAGACGAGCCGAATGCCAGGCAGCGGGGCACTGGCTGGCACAGCTGAATCTGGTTACGTATCTCCAGCTGCATGAAAATGTTGGAGGAACAGTTTTCAACTACCTGCCTGGCTAAGTGCATAGGCCTTTATATTGATCTGGTAGAAGGGATAGACGCTCTGCCATTTGCTTGAATCTGCCTGAGTGTCTCTTTCTTCTCTAGTGGTTTCATTGTGGAATTTCCCAGCTACAGTTCAAAGCCATGTTAGTTATTGAATGACCAAGCCCTACCAAAACAAAAAAATAAAATAATAATAATAATAATAAAAAAGAATGCAGGCTGCCTATGAAAGGTGGAAAAGAAATATGAAAGCACTATCTTTGGGTGACTTTTATTATTATGACTATATTAATCTGAAAAGGTTCAGGAAACTATGAACAGAACATTTTATGGGGCTGTTTGTTTTTTTTTTAGCAAAAAGAAAAATAACCCCAAACAAATAATAAACCAAAACAAAAACAAAAATTAAACAAACTATTTATGTGTTTCACCTTTAATGATGTAAGAGTCTAACCAAACTCCATTTTTTTATATACACAGAAATTCGATGATATCTGTTCTCTATTATATAAATGCTTAACTCATGGCAAGCCTCAAAAAGACGACTTGAAAAAGTCTGTAAGAAATAAAACAGACTGCAGTTGCCTGCTGGATATCACATCATATATATCTCACCAGAAAGTAAAGCCATCAAACCATCAAAATGTATCTGGGTCTAAAGGGAGAAGTCGAATCAGTTTCAAATGGCTACACTCCTGTTGACTCTTAATGGATACATTTTGAAGCATCATTGCAGGTAACATGGCACAACTTAATACTAATTTTGCATTTACTGTGATGCTCCTCAAGTTCTCTAGGCACACAGAGAACAAAACTAGTATGAATATAGTACCATATTAACTGCATTCAGAATCCCATGGACAAACATATTTTTGCAGTATATTTTCAGAATGATGATTAATGAAGATTAAATAATATTGACCATTCATTATTGCCCAAATTTAGTTTCTCATCTCTCTCTTTCACCCCTCAGTCCCTCCACCTTTAATATATACTTTGGACCACATCAATTTCTTCCTCTCCAATAGAGCAGCACAATGGCTGCTACAAATATGTAGCACAACTGTTAACTATTAATTAATTAGGGGCTGGTTCCAGGAAGTTTGGCTTCCTGTACAAACAGCTTTCCATTAACTGAGAGGTTATTACATCTCTGTCTTTTATTATTGCCAACTCCATGGGATCTGATGCTTGGCTGTATAAATTTGTATTTTATATACTATATATATATATATATATATATATATATATGTATATTACACATATAGCTACATTCACACACACACGCACACACATATATATATGTATGTATTGTTTTTTGCAAATGAAATAAGAAAACAAGCAAAACAAGACTGACCTGACTTACCTGTACTCGGCTCACATTCAATGAGGTCTTCGTCATCGCTGGAACATTCAGCTGATGAAACAATGTCATCAGTGGTCTAGCACATGAAGGAAGGAAACAAAGAAGAGGGGGAAAAAAGAAAAAAGTGATAAGATGTTTGTTACCCAAAAGATTGTAACAGAGGCAGTTTACTTTCCTGGGAAAATATTTTCAATTGCATCTTTTTAAAACACTTGAGTTCTGTTCAACATTCCAGACACGTCTAGGTATTATAGACCTTCCATAATGCAGGCTTCCATTATACCAGGTAAAATTATTCAACTGTGCTGCTGAATATTTCAGGTATGTACAGATACAGTGTTCCTGCCATGCTGTTTAATATACCAAGTTGAACCTGTTATGCTACTGAACAGACTAGATACACCCACTTAAAACACCTGCTGGGCTGGCAAATGGTCCAGATACAGCCAAAAGTACCAGTTACAGTATGTCCAGTTTAAGCACATCTGGTATTCTGCTGAAATACCACAAAAGTCCAAGTAGAAGGCATCCATTCTGCGTCTGAGCATACTAGGGACTTCGAGGTTGAATGCAGTTACTGTACAGCTCAACATACTAGATGCATTCAAGTAACAGGCACCTCCTGTGCAGCCAAATGTATCAGTTGCCCCCAGAGAAGAAGTATGCTGTGCTGCTAAACCCATCATTTGCACTCAGGCTGAGGGCAACTGCTGCTCTGCTAATCATTCCAGGTAGAATGCACCTGCTGCACTGGGGAACATTCCAGGTATACCCAGACAGAGCACAACTGCTGTACTGCTAAGTGATCCAGGCACAATGCTTCTGTGCCGCTGACCATTCCAGATAAGTCCACATAGTACAAAGTATAGTCTGGTCTGCTAACTGTAGAGGGATTGAGTTGAATGTTAATCAACCGGCAGCAGTACAGCGGATGGGAAAGATCTGGCACTGAAAGGCTTAAGGCAAACTAACAATATCCCTGGCCTGTGTGAGTTTCAGTATGTTACTTGCAGTTTCCAGCTGGTAATTTTTTTGTTGTTGTTGCTGGTCTAATTAATGAGCAGCATGTACTACAGTGTGTTAGGGAGAGGTGTAATGGCTTCTCTCCCCAGCAGCAACTCCTTCACGTAATTGCTATAATTAGTTGAATTAGTAATGTGGCCCATTAGGGAGATTTTGTGGCAGCCTCCGGACACAGGTTATAATGTTCCTGCACATAGTACAAAATTATCCCACCCTCAGCAGTGTCAGCTCAACCTAAGCCTGCCACTGAAACAGTCCCTCTTTCCTGTTCCTTCCTGGCACGGTGCAGAAAGCCACAGATTAGACAGAGCCATGGGATCAGTGCAAGGACTCATGACAGATCCATATAAGAACTGTCCTTGCTAGGGATGGCACCAGCTGCTACTTAACTCACAGAAATTCAGAAGGAGTGTAATTTTCCTCAGTACATTGTACTTAGGTTCCCAGGAGAAGTGTATTCATCCTGGGACTTCAGGTCACTACAAATACACAAATCCTCATTTCACCAAAGGACTCCCCCTCTTCCTCAAAAGGAGCGCTCCCTTACCTTCCGAACCCCCATATGACTATCTCAAAGGGCTTTTTCTCAAGAAAGCAGCCAGCCCCAGGCTCCTTACCCAATTGTTCTTTAGCACAGAGCTGTCCTGGACTTGTGCCAGGAAACCTCTGCCCCCCACACTGGCCTCTGATGTGGGCATACACCACTCTCCCTTTCTGCTTCTTGAGCTGAGAGATGGCATGAGAGCCAGTAGGAGAGGTGAGGCAGGGAAGCCCTGATCTAATCCCTCCTCCTTTTGGCTGCAGAGTATCTCTCCACCCCAGAACACCTAGACACTAGTCACTAGCCACTCACAGGTTGTATCCATTGGTCATTTTCTTAAGGGTTACATTCATCTAGCATGGTTTTTGCGGAGAATCCAAGTGCTAGCTGAACATTGCTCTTCTTCCTGTTTAGTATATTAAGAAGTTAGTCAGTACATCCAGGTAGAACATACCTGAACATATTGAATGTACCAGGCACTTCTTCACACAAAACTCTTTCTGAGCTGCTGAACAAAACTATTACCTCAAAATAGGTCACACCTGCTGTGGTGCTGAAAGTACCACGTCCAACCTAACATTTCTCTGATTTCAGTGAGTTAGGGTGGGCCATGGAATAAGAGTAGGAGTAAGGGGGTGAAATTAAGATGTAGAAAAATAAAAGCTGAATATCTATGAGGCGCCCATAGAAAATAGCCCATGGTTAGTACTGGAAGTCTCATCAAATGAATCACTTAATCTTGGACTCGACAGACAGAGGACTAAGAAACATTTGGAGGCCACAATCCTGCAGTGGCCCTTGAGATTACATGGGACCTATGAAGGTGATGCTTTGGAAGAGCAGCTAGTTAAACAGGCATCAGACCACCTAGTCTATGTATTGTGTTATCTTTGACTATGCAAATAGCCTTCTTAGGAGCCAGGCTGAGGAAACAATGGTTTATTTATGACCTTTTTGCTCTGGTCTTCCTGAACCACATGTGACGTTCTTGAGGTAGAAGAATGTAAGGAACTTCAAATATCATGTACAAAGGGATCATGGTCCCAAGGTTCTTTCTTTGGCTGAACTGACATCTTCACAGGGCTAGATGTTTTGTTGAAATGCTAAGGCTGATTTCTCACTTTAAATGAATTGGCTAGAATGCCTCAGCACAGGATGGGCAGAGGAGGGATGTTCAGTACCTATAACCTCCTGAGCATCGCAAATACTGCACAGGCCACATATCTACATCTCCTAGATAGATGATTTAACGGGAAAAGGCTATTCTAATGATTTACTGCAAGTGGCTTTCCTCTGTCACCCCACCACCTTCCCAATACTAAACACTGTGTTTTAAGATTATCTTTCTAAAAATCTGTAAGCAAATCTGGGGGCCTTGAGAAAGGGGCCCATTAGAGCAGACAAGAATCAGGCAGAATGCAAGCAGATGGTGCCCAATTCTACACCTAAGAATCCTGCCGGTCCCAACCTGCAGCACGTCTTGCTATTCCAGGACTCCTCTCCAACACAGCTTTACCAACACACCTCAGTCCTGACCAGATAACTCACCCTCCACCCCAACTGCAGCTGCTGATAATGCCAGACTATGTAATAGTTTTGTATGTACAAAAATGAGGATTAGAAAGAAAGGTCATCAAAGCTAGTATAATTTTTTGACCAAAGCCAAGATTGCTAGAAACAACAGGAAGGACTAATTCAGTAAGCCGTCTTGCCACCTACCATCCTGTATTATTTTCCCCCAAGACATGCCTTATCCTTCCATCGCTTTTTGGTTTCTCACTGCCCGCACATGTTGGCTTTCCATGCACTTCCTTTAGCTCACATACCCAACATATGAATTATACTAGGTAGTATTTCAATGAGGAGCAGCAGCAAACTAGAGCAAATGAGCCCCTTAGGAGACCAGAAAGCCTTGTAGCTGGAATCTGTCACTTCAAGACCATCTCATGAGACCAACATGACCTTCATAGGGTGATGCAGCTTCACAAGACGGCATGGTCTAGTGGAAAATAAGCATGGGCCTGTTGGCCAGGAACTCCTGGATTCCGTTATGAGCTCTTCCACCAACTGCTTGCGTGGCCTTATGCAAAATCATTTAACCTCTCTGTGCGTCTCTCTCCATTTGTCAAATGAAGTTGATAATACTCACCTATCTTCCAGAAGGCCTGTGAGGATTAATTAGTTAATGCCTGCCCAGTGCTCTGAAGATGCTAAATGCTTAGTATTATTATCTATGGGCAACTGCACACTAACCACTTCAGGTATCTAATTACTCCATAAGGGCTTTCTAGTCAAAATGATATGAACAAGGCATCTCCCTACAAAGTGATGTTTTGTGCTTTCATTTGAGAGAATAATAGAGAGAAAATATTTGCTTGCCCTGTACATTAGTTAAATTCTATATTAAAAAGAATAATTCATGCTATCCTATTTTAAAATACAGATTTCATTTTTTAATCCCAGCACTGAAATTACTTGGCCCTGTATTAAGGGCCATAAAACTAAAGATAGGTATTATAACAACTTTCAATAAAATCTCTCTCTGGCTGGAACCCTTTTTATTCCTTCCCTGAAAATTTTTTTATTGCATTTATATTATTTTTTCTCTCCCCCTCTCTCCAGTGTTTATTGAAATTACCTTGGAATAAAACCGGGGCAGGAGAAAGCTGAAAACTCTGCATCCACCCTTGAGGATTTATTTATGGGCATATTTACCTTCCCATTCTCTCAATTTCACAGAAGTGACTTCCCATTCCCTCCAATGACTTATTGTTTCTGTAATCACCTGCTTCTAATTATTCACTCCAGAGGCCTCTTCAATCTTGCCTTGGTGATGGTTCTGCACCTTTGTTCATTACTATACATCACTGCTATTGAGAAGGAAGTCTCACTGGCATGGCAAAGCCTGGTCAAGACAATTCTGCTCCCCTTCTCTCCCCAAATGCACAAAGTCCCAATTTATGCCACAGATGCACAACCTTTGCCCCCTTGTTCCATGCAAAGTGGCAGGCTCTGAATACCCACTTCCCGCTCTACCGCTGATGTGCAATGCTTTTGGTCACCTTGCTCTCTGGGTGCACCATTATTTGACGGAGATTAAGCACAGGATAAAATAAGCCCTGCCACGGAACAGCTTTATGAAATTATAAATAACACAACCAAGAATGATGGAGTTCTCACTGCCAGTAAGAAAGAAAAGAGAAGAACCCATAAATATTCCCTGAGTCCAACATACAAACTGCTCCACAGTACTTTCTCGGTGGCAGGTTCACTCTTTAAAGGAGGATTAAGTTCTCCTAGCCGCCTGCCATTTGAATTTCTCTCCCCCACTGCATGCCTTACTCTGAGTCCAACACTGCACTCCAAATGCATTTTTCAGTTTCTTCGAATGGGAGAAGTGTAAGTCCCATTGTCACTGAGGAACCACAGTTTATATTTAATCTAGGGATGGGCTCAATCCAAAACCCTGGGTCCAAACACTTTCCAGTGTTGGGGACTTTTGGTTGTAGATCTGCACTTTGCATCTTTCTTTGAATCATTATCATGAGCTGACCTGAAACCCTGTATTTGAACACCCCAGAATATTCAGATGCAAATCCAAATGTGGATCAGGTATCTCTCTAATTTAAACTAGGGTTGGCTAAACCAGTTCAGATACATTAAAGAGCACTCCAAACCGTTCCCTAAATTCAACCCACATCTGTGAAATTTTCATGATGTTTGAAAAAAGTCTCAGAAAGGTCTCCTGAACTCAATTGCTTGTCTCTCTCCCCTGTCACCATGCCACTATACTTCCTGGTTCTGTGTCAGACCACAAGTACTGGTATTCAATAAGAGACTGGGCTCAGAATATTTACTATGCTTGTCAGAACTACAAAGTGGGGACGCCTCTTAATCTCTCATGATAGCCTACACTGGTAGCATTTCAATTCTGGGTATCACACCAAAGAGACTCTGATAACTGAACATTGTCTCTTTAAACACAGTACTAACATGCTGTTACACCTGGTAATCCTCACTTATTTAATGGGAATCCTTACCTATCCTGTCTATGCCTTAAGCCTTTTTTTCCTTAATTTGTTTCAAACTTTTCCATTTCATCTTTGCAAAATGCCTCGGAGGTGATTACATTATCGCAAGTCTGGGAGATTCAGTCTGGACCTGCACAAACTACTACATCCAGATGGAAATAATGTGCAACATATGAGTAGGAAATACACGAAATTGGAGCTCGTAATGTGAAAAGATAACAACAAAGATGTTGCAGTTTTGGTCTGTGTGTAGGCAGCAGAGGCACCAGATCAAAGGACAGGGAATTGGTAGTCCCTCCCTGTGCAGCTCAGCTGAGGCTACAGATGGAATAACTGGGCTTTCAATATGTATCAGTTTCAACAGAGCTGCACCAATTTACATCACCAGAGAACATGGTCCACTATGTTTAGTCTTGGGCACTTCCATGCCAGAAAGATATAGACAAATGGGAGGGAATTTTAGCAACACTAACCACGCATAACTTGGCTAAAGAAGGACTAGTAGAAGCACGGTAAGTGCCTAAAAGTATCTCAAGGGTGTAATAAACATCAAGGAGGAAGAGGAATGATGTAGGGTGCTCCAACATGGTATTTGGATGAAAATAAGCAAAAGAACATTTAGGGTGACAGCCAGGAAATAATTCTTGACAGTGAGCTCTCAGACTGTGGAGCAGACTGCTCAGGGAAGTTCTGGAAATCATCAAGATTGAGGCCTTGTCTACATTAACCATTTAAGTCAATTTAAGTTATGCTAGTTAAGTTACGTAAGTTACGTAACTAATATAGATTTACAGCAGTGTCTACACCGTGCTATATCAGCAGGATACGCTCTCCCATTGGCATAGCTTCTGCCTCTTATTGAGGTGTCATACCGAAGTGGACAGGAGAGCACTCTCCCATCGACTTATCGTGTCTTCACAAGACCCACTAAATCAATGACCGCTGCATCGGCTGCAGCAACATCGATTTAGCCTGTAGTGAAGACAAGCCCTTAGACAAAGCAACCATGCTAGCCAGTTATGAATATCCATGTTATTAGTGTATAAGCCTCAATGAACAGTATTTCCCCCCCTTCTATTTTAAATCTAATCTGGTATTTACACCATGCTCATCAGCACCAAACACCTTCTTAGCCATTTCTTGGGCCATTCCAAAAGCAGATAGTAAAGGTGTCCAGCATGGGCTTTCAACTGTTCATGTTTCACTTTGAGCAAAGAGGTGTCACTGCCAGAGGTCTTATTGTATAAGCAACACGATTCTCACGAGCCCTAGATCCAGGCTGGCTGGGAGCCAGTCAGTAACCAGCATGCATAGAATTTTCCACATTAACGTGACTTAGAAAACAAAACAAACAAACAAGCAAGCAAGCAAACAAACCAACCAACCCAAAAACAATCCTCAAAGCACTCAAAAATCAACCTCAGCACATTTCCGGCTGTGTGATCCTGGCTGGACACAAAAGAGCAAATCGATTTGCAGTCAAATGAGATCATTATATAGGGTTCATAACAGATCTACCCACTGTAACAAAATCAACCATTCAGGCATTATCATTGTAGACAAGACATGAAATAACCAGTCATGTAGGCTAAAGAAAGGAGAAAAGTAGCCCCAGCTGCATGTCAAGTCCACTATCATGGGTGATATTATTTAAAAAGAGCCTTACAAGCCAAATTAGCCCTTTGGGAACACAAATATGCTTCAGCAGCATCAGTAGTTCATTAAGATTGTAAAGCCAGCCTCTTCTTGACCAGATTTGATGCCAAGTACCAGGGACTTTTGTTCCCATCCCTAAGCTGCACAAAGATAATGGGGCTTAAAAAAAAAAATCAGTGTTTCTGCTGTCTTAAGTCTTTCACCTCCATCTACGGCTGGTGGGAACGATGGCGAAGTTTGTGGTGGGGAGGGCAGAGAAAAGAAGAGGGGAGGATTAATCTGTGTGTTGTTCAAGGCACCCTGACAGAGGAAATAGGAGTACTGAACCACAGCAGCTTAACCAAACTTCACTGTACCTTCCCCAAAGCAGGGGGAATGTAATGCTACATGGTGTTCCGCTGATAAGCAAATTCTCCTTAATCCTTTCAATTTATTTCTTGGCCTGCAGAAATTACATATTATTTAGGAGTTAGATAAATAAATAAATAAACAGAAACCCACCTCCAGGAATCTAGAGTGGTTGTTTATTGATTTTATATATACACACACACACACAAAGTCTCTTGCTTTCTGTTTCTCTCGTTTCCTATTAAAGCAGTGCCCAATAACTCCCCATGTGGTTAAAGGCATGGCAGCATTTCCAGTGTGAATCCCTCAATGCAACCCCCAGAGATTTGCAGGAATTTAGAACTCTGCTGTAAAATATAAACGCTTGGCTAAAAACCCAGAGGATATGGTTTCTATATAAGACGGGGAATTTTCTTTTTTATCCAATCACTCCTTCCTGTATTTTTAATCCAATCTCTCCTTCCCATATTCATTTGGCAGCTTTTCCAGAGATATCTTCAAGATATTTGCAAAATGTTGGTATGTGAGTGTGTTGCTAATGACTCCTTTTGAAAAGTGCAATGCCTCAGAGTATTCATGATGGAAGAGTTTTCAAAATCTAATTTACTTTGCAACATCTGATGCAGTTTATGTCCTTTTTCTACGTTGTTTAGCTTGGGAGAGCGAATCAGAAAGAGCAGTTAGTTTCACTTTCTCATTACAATATTTAGGCACTAGCCCCATAAAGTAGATATACATGCTATAGGCAATGGCTCCGATTTTTACAGATGGGCAGGTTAGGATGTTTAGGTGTATAAATAAGTGTCCTGATCTGCAGAAGTGCCAGACCCTCAGCAACTCCCACTAAAGTCAACAAGAGCCAGTGGGAGCTCAGCACTATTGAAATTCAGGCAACTTATTCAGCAGCCTAACTTTAGGCATCTGTTCTTGAAACTATTAGCCAGAACTGTTTGTAAAGACTTTTCTTCCAAAGTTGATCCAAAGATTCCCCAATGGACAATTACAATCCATCACAAAGGTTCTTTGAAGACTTCCAGTTAGGTCTGCAATGTGCCTTGATTTCTCCTTGGTTCATCCAAGAAAACATTTAACATTTTGAACATAACTTCTCCAAATGTTATGAATGCAATTGAAAACAAAGGCTTCAACTATTTCTTTTAAACAGCTAGTGTAATCTATAAACAGGGTACTGGGAGTCAGAGTGTTCAGTTTTATATTCCTGTTTCTGTCAGCTTTATATTCCTGACCTCAGGCATGTTGCTTCACCTCCCTGTACCTCTGTTTACCAATCTGTAAAATGGAGATAAAAATAACTTTTCTTCCACATGGGCATATTGTTAGTCTTTTAAAGTGCTTTGAGATCTTTGGATCAATGTATAAATGCAAAGTATCAATAAATTAGCAAAGGGAGGTCTACATTTGAGAAAGCTTGAAACTCAGATGGTCTGAGAAGCATCAGCTGCCCTTTTGGGACTCAGCCTCAAGAAAGAGTAAATGGGCCCTTTCCCTGTGTGTTAGCCCTGCACTTAATAACTGTGTCAGAAGAATATTTCTCATTTACACTCTGCTCCTTTGCTGGAAATCAATATGTTGTTCGCTGGCATTTTCCTCCCTCTTCTCCTGGACATCTTTATTTAGCTTGTCTTTTCTTCTTTGGAGGGGAGGGAGTTGTGTTTGATTTTGCTCTGTTATTGATTGGATCATTCTGAGCAAGAAATAAATAACTAAATACAGCACAGTGGCTTTAACGACAATCCTTTAAGACTCAGATCTCCACTCCTTGTTGCTTCCCCTCCTAGCAGGTGATTTAAAAGAAACAAAATGTATAAACTAAGATGATGATGCAATACAAAGAAAGAGGCTGCCACACAGACTATTTAAGCTGCATTTCTTTTTATGTGCTCATTAATAAAACCACTTGGGTCCTGTTTCTATTTTTAAAGCAGTGCAGATTCCACTGCCATTGCACCTTCTGCTAGGATCTCATCAGATCTTCAAAATAGACAGGATGTGCCCCAGTTAGCAAACTGGTATCCTGACTACTTGTTATCATTAAAGAAAGTACTGCACTTTTCATAAGAAGAAGGTGATACCCTGGACTGTTGGCCAAATTCCAAACTGGGTAACTGTTTAGGCTCTTTAAATTCTCCTTGTAACTTTCACTGGATAAGGTATTCTTTACTCCCATGAACTAAACAATGATGTAGTATTTCTGTGCATTGCCAGACAACTGCCATATTCCATACCAGAAATGGCTTTATTTCAGTCTGGGGTTTTCTTCTCCTGAGAGTATGCATAACGTGCCTCAGGTGGCACTGGACCAAGATTCATCACCAAATTTGGTTCACTGGTTGGATCATTAGCTTCCCCGGCCTGCTGAAGTGACCCCTCAAATGATAGATTTCATGATTCTAAGGGAAGGAAGGAATAGGAGCAGAATAAAGACAACGGGCTTCAAAAAAGCAGGTTTTAACAAACTCAGAGGACTGGTAGGTAAACTCCCATGGGAAGAAAATCTAAGAGATAAAGAAGTTCAGGAGAGCCAGCAATTTCTGATGGAGAGAATAATAAAGGCACAACTGCAAACTATCCTAATGTGAAGATAGGAAGAATAGTAAGAGACCAATATGCCTCAATCAGGAGGCTATCTTCAAAAAAGGGACACAAAGAGAACTTGGGGAATTATAGACAAGTCAGCCTAACTTGATACCTGGAAAGAGATACTGCAACAAATTATTAATCAATTTATAAGCACCGAGAGAGTAATAGGTGTGACACGCTGGCACTCCAATATTCATCACTGTCATGTAATTAGGACATGTATTGTACAAAGTATGCCTTGTGAGGTATCGTTCTAAAAGTCTTGATCGGCTAGACATTAATATCTCGGCTTGTACACGCTATTGTCGTATGTGAAGTTAGGAAGTTTGGCTATGTATGTGTTACTGAAACATGTAATGAGACTGAAGGCACCCACAAGCAGCCTTTCAGGTACAACAGTAAAAAGGCCAAACAATGCATACAAGCACAAGAATTATCCCAGGAACTATGTACAATACAAACCTCTCAGAGATAGCACTACAGAATGGGAACTGTTTGACCCAGGTCACAGCAAAAGAGCTTTCCAGCAAGTGGGAAGAAGATATAAAAGGGAGACAATTACACCATGATGGTATCTCACTCTCCCTACAACAACACACCTGGAAACACCTGGAAGTGATAGTCCCAGGCTAGAGGTATTTTTAGCCTGTGTATGAAAACCTGGGAAAGCCAAGGCAACTTGTGCCTTAAGAATCTGACAGCCTCTTTATCACTCAGGATGAGAATTTGCTAATTCACGTCCTACCTATCTAGTGTGCTAAGCTCAGTTTGCGGTTTTGTTTATTTACTAAGGTAATCTGTTTTGATCTGTTTGCTATCACTTAAAATCTATCTTTTGTAGTTAATAAATTTGTTTTTGTTTTGTCTAAAACCACCGTGAATAAATTATAACTTGGGGCAGAAAGCTGTTGCATATCTCTCTGCACACTGAGGGAGGAGGTGAATTTTATGAACTTTCACTGTACAGTTCCCTGTGTAGTGCAAGACACTAGAATTTTGGGTTTACACTCCGGAGATGGGTGAAGCAACTGCGAGGTGCTTCAGCTGAGCCTTCCCACGTAGAGCCGATATCAGTATCTGTCTGCGAAGCTGCATCTGGGTGTGTCCCTAGCTGTGTGTATAATGGTGAAAAAGCAAGCTTGGAGAGCTTGGCAACTCATCACAGCACCACAGTGTGAAAGGGAGCCCAGGCTGGTGGCACCCCGGGAGGAACTCGTCATAATAGAATTACAAGAAATGGCCAGCATGAATTCTGTCAAGAAAAAATCATGCCAAACTAACCTAGTTTCTTTCTTTGACAGGGTTACTGGCCCAGTGAATTGAGGGAAAGCAGTAGACGTAATATATCTTGATTTTAATAAGGCTTCTCACACAGTCCCACGTGGCAGTCTCACAAGCAAATTAGGGAATGTGGTCTAATTCCATAGTCAAAGAGTAGTTTTCAATGGTTCACTGTCAAACTGGGAGGGAGTATCTAGTGGGGTCCCACAGGGGTCAGTCCTCGGTCTGGTACTATTCAATATTTTCATTAATGACACAGATAAAGGACTCAAGACCATGCTTATAAAATTTGCAGATGACACCAAGCTGGGTGGGGATGCTAGCACTTTGGAGGACAGGATCAGAATTCAAAACGACCTTGATAAATTAGAAAATTAGTGTGAAATCAACATGATGAACTTCAACTAAGACAAGTGCAAAGTACTACACTTAGAAAAAATCAAATGCACGACTAAAAATTGGGAATAATTGGCTAGGTGATACTACCATTGAAAAGGATCGGGGGGGGTTATAGCGGATCAAAAATTGAATGAGTTTACAATGTGATGCAGTTGTGAAAAAGGCTAATATCATTCTGGAGTGTATTAACAGAAGTGTCATATGTAAAACACGGGAGTTGACTGTCCTGCTCTACTCAACAGTGGTCAGTCCTGAACTGGAGTACTGCATCCAATTCTGGATGCCACGCTTTAGGAATAATATGGATAAATTGGCAGGAGTCCTGAGAAGAACAACAAAAATGAAAACCTGCCCTATGAGAAAAGGTTAGAAAAGCTAAATATTTAGTCTTGAGATAAGAAGACCAAGACAGGACCTGATAACAGTCTTCAAATATGTTAAGGGCTGTTATGAATAGAATCATAGATTATTAGGGTTGGAAGGGACCTCAGGAGATCATTTAGTCCAACCCCCTGCTCAAAGCAAGAACAATCCCCAACTGGCACCCTCAAGGATTGAACTCACAACCCTGGGTTTAGCAGGCCAATGCTCAAACCACTGAGCTATCCCTCCCCCCCATAGAATATCAGGGTTGGAAGGTACCTCAGAAGGTCATCTAGTCAAACCCCCTGCTCAATGCAGGATTAATCTCCAGACAGTTTTTTACCCCAGATCCCTAAATGGCCCCCCTCAAGGATTGAACTCACAACCCTGGGTTTAGTAGGCCAATGCTCAAACCACTGAGCTATCCCTCTCCCCTATAGATTGTGATCAATTGTTCTCTGTGCCCACTCAAGGTAGGGCAAGAAGCAATTGACAATCTACAGCAAGAGAGGTTTAGGTTAGATAGAAAAAACTTTCTAACTATGAGGGTAATGAAGTTCTGGAACAGGCTTCCAAGGAAGGTTACAGAATCCCCGTCACTGGAGGTTTTAAGAACAGACAGGGCAAATGCCTGTCAGGGATGGTCTAGGTTTACTTGTTCCTTCCTTAGAGCAGGAGGCTGGACCCGATGACCTCTTGAGGTCCCTTCCAGCCCTACATTTTTATGTTTCTATAATTAATTATCACAGATGGAACAGGACTTGTGGGTGATTCATTGTAGATCTCTTAATCCATGGCACCGAGAGGAAATAAAGGTTCTGTAGTCTAGACTGCTTTATGTAAACACTTAAGTAGTGGGGTATTTTATTATTTTATTCATAAAGTAACCGTAAATGTAATAGCTTTGCATAAATGTGCCTTAAAACAGCTTTTGCAATTATAGCATTTACAAGTACCGCCTAGTTCAATAAAGTAACATCTATCTTTGAATATTCACATTAATGCACTAGACTGCTCTTTCCAGACTTAAATCTTAGCTAAACATTGTGCTGTTAACACTCTTTATCATTCCTTACACTTCTTTCTGTTTCTCTGCATGCATTAACGCACTCCCGGGGAATGGCATTTAAATACTGTTACTCACTGGGCACACACGTTAGCACACAAGATGAGTCTCCAAACCTTTAAATGCAGAATAAATATACATTCACTTCTAAATACTTTTGCACACTGGATACACATTAACATGTGGAGGTAGACCTTTACAACTCACATCCATAATAACACACAAGACTAGCTGGTAAATAACTACACGCACAGCATATCCATTTAAAAAGTCCATAAATACCTGCAGCATTTTAATAACAAACACATTAAAAAACAGGTCTATATCTTAAATTTTTCCTGTTTGCACAACACAGCATACAAATTAACACTCAAGGTAAATCCACAAAGGGCTGATTTTCAGAGCCAGTGAGAAACTGCAGGGTCCCTCAACCAGGATACTCTTTGAAAAATCAGGCTGTAAATATCTGTTCGCTATGTATGTACTTCTACAACCTCTGTCCAATTGGTATTTGGGAATTGCACAGACATTAAGCAATTTATCGTCAAAATATTCCCGTGAGGTAGGGAATTACAATTATCCCCATTTTAAAAGTGGAACTGAGCCCCAGAGAGGTTAAATGACTTGTCTAAGATCACACAGGAAATCTGTGACAGAGCTAGGAGTTGAACTGAGAACTTCTGACTATTAGCAAAGTCCCTTAACCAGAAGACCATCTTTCACCTCTCAGCATATGGTACTAATTATCAAAGACAGCTAGTCCATAATTACCTGTAAACACAGCATACTGTACACATTAAAGGGACTCTGTCAAGCTCAAATCTAATCAATTTTTTAACAATGACTCTAAAATAATTTGAGGTATTGGTCCTGCCTCTGAGGCCCTCTGCTGTTTCTTGTGGGTTTACAATCCTGTTTTCCTATTATTAAAATATCAATTTCCCTCCGCCCCCCCGCCCCCCCCCCCGGCCCTTGTTGCTGTGTGAAAGGACTAATAAGCAAGAAGGGAAACTCCTTATTATAGAGGAACTGATTTTGCACTATGTGCTGTCAAATGCGAAAGGAAGAAAGAAAAAGAAAGAAAGAAAAGTGTAATTTTTAAGTTTACATTTCATCACACAAAACTAGTCTCTAAACTATACAAGATAGCATACATGGTAGCTCTTGGGGCTTATGTCTAAATAGCTGCATATATACCATGTATATTATTATATGGACTAGTCCCTAAATACCTTTGCACTACATGGACAAACTGAATGCTACTTCTCTGAATTTAAACTAAACTATCTGAACCATGTGATTTTGGAACAATGAAGTGCAGAGATCTACCTATTTAGACCTATTTAGCAAGCATGCACCCACTGTGCTAATGAACATACTAGGTCTGCTAAGCATGGCTGAGGCACCAGGTCTACCAGCCAGGTGAACTTCCAAATCCTGAGCTGCTGAACATACTGAATACCTCCTGGCATTCCATTATATTTCAGTTGAACATCAATTAAATGCCACATCAAGTGGTCCAAGCAGCGAACGGTTGTCATGCAAGCTAATTCTGCCACTGGGCAAACAAACTCCTGTGGACAGCCGGCCACAGTGAACATTTATCCTGCTGGGTTCCTCTGCAGTTCCCGCTTAATCAGAATATTTTCTCCCTGTTATGGTTAACAAGGCCATTTTCCTTGCTTATTTATTTAGCTCTCCATGGGATCTGATTAGCTGTAGTAAAGACAAATCAGTCTTTTCTGTGTGCCTGAAAATGAAAAAAAAAAAAAAAACATAAAAAGAATTAGGTTGGTTTGAACATCCCAATAGATGCTCAGCTGGAAAGCACTTTACTGAGAGTTAGACAAAAGGAACTCAGGCAGCTTTAAACACCATCTGGAACATGCTGAGGTTGTCTGAGCTTTTACCTGTTTAAAAGAGGGGAAAAAATAGCTCAAAATACACCCAGTGAAGAGGCTTACAGTCTCTTTGGAGATCTGTTTATCATGGCATCAGAGTACTTAGAGGTATTAACCTCATCCCCTTCCAACACCAGTTCTGAGAGGCAATGTGTAACAAGAACACAAGAGAAGGGTCATCAGGATTGTAGGACAAGAAGTGAATAATTTCCGCTATCATTCATAAATTACCTAAAGTTTCCTCTAAATTCAGCTTCGTGATAGAACCTTTCTGATGTCTTAATTAGCAGTAAGGATAGTGTCAGCATTAGAGATTCATGTTGGGTATGAAATGAAGAAACCTCCCTCAGAATGAGTTCATTTGAGTGATACAGACAGACTGTTATTTGAAGATAACTTACTTTCTGATCAGGGTCTTGAGAATAAACCAAAGTAGTGGAAATCTCAAAGGAAACCATCCTATATTTTACCTACAGCCCAGTGCATATTGGGATAGGACAATCTGAGAGCCTTTAGTCGGAGCCAGGAATAAAATGGATCCCTGCATATCTTTTTGCTAGGCAAATATGAGCAGGACACAGAAGCTCCTAAATCTGATGCACTTTGATGTTCCTCTTTTACACTAATAATAGCTATAAAACCTCAAGTGATTCTGTATGCTCTCTTCGGAAGAAGTCAGAGCACATAGGTCACTGACCATTTTCTTAAAATTTCCCTCCATGGCAATACCACTGGTGTAGCTTCATCTGTGGTAACAGGCACTGGAGGGCTAATCTATACAAAGAACTGGTGGCCACCAGCGTTTTTAAGACTTTTAGACTTCCTTTAGACTTATTCCAAGCTGAGTTAGAAGCCACTACAGCTAAAAACCCCACACCATTATGACCAGTGGTGCTGGTACAACTTTTACAGTGGGGTTGCTGATAGCATTGAACCAAACTGTAAACCGTCTATATGATGGAAACCACTTCAAGCCAGAGGGTGCTGCAGCAGCCCACATACTCCTAGTTCCAGCACCTACGATTATGACTATCTATTTTGACCTCCTGCATAACATAGTCAAGAATATTCCATAGAATTACAGCAGAAGATCTGAGAGTCAAGATGGTTGGTTTCTATCCCTGGCTCTGCTATTGACTTGCTGTGTAACTTTAGACAAATCACTAAACCTGCCCGCCTAGTTATCATGCCAGTGTAGCCATTGTTAAGAAAGATCTGATATGCACACACCTCCCAGGGGTAACTATATATCAAGCATTTTGAGAATGCTGGAAAGAAGATTCTGTATAAATGCCAAGTATTAGAAGTAAAATAGAGTAATTGCATCTAATTAGTTTTATTTTGTGAATTTCAATACTACCATTACCTAACACGGGGCAAAATGGAATTCTCATTGTTTAAGACATTTAAAACTAAACTGGACAATATAATATATATGGTGCAATCCTGCATTGTCCACGTGGGGCGGACTAGCTAGGGTCTAAAAAGTGATTTTCTTTCTCTAGTCTCCATGAAAAGAAAAGAAGCAATGCAAAGGATGATACATTTCTAATGACTGGAGTTCCTGCATTATAAGAAAAGCATCTCTCCACATAGCCTCAATGGGAACAGCCTGCAGCCCATGTCTGCAAAAATAAACTGCAGCAAACTTACACGGTTCATTGCCAAAGGCAAATGACATACAAAAAGCCATCCAGTCACAACAGCCAGCCAGCCCTTTTCCAATCAGAGAGCAAAGTTTTGAGTCAGGTGACCCAGCTTTCCCAACAGGCACAGGGAAATGTGTGCACCAGGCAGCTTTGAATATCAGCACCCCAGAGGGAATGAAACAAATTGCGTGGCAGGTCCCAGGTTTCCCCTCTCTACCTAAGTCTGCAACCTACACACAATGTGCAAATGAGTGAAATAAATGCTACAATCTAACACTGCGGAGTTGTTGACAGATGTCAGCTCATTAAGTTCCATTCATTGGCTCCCTGCCATCTCACCAACATATTATATAAATTGCTTTTTAGCTGGCAGTCTTTCACTTTGCCTGAAAGCAGCTTGGGTATGGTAGGGTGGTTTTTTATTATTATTATTATTTTATTGTATCCCTTCTCAGTAATCTAGCTTACTTTGCAAAGTGCCAACAGTTTGAATGCAATTCAGGATACTGCCTAGTTATCAGGCTGCAACTGGAGATGAATATTTTATAGCAGCTGAACAGAGGTTCAGACGTAAATGACTGCACCCTAATTAAACAATGAAAAAAGAAAGAAAGAAAAAAAAGAAAGAAGAGTTTAATTACCGAAATATAAATCAACTATGGAGACAGAGGCCTTCTTGTAATAAAGGGGATTCTTGATACTGCAATGTGAAGATTACAAGAATTTTAGGAATAGGAAAAGGCTTACTGCCCTTTTGTTGATTGATCTTAGCCACACTTCTCCATATTTCATTGTAGCCTTTCATCCTCTGCAAAGGTTTTTAAGATGTGTCTAAATTCCAAAAGGACACAAAGATGCATGCACTCCTAATTTGCATGTGCAGTAACTGTGACTATGCACAAATTGGACTATTTGCAAATACAGCAGGTTTGTAACAGGCTATTTGCATATTGCATTTTGCCATTTGTGTGTGCAAATACCCCATTTGTACATGCAAAGAGGTGAGTTGCACGCATTAATTAGGTGCACAACAGTGCATACATTTTCCCATAAGTTCTTATGCATTTGGCCTTTTGCAAATCAGGGCTGGTTTATTTAAATATAATTGGAGGGAACATAAGAGTCCCGAGAGGCTTTACAGAATGACTAAACTATAAAACAGAAGATGGAACTTTATAGTATTGTTGTAGAAATTCCTGTCCGTTCCAGCTGAGGAATAAGGAGAGACGGACACAGCTAGTCAAGCAAGGAGCCCCGGGGAGGGGCGATCCGTTTATTTCAATTGTAGTTGGATTCAAGCTCCCAAGTCAGCAAGAACCAGGAAAAAAACTTACACCAACGTATTATATGCAGTTGACTATGATAATCTATCGCTTTATGATTGGCCAAAATTTGCTATCATTACCATACATAATTAGCAAGCTACATTCATCTGCCCCCCTTGTGACCGCTTATTGTTCATCACTTGCCCCCCTTGCATTATTTTGCAAACCAAGCAGTTAGTTATCTACAGGATGCAGGCACAGAAAGTTCCACTGTCTGCGGGTTTGGAGTTTTTGGCTACATTTCCTCTCAAAGGAACTTCCTGAGTTAAGATTATCCATAGCTGATGCTACATTTTTCCCTTCTTCTTTCTCGTATGTGTACGTGATAAATTTGCCCCCTATTATGGCAGTTAAGTAGAATAATCTTATTTCAGTATCCATTATGGGGTGTAGATGGAAGTCATGAGAGTGTAGTAGGACATGATAGACTGTTTATAGAGGACACTGGATTTTTCAAGCATACTAAATCCAACATGTTGACACCTCAGTGATATGTCAGAAAAGAACCTGGATAGATATCAGGGAAAATCTGTAAAACTTGAAATACATCCAACCAAAATTGGCAACCCTAGCCGGACAAAATACAACATGGTTTTACAAAAGGTAGATCGTGCCAAACCAACCTGATCTCCTTCTTTGAGAAGGTAACATATTTTTTAGACAAAGGAAACGCACCGGATCTAATTTACCTCAGTTTCACTAAGGCATCTGACACGGTTCCACACAAGGAATTATTAGTTAAATTGGAAAAGATGGAGATCAATATGAAAATTGAAAGGTGGATAAGGAACTGGTTAAAGGGGAGATTACAAAGGGTTGTGCTGAAAGGTGAACTGTCAGGTTGGAAGGAGGTTACTAGTGGAGTTCCTCAGGGATCAGTTTTGGGACCAATCTTATTTAACCTTTTTATTACTGACCTTGGCACAAAAAGCGGGAATGCGCTAATTAAGTTTGCGGATGACACAAAGCTGGGAGGTATTGCTAACACAGAGAAGGACCGGGATATCGTACAGGAAGATCTGGACCACCTTGTAAACTGGAGTAATAGTAATAGGATGAAATTTAATAGTGAAAAGTGCAAGGTCATGCATTTAGGGATGTATAGCAAGAATTTTTGTTATAATTGGGGACGCATCGTGAAATAACAGAGGAGGAGAAGGACTTGGCGTTTTGGTTGCTCACAGGATGATATGAGCCGCATGTGATATGGCATTAAAAAAGCTAATGCAGTTTTAGGATGCATCAGGCGAGGTATTTTCCAGCAAGATAAGGAGTGTTAGTACATTATATAAGGCACTGCTGAGACCTCATTGGAATATTGTGTGGCAGTTGCTGATCTCCCATGTTTTAAGACGGCATGATCGACTGGACAGCGGCATGAGAGCTACTAGGATGATAACCGAGGAATGGAAAAACTGTCATGAAACGAGACTCGAAGTTGTTTGATTAGCCTAACCAAAGAAGGTTTGAGGGAGATATTGTGCTCTTTTAAATATTCACGGGATTAATTAGGGAGGAGAGGATTATTTACGGCTTAGCTACCAATGGAATCAACTGGACACTAGAATTTCAGACTTGAAATTAGACGAAGGTTTCTAAACATTATGGGAGTAAAGTTGGAACGCCTTCCAAGGGAGTAGTTGGGGGCAAAGACATATCTGGCTTTAAGACTAAGCTTGATAAGTTTATGTGAGGGGATGGTTGATGGGATCGCCTTTTTGCATTAATTTGCAATGATCTTTGATTACAGAGGTAAAGCTTCCAGTGTTCTGTGATGGAGATGTTAGCATGGGCTGGGATCTGAGTTACTACGAAATTCTTTCTGGGTGCTTGGCTGAGGTCTTGCCCAATGCTCAGTGGTTTAACTGATCGCCTATTTGGGTCAGGAGGAATTTTTTCGCTCCGGGGCAGCATTGGCAGAGGCCTGGAGTTTTTTGCTTCTCAGCAGCATGGGCATGGGTCACTTGCCGACGGATCGCTAGCATGCTTTGAGGCTTCAAACCACAATTTGAGGACTTCAATAACTCAGACATAGGTTAGGGGGTTGTTATAGAAGTGGATGGGTGAGATTCTGTGACCTGCATTGTGCAGGAGGTCAGACTAGATGATCATAATGGTCCCTTCTGACCTTAAAGTCTATGAGTCTATGAGAGAGAGAGATCAAAGAAACAAAAGCAGGTTTACCAGCTGCATATGGATAGAAAAAAAGACCATAGCACTATTTTGTTCAAAATCTCCACTCCCCACACTGCTTTGCATTGTGTTGTATGTTAGCAACTGCTACATTCCAGAAGTTGCTGTATTTCAGTGGTGCTGCATGTGGATCATTTATATAGCAGTTCTTAAGGAGCCCTCCAGTTTAAAATTAGTATAGAAAAATAAAATATCATCATCCAAACCAAACCTTGGAATCTTTCCCTGTAAGGCCCAATCTCAGAAACAATTAGGAGGCGAGCTATTGACTCTGACCAGACCATGGTTGGGAATACCTGTCCATCTGAACATCAAGGGAGCGAGTCATTGCAGCAGAAAAAGAGGGTGATAGTGCTGAAGGGATATATTCTTCATCTAGGGTAACTACAAAGGTCCTATACCCAGCCTATCTGAAACAAGTGAGAAGACACCCAGCTCCCGACCTGCCCTTGACTGAAAGCAGAAACAATCCTCCAGAGTCTGAGTCAAACAAGAAAAAAAACATGATGCAAAGATTGGAAGAATGAAATACAAGTTTGTGAGCGAGATGGGCCAAATGGGCATCAACTGCAGTCTTCATTCACATTTGCTCCCCAGCTAACATCTGCCCTGAAGCACTAGTAGCGCCCCCTTGTTTGCCCATCTCCCACTCCATGCTTCACTCTCCATCTCAGACCCATACTGCATTACTGGAGTTCTCCGGCTTGCCTGTCTGCTCCTCAGTTAGAGTGGCCTTGCAGCATTGCAAGAGCTCACTCGCTTTGGTCTCTCACTTTCAGCACTGCCTCTACTTTTATTTACCACCCCAGGCTCCTGTTTGTTTTGAGCCTGAGAAAATCCGCTTGCTGAACGGCACTTTTAATACTTGTGAAGATACTGATTGTCACTAAGACACAGGTCTTTAAATCTGACATCTTCATTGTGGGCGGGTTCTTTTCAATTCTTGATTATGAAAGAATGCTCAGAGTCTGTGTGAATACCAGATATTATTATTAGTTATATTATGTGCTGCCTATTGACCCCAATCAGGATCAGGGCCCTGATATGCTAGGTGCTACACTGACTGTAGGAAGACAGAAATTTTGCCCCAAACAGCTTACAGTTTAGGCAAACAAGCAACTGTGATGGGGCAAGGCCAGATGGCTACAGTAAAGTACTGAGGAACAGGTATGTTGGCCCCAGGCTAAACAAATCTCTAGTACCATGGTAACCAAATGGCAGTTTCTCCAGGTTAATCAAGGCACCTGGGACCAATTAAGCTCTTTCTAGAAGGCAGTGGAGATAGCTACATTGATTAGAATACCTGCACCCAATCAAGGCAGGCTAATCAAGGCACCTGGATTTAAAAAGGAGCTCACGCCAGTCAGGTGGGGAGGAGCCAGAGGACAGGAAGCGTGTGTGAGGAGCTGGAAGCAAGACGCACAAGGAACTGAGAGGGTGTGCTACTGGAGGACTGAGGAATTATCAGACAATCAAGCATTATCAGACACCAGGAGGAAGGTCCTGTGGTGAGGATAAAGAAGGTGTTTGGAGGAGGCCATGGGGAAGTAGCCCAGGGAGTTGTAGCTGTCATGCAGCTGTTACAGGAGGCACTAGAGACAGCTGCAATCCACAGGGCCCTGGGCTGGAACCCGGAGTAGAGGGTGGGCCTGGGTTCCCCCCAAACCTTGCAACTCCTGATCAAATACAGGAGGAGCTGACCCAGACTGTGGGTTCTACCAGAGGGGAAGATCACTGAGGTGAGCAAATCCACCAATAAGTGCAGGACCCACCAAAGTAAAGGAGGAACTTTGTCACACAACATATTAAGTAGAATGGACTAGAGGACTATCTAACTTAGGTACATTTATGGACCCCATCACCATAACACGAGTGGCTCATGATTTTTGATGCAATTATTCCCACAACACCCCGTAAGGTAGAGAAGTGCTATTATCCCATTATACAAAGAGGTTAAGTGACTTGCCCATGGTCACACAGGAAGCCTGGGGAGGAGCATGGAATTGAATCCAGATCTCTCAAGTCCAACGCTAGCCCCAAGCACTGGATCATCCTTCCTTAGACAATTCTGTTTTGTGGCAACTTTTGAGGTTTCAAAATTTGTTTCCTGGTCTGCACTGGAATAAAACCAGAAGCTTGTGGCCATTTGTCTGGAAATGTATTGTGTCAAAATGAATAAAACCTCAGCTTCTCAATTTGGGAAGACAAGAGTATAGCCTGCTGATTGGGACACTAGCCTGGGATTCAGAGTTCCTGATTTGCTCAATGCAGGGCAGTTTTTCAGCCCAGCTCACTCTGTATCAGTCAGAGCAGGGACTTGATCCAAGGTCTTGTATACCCCAGGCCAACACCCTAACCACCAGGCTGTAGAGCCTCATTTTTTCCTATGCCACTCAGAGAAAATGTCATCAAAACAGATATGGTTTTGACAAAACAGCATATTTCAGTGAAATGCCCAGTTCTAATACTAAGGCTCAGCAAAGGGGGATATCATCGAAATATGAACACATTTATACATACATACGTATAGTCTTTAAAAAATTAATATATGCCCATCTATCAACCATACCCATATGCCCATCTATCCTGCCTTAGTTGAGCAATTTATTGGCAGAGACCAAGAGTAGGTTTCCAGAAGGAATTCGAAGAAGAGGATGGTGACCTTGGGGACTAGCTCATGCAGAGTATTCCGTGAAGATGGATGTAAGAGCAGCTGGTAATAGCACTGATGCAGTGGAGGGAGTGGGGAGCAACCTGACAAACTACTGATTGGCTGAATTTCTAAGGTCTCGGATTTTTTCCTCTGCTCACGTTATTGCATTTCTTAAGAGGCTCACAAACGGCTGAATTAAGGAACTTGGCTGGTGCAGCTACATCCTGACTACCTGAGATGGCACCATAATAATCTACAAAACAACACTGCCAGAGATTACATTCCAGTGCTGACAAGAACAACCTCAGAAGAAAAAAAGAGAGAGAGAGAGAGAAAGAACAAAAAATGTAATTGCCTGCCTATCAGCTCCACTATCATAATTACTTTCAAACTCTGACATGGGTTGAATCAGATGAACAACCAAATCAATTTCTGCAGTTGGCAATCAGTGCATTCTTAGCTCATAAATTAAAATGTCACTGCTGAGGAGAGAGTAGTACAGAAAGACCAACTTCCCTCTGTCCCACTCAGTCTCTCACTTTGTCCTTTAACCTCTATGTCCTTGCCTATTGCACAGCACAAGTTGTTTCAGTGCTAGTGCGACCAGAGTCTGTGCATGGTTCAGGGAAGAGAAAGCGCTAGACACTGCGTGGTAGTGAATGTCAACCCCTTGTGCATCAATCCCCTATTCTAGTGTGTGCAGGCTATAACAGGTTGCGGACCAGATGTGCCTGAGGAGACTCTGGGATCAGTTCTCTCCCATGTCTGAGGTGCAGCCAATGTAGGGGGCAAGGACGGGTACTCTGGCCCTGGCATCAGTTAGAGCAGCTCAGAGGCATAAGGTCCTTAAGGCTTTGCTCCACTATGTCCTTTTTTCCCCCTCTGCCCTCTCCAGGGCCAGTGTAAGGATGTTTCGCGCCCTAGGCGAAACTTCCACCTTGTGCCCTCCCCTGTCCCCGATCCCTGCAGCGGCTCCCTGCCCCACCCCCGCCCTGAGGCACCTCAGCAGCTCCCCCCTCTGCCCCTGCCGGTACCCGCCCTAGCGCAGCTTCCACGCCACTGCCCAAGGCCTCCACCCCACGGCAGCTCTCCGCCCCGAGGAGTCGGGTGCAGGCTCACACCACCCTCTGAGGCTCCCCCCCACCCCCCGGCCCAGGGAGCTGTGTGGCAGCTGCCTGCCCCAGCTCACCCCCACGCTGCCTCCTCCCCGAGCACACCATGGCTGCTTCACTTCTCTCATCTCCCAGATTTGTGGTGCCTAAGCTGATTGAGAATTGAAGCAGCGACGGCGAGCTCGGGGAGGAGGCGGAGCAGGAGTGAGCTGCTTCACTTCTCCCACCTCCCAGGGTTGCGGTGTCAATCACTTAGGCGCCGCAAGCCTAGGAGGCAGGAGAAGTGAAGCAGCCAATGCGTGCTCAGGGAGGAGGCGGAGCAGGGGTGAGCTGGGGCGGGGAGTTCCCCTGCGTGCCGCCCCACCCCCCTTACTTGCTGCACGCAGCCGTACCCGCATCCCCCTGCCCCAGATCCCTCCACCTAAATGCCAGTGGTGACCGCGGTGGCGGGATCTTCGGCTGCCCCGGTCGCCGCCGAAGAAAATGCCGCCCCCCAAATCCTAGCGCCATAAGTGACCACCTAGGTTGCCTAATAGGTTGCACCTGTCCCTCTCTGTTAGGGAAGTGCCTGCCACAGCAGCAGCTTCTGCCAGGTTTACAGTAGCAAAGAGCTCCTCTCTGCCAGGGAAATTCTTCACTGGCCAATTTATGGCCAGCAGCAAGACACCTTGTGTGGCCTGAGAGGAGCAAAGTGAACATCTCATACTAGGGAATCTAGCCTACAGGCTGAAGTATGAGCCATAGTAATGAAATGCTTAGCTCTGTGCTTCTTTCTTGAGTCTTATTCTGTTACTAGATAGGTGTAATCTGTGAGCTGCACAAGAATATTCCCTACCCTGCTTATCACTTTTCACCTCACACTTCAAAATGCATTTCTCCACACTTAGGCTGTGCAGCATCAGGCCCATAATCTATCTTGAATGCTGTCCTCCCTCTTCAAAGAGATTTACAACTTATAAAGTATGCCTTTGAAATGCAACCATTTCTGGGGAGGAAAGAGGCAGCTATTCAACAGTGCACAGCACCACTACAAAACAATTTTTAAACAGGAAACAAAGAAGAGTACTCTCTCTGATTTGGCCAGGACACCAGAAGAAAGACTCATGTTCTTATAAAAAGGTGCCACAGGATCTTTAATGACTAGGGATGCTTAGGAATAATTATACATAATTAATAATACAATTGTGCTTTATGTGTTCACAGTACTTTATTAACAGCTAACTAACAAAGTAATCCCCACAATACCCCAGGAGGAAGGTAAACATTATTAGCCTCATTTTAGATGGAACAATTGTGATAGAGAAGTGATTTGCCCACAAATATACAGCAAGCCAGTGGCAGTGTCAAGACTAGAAACTGGGGGCCAGATTCTCACCTGTCCTGCCCCTTATGTAGTCATTTATAGCAGTTCAAAATAAGCGAAAGTACATATAAATCATTGTTATTTTAATTTAGTAACATTTTGCACTCGCTTTGCACTGATGTAGACAACTATATAGGTGCAGAACAACTGAGAACTGGACCCCACATTGCCAGTTTTGCCATTCAGTGCTCTATCAAATACACCTCTATCCCGATATAACACGAATTTGGACGTAATGCGGTAAAGCAGCGCTCGGGGAAGCAGGGGGGGGGGGGGGCTGCGCATGCCGGCGGATCAAAGCAAGTTCGATATAACGTGGTTTCACCTATAACGTGGTAAGATTTTTTGGCTCCCGAAGACAGTGTTATATCAGGATAGAGGTGTACTATACAATACTTTTTATCCAGGAGATGACACTTCAAGCAGCTCCCACTACCATCCCTCTAGAGAATTCGCTCGGCATTCTCTTAGGGGGGAAAGATGGCACTTACTGAATTTCTGCTCTTCACCTGTCTTTTCATTCAAGGTCTTACATCTAGCTACTACTGAACCAGATGCTTAGCAACCTCAGCCAACCTGGCTGATTTATTTCCTAATGCAGTTTTCTAACAGCCGATACCGATGTTGAGGGTTACGCCTCAATTAGCATCTTCACACGGCGCAAGATATTTTCTTCTGCTCCTTCTATCTTTCACAAACTACGCTATAAACTTATTGAAATCCAAACCTGAATACAAAATACTTTCTTATTTATTAAAAAAATATGAGGGCCAACCACTTCAATCTAACCAGCAGACGGTTGATATGATTTACGGCATGTTGCATTCAGTCCCGGTCTCTTCTATCCCTTGCAGCTGATTACTTCTCCTTTCAGCAAGTGAAATTTCACTTTAAGTGGAGCGTCTGTCTCTTTATTTAATGATTGGGGTAATTTGACCCCGTATGATGTGACTAACCAAGCGAACAAAAGGTCTTATGTATTGTGTATCAATGAGCTCTCTGCCGCTGTATGTCACTAGGAGCTGTCTGGGCTTCTGCAACTGCCTGTTCGTGCCTGTTGCTGTGCTGCACTGCCTGTGAGCTGAAGACTCCATCAGCTGAACTCCAGCTGAGCTTTCACAGGTATATGGTCTGAGACATTAGAATGTTGGCATCTCAATGCTATTTTTATTGGTCCGTATAGACTGGCTAAGGGCAGAGGTGAGTAAGTCCTTTCCCACTGGACTGGACAAACTTATGGTGAACATTTTTGGGGAACAATCCTGCTACGGTAGGATGGTGGTTGTGTATGTATGCAACATATGACTTTGTAGGTCTTTGCCATCTCAGATCTAATGGTTTCTACATAGGTAACATGGAATCTGGTTTGCGTAGCCTACAGAGAACCCAAGCCAGTTCCTGCTGGGGAAGGTGGGGTTTCTACTGACTTTAATGGGATCAGGATCAAGACCAAAGTCCACATAGCCCTGAAATGTATCAAAAATGGTTGCACATGAGCAATGGCCTTAAGGACACAACTCTGTATCCCTCAGCACAGCATGGAGTGGAGCAGGAGAAAGAGAAGTAAAGAGATCAGGCTAGAGCAGGGGCTGGCACCCTTTGGCACGCAGCTCACCAGGGTAAGCAACCTGGTGGGCTGGGTCAGTTTGTTTACCTGCCACGTACGCAGGTTCAGCCGATTGCGGCTCCCACTGGCCATGGTTCGCTGTCCCAGGCCAATGCGGGCGACGGAAAGCCATGCGGGCTGAGGGATGCGCTGATCGCTGCTTCCTGCCACCTCCACTGGGCTGGAGCGGCAAACTGCAGCCAGTGGGAGCTGCGATTGGCTGAACTTGCAGACACGGCAGGTAAACAAACTGGCCCGGCCCACCAGGGTGCTTACCCTGGCGAGCTGCGTGCCAAAGGGTGCCGATCCCTGGGCTAGAGGAAAAAAAAGTATGCAATCGCTTTTCATGCTGTCATCTTTTATCTTGGGGGAAACACTAGAGCCACAGCTGATAACTGCCTGGATAAGGCAGCAGTAGAGTCAATCCACAGAAATTCAGAACTCACAAATCAAACATAATGAATAACTGAGAAAGCCCCTCTTCCAATTTCAATTCTCTTCCCCTTATCTGCCATGCTAATATTTAGAAATTAATTATTGCTCTTGATGATTAAACTCCGCCCCCCCATTCAAAATGACTGATTTTCCTTTTGAAGTCTGCCTTGACCCAAAGGGAAAATCCATTTCTCAGCAGGTTTTTTCTGCCTGGCAAGTAAAGGGGATTAGAACAAGCTGAATGGAGTGGCACTGAGAAGAGGTAGGGGATAAGAGGAGGAGGCAAAATAGCTAGAGGAAAGGAAGCCTCATTCTGCATTGAGAAATGGCTTCAGGAATTAATGAAATGGAAGGAGTGAAAAATGATGAGCTCATCTCATATGCTGCCAGGTCTGTGGGGTTGCATGACAAGGCCCAGAGATCCTGCAGTGAGGTGGACACACCCTTGCTTGGAGCTTACTACACGATTGTCATCTAAGATGTGGATAACTTCCCAGTGGCCCACGGGGTCCATCAGCACTCAAATCCAGGTCCTCTAAAGTATTTAGGCACTTATCTGCCTCGTTAGGCTTCTTATGCCACCATTTAGGTACCATGGACATTTTCAAAATAGACACTCAGCTACTACCTACCTCTGTAGGTAGCTAAGTTCCCTGAGCACCTAAGTTTCAAGTGGTCGGCATATGCGAAGCCACCTAAACCCTGACACTGCCCCACAGCTAACGAGTAGGTCAAAACCCTAGTTCAGGCCAAAGCATCAAAAGAAGGTTCTCACACAAGGCTGGGGAGTGCTTACCTTGCCAGCAGGGCTTAATCCTGTTGGTGTGCTCTGGGTAGGCTTAAGCCCTGATACCTGTCAGGCTCCAGAGTAGGTAAGTCAGGTGTAAACCAGTGTAAGTGTGTGTGTGGGAGGGATGTCACACAGCACACCCACAAAAGAACCAGGGGCACAGCGAAATGTAGGGCGAGCATGAATGAGGTATTGAGCACGAGCAGGAGAAAAAGAGAGAGACACGCTTTCAGCTGCTAGGACCTGGGCTACCTAAGCACCTGGTCTGACTTGGGTGCCTAACTTCAGGAGATGCTTCCCATCTGAGGATCCCAAGAGGAGGTAGGCACCTATTTCTGGCCCATCAGCCAGGCACACTGGGTCAGTTGCTTAGGTGCCTAAGGCCTGCTTCTCTCCATGCCCCTCTCCTCAGTATTTCACTCTTGGCTAGCTTAGGTGGCTCCCTGCTCAGCTGACTGGTTTCTGAGGATCCCCTTCTTAGGTGCCTAACTCTCCTCATTCACTGCATGAGAGGAGGGTGATGAATTGTTTTCCTTATCCATGGAAGAGAGGGCAAGAACTAATGGGCTTAAATTGCAGCAAAGAAGATTTAGGTAAGATATTAAGAAAAAAATCCTAACTATAAGTGTGGTTAAGCATTGGAACAAATTATCTAGGAAGGTTGTGGAATCTCCATCATTGGAGGATTTTAAGAACAGGTTAGACAAACGCTTGTCAGGGATGGTCTAGACATTACTTAGTCCTGCCTTAGTGCAAGGTATTGGACTAGATGACCTATCAGGGTCTCTTCAACACCTACATTTCTATGTTTCTCTGGGGACTGAAGTCAAGTCAGAATTTCCTCCTGCAAATGAATGAACTGTAGAAGGTTAGCCATGACTGTATCTGAATCACCACCAGTCCCCATAATACCCCCAAAACTAAATGAAAAAGTAAATAAAAGTTAATGCAGAGCAGGAAAAAGGAAGTGCCAGAAGCAAAATGTAGGTTGCTCTCTTGAGTACTTGTCCCTGTCTGAAACTTTGCATATAAACAGATGTGAAGACACCATCACCTCTTTTCCTATGGAGTATTACTTTAAGTAGAGGGCTGGCAGTGTGGAAGTTAAGGTTCCCATGGTAGTATGCAGAAACAGTATCTATAACCCCATGTCCCAAACACCATTCCCTTATTCTCATAAAAGTAAACAGCACCACTAGATGACTCCAGAAAGAGAGTTTCATTTCAAAGTTGACACTATTTCAACCACGGTCTAGGCCACAGTAGGCTTCAAATGTATACAAGGTTAAGGAGGAATAGGATTGGACAAGTGATTTGTTTATTTCAGAATGAGCTGCAGGTCTCCACTACAGCAACTCAGACTAACTGCTCCCTGGGGTGAGGCTGTAAAACAGACTGAGAAAACACTTTTATCTGGAGTGAGCCAAAGCATCATTTATGGGCTGCACAATGGACACCCCCTCAATGCCCTTGTGCCTGTAAACTTTTTTCCTCTGAATAGAAACAGAAATAAAATAAAGGTCTCCAGTTGCCAAAGGGTCCAGCATATGCTTCTTTTTTTAGTGCTTTGTATATCGCCAGCAGGTTTCATCGACGTCACCTTCTTTTTTAAACGCGTTGCTTTTGAAGTTAATAAAATGAGTTGTTTCTCCCTGGTGCTAGGCTATTTGCATAATTATAACGAGGGTTCATGGAAGAGAGTCAATCAGATAATTCCCACATGCAAATTAAAGATCTTTCAATTAACATGGCAGGACGTGTGTGCAAACCATGCTAATGTGGCAGAGGATATCCCCGGTGGCAGTTCAGCACTCTGCCTGCATGCCAAGTCATGTCTTTGTCTCTCTCCACTTTTCTGCTGGTGCTATCTGTTCAAGCAAGAGATGACAATGCAACAGAGGGGAAGGAAGAAATGCCATTGATCTTACTAGGGTGTCTTTCTTTGGGTTGATCACTCAACTCCTACGCTTGTACCACGGCATGAGGTCAGCATGAGCGAGGAAAGGAATGTGTCTCAGCATTTTAGGGACAAACGTTTGAGAAGAATTGTCTACCTTCAACAAGGTTCTCTCGTTCACAAGCTGCTTTGTTCTAATGCTACCTCTGCTATCAGGTGATTGGACTGTCCATCCTAGCTCTATTTATATTCACCACAAACTCCTTTCTCATAAGGGACTCCCTACTATCACCTCTGCAAAGACTGGCTGTGTAGAACTGCCTTTTAAAAAGTGGGAATGTCATTTCTAGAATGGACTCCAGACATTTAGAAGCTTTTATAACTTAATAACTAAGAAAACTGCAGAAGTCATAAACCCTCAGACTTCAGGGTCACAAGGTTGTCACCAGCTGCAAGATCAAGAACTAATTTCCCCATTAGTTTAATATTATTGTAGTTAAATACCTATGGGAGCATTATGCCTTCCTCTGAAGCACTGGCAACATTGGTTACCATCAAAGACAGTATATCAGCCGAGATGGCTCTTTGTTCTGTTCTGCTGCGGAACGTACCTCTGTTCCTGATCACTAAATGACATTTCAAAACCAGCTCCTGCTAAGGAGAAATGTTTTACCTGCTGGCCTCTAGCTAAACAACCAAACATCTCTGTTTTACTTTCACTGCCATCATAGGCTGAGCATTCCTGGCTTGCAAGCTGGGAAAGAGAATTATGAGTCCACAAACCTGAAAAGCAACACAGACTGTACGTGAATGCCTCAGAAATCCCTCATAGAGATACCACACTGGAGCTCAGTTATACCAAAACCTCACACTTCTGACATGGCTCTGACACCATCTCTAGAACTCTCAATATTCAGCCCAGCAGAGCCACTCCGCTCCCGGCACCATCAGAATATATTTTAGCTGGATTCTCCAGGGTGGTGATGCTGGAAAATCACAACTCCCGCACTATTTTAAAAACAATGAACAAAAGATCTTTTCAAAATGTGTTTAACCTAAAAATATGGGAAGCTTCTTAGACTCATTAGGTGACCAGGACCAATTATTTTTATTTTGGGGGGGAGGCGGGTGTTACTGACAGTTGAGTAGGAGGAGGAGCTGAAGGCCTCTGGCATTACTGTCTGTTTAATAATATCTACCAGTTACATGGATCCCATCACTATAGTATCTGATGAACTATTTTATTTCTATTTTAAAATATTTACATATCAAAATATTAACGGGAAAATAATCTGCCTCTGGAAGGTTAAAAGCTGGACTATAGCCAGTGTATTCTGTTTACATTTCCTTGCATTTGCTGTGTCTACAGTTCTAGCAGTCTTGGGCAACATGGTCTAAGCGTAAGACTGTGAACCAGGAATTTCTGTTTTAGGGTCTGATTCTTTTTCCATTGAAGTTAATCGCAAGATTCTCACTCACTATAGTAGAACAGGATTGATCCATCATTGTCCCATCACTGACCTTTGACTCTCTTTGGGCAATTCACTTATTCTCCCTCTGTCCCGAAGCTCATTTATAAAACTGTGATAATATTTACTTACCAAAACTTAAAAGGGGTTACACGGATTAGTTAGTTAATGAGCCAAATGCAGAGGTGAGTCAAAGGCAGTCAACACAGGTATAAATTACACTTTCTTCCAATTCCCCTGATGTGTATATTATACCTATCCAGTATCCTTTAGGTTCTACCTACTTAGCAGCATCTAACATAAATCACCATGTCTCTGGGCTTGTCTACATGGAGACATCCAGGAAAGTTAAATCAAATTAACTAAAGATGTGAAATTGAAGTGGATTAGTTAAACTGCATTCAACCCCTATGTGGACACACTGATTTAGAATTAAAGTTGAATATGGTTGATCTTAATTCAATTTTGGAGCTGGCCCAGTGTTTGTAGAGTGCTTCAAAATGATCAAAAGTGTTAAGTGGTATTTGTGTGGTAACCAGTAACAAAGTTGGAGTTCATTCTCGGCAATCTATTAGTTTTATAATTATTATTAATTTGACATCTGCTTTATTATGCAGCATTAGCAAACTTAACTTGAGCTTTTTCAGCACCTTTTAGTTTTAACTAAGTAATTACTTGAGTCAAAAACATCTATCAAATTAAGCAACTCCTTCCTAGAAATATATTTCGGATTTCAAGTCTTTGTTTTTTAAATAGTAGTGCATAATAAACTCATTGTGGAACTAATAATCAATGTGTCACTTCTGTATGTAATTTTATTTGAAACAAGTGATAACCTGAGTTTCAATTTTGAGGGCATATGTAACTGTAATTATTATATATTGTTATTCTGTAAACTTTTGCATAGAATGAATATTCAGCCTTAAAAATCATGGGAAAGCACCAGCTAGCTGAAGAGTGTGTTCTCTGTAGAAAAAGAACAATAAAAGAGTTTGTTGCTGATCTGCAGCCGGTGTGCTTCTTTACCTATTTATGTGAGTGTCTTTATAAGCTTCAAACCTACAGTAATATGAACAGGTCGTTGAAGTACATTGTGTTTGTGTATATGTATCCAGGATGTATTATGCTAGAGCAGGGGTTGGCAACCTCTGGCATGCGACTTGCCAGGGTAAGCACCCTGGTGGGCTGGGCCAGTTTGTTTAACATAAGAACATAAGAACGGCTGTACTGGGTCAGACCAAAGGTCCACCTAGCCCAGTATCTGTCTACCGACAGTGGCCAATGCCAGATGCCCCAGAGGGAGTGAAGCTAACAGGCTATGATCAAGTGATCACTCTCCTGCCATCCATCTCCATCCTCTGACAAACAGAGGCTAGAGACACCATTCCTTACCCATCCTGGCTAATAGCCATTTATGGACTTAATCACCATGAATTTATCCAGTTCCCTTTTAAACGCTGTTATAGTCCTAGCCTTCACAAACTCCTCAGGTAAGGAGTTCCACAAGTTGACTGTGCGCTGCATGAAGAAGAACTAACTTCCTTTATTTTTTTAAACCTGCTGCCTATTAATTTCATTTGAAATGACGGCCCTAGTTCTTGTATTATGGGAATAAGTAAATAAACTTTTCCTATCACTTTCTCCACCTCAACTCATGATTTTATATACCTCATCATATCCCCCTTAGTCTCCTCTCTCTTCCAAGCTTGAAGAGGTCCTAGCCTTCCCTCTTTAATCTTCTAGCCTCTTTAATCTTTCCTCATATGGGACCCTCTCCAAACCCCTCATCATTTTAGTTGTCCTTTTCTGAACCTTTTCTAATGCCAGTATATCTTTTTTAACTTGAGGAGACCACATCTGTACATGGTATTCGAGATGTGGGCGTACTGTGGATTTATATAAGGGCAATAATATATTCTCAGTCTTATTCCCTATCCCCTTTTTAATGATTCCTAACATCCTGTTTGCTTTTTTGATCGCCTCTGCGCACTGTGTGGACATCTTCAGAAAACTATCCACAATGACTCTAAGATATTTTTCCTGACTCGTTATAGTTAAATTAGCCCCCATCATATTGTTTACCTGCTGCGTCTGCAGGTTCAGCCGATCGCGGCTCCCTCTGGCTGTGCTTCGCTGTCCCAGGCCAATGGGGGCAGTGGGAAGCGGTGCCGGCCGAGGGATGTGCTGGCCGCCACTTCCCGCAGCTCCCATTGGCCTGGAGTGGCGAACTGCGGCCAGTGGGAGCCGTGAACAGCTGAACCTGCGGATGCAGCAGGTAAACAAAGCGGCCCAGCCCGCCAGGGTGCTTACCCTGGCAAGCCGCATGCCAAAGGCTGCCGATCCCTGTACTAGAGGCTAGAATCACAAAACTATTTTGGCTCTTTTCTGGCAGTTTAGGCACCTAAATCCAACCACTAGTGAGATTTTCATAATCCTCAATCAGATTGCTGCCTAAGCTTAAAGGTATCTAAATTCCTTAGGTGACTGAGTTTCTGCAGTATTGTGAGGTTAATATTCTGACTTTGGGAAAAGTGCATCGGGACTTTTAGGGATGAATCCTGCAAGGTGCTCAGCCTGATCCAGCAAAGCACTTAATCATGAGTAGTCCCGTGTTAAACACGTACTTAAATACTTTGCTGGATTAGGCTATAGTGCACAATGCTTTCCAGGATTGAGTCCTTACTGAATACAAGTGGTCAAGACATCCATTTGAATTCTTAACCCAAATACAGCAACTTAAGCACCACAATGCCTCCTAGCACCAAACTAACCCATGACTTCATTACTGACTCAGAGGGAAGAATGTCACTGCTGTGTCTCTATCACGGCTTCTTGCCACTGCGTGCCTCCAGCACCATGTTGGGGTTTTAATTAAGTATTGACAGTAATGAGAGCATCTGCGATCATCCATGCTGCACTGTTGCCATGAGTATGAGACAAAACCAGGCCCAAAATGGACATTTATATTATTGCCGCTATTTTTTTGTTTCAGGTTTAATGCATATGCTGTTAATTTGAAGGCGATAAATAGCTTTTGGAGAAAACTCATTTCCACACAGCTGCAGTTAATCAGAGTGTGGAGTGCACCAGACCTGAACACCCAGCTGGAACAGATGGCTGTGCCATGCTGCTGCTGCTGCACATCCCTATCTTCCTGTGAAGGTTAAGCTAGATTGCAGAACCCTGGGAATTTGAGTTTGCACAGGCTCATGCACATTCTGATTCTCCCCACGGCAGACCTAGTTGGGGAGAGCTTGATGGATTTTCACTTGAAACCCCCCTGGGGCCTGTGGTAGTTACATGAGAAGTTTAATAACGCTGGAAAAAAGATACAAATTGGCCGATTTTTTTACATTTCCAGCAGCAATGCTGAGCTCAGCATGTAGCACTATCCTGGTTGTACGACATTCTTCAATGCTTCCATTCCAAGCTAGGGAGAAAATATCAGTCAGGTGGGTCACTGTTTGCAATGAATGAACCTCAGAAGAACAGCAGCAGTTATCGGGGCGTGGGGGGTGTCATCTGTACGTTTCAAAGTGCTTTACACAGATAGGTCAGTGTTTGTGTCTTCACTTCACAGACGGGGTAGCTAAGCCACAGTGAGGGAAAGGTCAACATTTTCAGACCTGAGTGCCTAAAGTTAGATACTGCCTAAAGATGTCTTTAGGGACCATAGCCTGATTTTCCGAGTTACTGCACAGAGCATCTGCAACTTCAAGAGATGTTAATGGGAGTCGATACTCAACACAGACAGGACAAGGCTCAAAATGAGAGGAGAATTTGGTTTTTACACTACATGTCATGCTCAAAGCATCACCCAGTGGTTGGTAAGATGATTATTTATCATTTGTGTTCTATGCACGTCAGGTGCTTTCAAAACACAGCCTTTGCCTTAAAGAGCTCATAGTTTATGAAAACAAGTAACAGGTAAAATGTGAGCAAAGGGAACACGCATGCAATCAAGGAAGTTATTTTTAATTCACATATTAATTATCCCCAGATGCTCCTTTACCAATTCACTATTAGATGACTAATTTCCTCTGGGTGTCATTATTACATGGGTCTTGAATACAATATAGCAGTGACTGCGCAAATGCCATGACTATTATGGGGTGAGTCTTCAAAGATCAGAGTATCAGTTCCTCTCACAAATGCCATTACATTAAGCCCCAGCTGGAACTGGTGTGAGACACATTAAACTGATTGGGTCAAAATCATCTCTATTGTAACTTCATTGATTTAAAGAAGGTAGAAGTAGGAATATATTTGCCCCATCGTGAAGTTGTGATGTAAGGCAAAACCTAGTCCCCCAGAATGGAAAGCAAGTGCACACTGATATTCCCTGAGAGGGAAGAATCTGGAAAGAGGTGACAGTGGATGGCTGAGTAGACATGAATTTGTCATGCAATGTGGCAGCAAAACATTCCAGGAAAGGAGCATGCTATCTGTGCTGCTCTTGCATGACCTTTTAGGTTGGATATTAGGAAAACCTTTTTCACTCAGAGTGTGGTGAAGCAGTAGAATGGGTTACCTAGGGAGGTGGTGGAATCTCCTTCCTTAGAGGTTTTTAAGGTCAGGCTTGACAAAGCCCTGGCTGGGATGATTTAGTTGGGAATTGGTCCTGCTTTGAGCAGGGGGTTGGACTAGATGACCTCCTGAGGTCCCTTCCAACCCTGATATTCTATGATTCCACGATATTTTATGATCTCACCTGGAAGACTGAGCTCACTTCTAGGAACTATGTTACCAGATTGGGCTCAGAGAAGAGTAACAAAACGGTCAGATACTTAATGTGGGAGCCTTACCAGGAAAAATTAAAAGAGCTAAATACTGGCTAAGCAATCATCCTGAGGGAGATGGGTAAAAGTCTATACTAATTTGACAGGTGTAAACGTGCAGGAGAGAGAGAAATTGTTTAGTGTGATACACAGAGGTATAACTAGCTGTAATAGGATATAACTAAGAAAGGCAAAAATTAGACTTGGTATCAGAAACATTCCTGGACTATGTGATATTTTAGGCTGTGGAATAGTCTCCCCAAGGGAAATGAGGAAAATCCAGTTACTTAGGATATTTAAAATGAGAGTGAACAAAGCACTGACAGATGTACAATAGGCACTAACCTATGGCAAGGGCTAGTTCTATGCTCTTATTACTTTGTGAAGTTCATTAATTAGAGATGTTACCCTAAAATTTGACATTCCTGTGTGTACCCCAGAATTTGATAATGCTGCAGTCAGCAATTTTGTATGTTCAGCCACGGCCAGCTGAAAACCAAACATCACATAGCTAGGGAAATCTTAGGCTTTTGTGAGGCAAGGTCAGACAGCTGCACACTTGTAGTTTATTAATCAGGATCGGAGGATGGGCCAGAAAGTTAACAAGTATGGAAGAGAGTGAATGAACAGCAACCTTGGGTATAAGTGCCCTGAATAACTGTTATGACTAGAAATGTTTTGCTGATAAGAGTTAATGAGTAGTTTTGTTGAAATTAGGAGAATTGGTGACCCACTAGGAGTCACTATAGGTTATGTGCTTTGTTTGAAATTAGCTAAAAAAGATTAGGCAAAAGAATATGCTTTGGAGTAGTCCAAGAAAGCTTTCTTTGGGCAAGGATCTGACAGCTAAATTCCAAGCAACTAGCTGGAAGGCAGGGCTCCTGGAAGGCTGGCCATTCATTCCTCAAATCCATTTCTTAAATCTAGCTAAATATATTTGTTTTGAAATGCTCTAAACACTACTGAGGCAAAGAGAGAGAGTTTGTGTGTGCGCGCGCATGCCTATCTGAGAGCTAAAAAAGAGTAGTGTTTTAGGGGAAAGCACTCCTGGTTTGTATCAATTATTTATCAGATGGAAGAGCTGTATCCCCACTGACTTATTCCTGACACCACCTGGGGAAAAATAGTTGTCACCACTGTTTTGGGTTCCAAGAAACCCAGGGTAACAGAGCTGCCCCCCAGCTTAAGTCCTGGACCCAAAAACCCCGGAACTTTGGCAGTGTTCATACACATTTTGCAGATGGTCCCAATGTTTACACAGGGTTCAATCTGCCCACCTCACATTTTGGAATATTTGAAATCTGTATCTGGTGATGAATTTTGACTCCTGAGCCCATCTTTATTGTGCACTGCACCCACCACATGTCAATGGTAGCTCCCTTGGAATTCTAATGTTAGAATTTTAAGTGACGTCTTGCCTCAGTTATTCCTGGTGTCAAGTCTGTAAATTGTACCTCCTTCCTGACTCTACAGTGCATTCAAGAAGTTTGCTATTACCCCCTGGGTAAATAATGAGGGATGCAGAAAAGACAAGTTTTGTCTTATTCATAGATTCATAGATTCTAGAGCTAGAAGGGACCTCGAGAGGTCATCAAGTCCAGTCCCCTGCCCTCATGGCAGAACCAAATACTGTGTAGATCATCGTTGATAGACATTTATCTAACCTACTCTTAAATATCTCCAGGGATGGAGATTCCACAACCTCCCTAGGTAGTTTATTCCAGTGTTTAACAACCCTGATAGTTAGGAACTTTTTCCCAATGTCCAACCTAAACCTCCCTTGCTGCAGTTTAAGACCAATGCTTCTTATTCTCTCCTTAGAGGCTAAGGTGAACAAGTTTCTCCCACGTCCTTATGACATCTATTAGATACCTGAAAACTGCTATCATGTCCCCTCTCAATCTTCTCTTTTCCAAACTAAACAAACCCAATTCTTTCAGCCTTCCTTCGGGCTTATATGTCTGTCGTACCAACGGATAGCGGAATAAACGACCTTCACTATCCTCCAACATTTTCCACATCTTTCTTGAAATGCGGTGCCCAGAACTGGACACAATACTCCAGCTGAGGCCTAACCAGCAGAGACTAGAGAGGAAGAATGATTTCTCTTGTCTTGCTCACAAGACGCCTGTTAATGCATCCCAGAATCACTTTTGCTTTTTTTGCAACAGTATCACACTGTTGACTCATATTTAGCTTGTGGTCCACTATAACCCCTAGATTCCTTTCTGCCGTACTCCTTCCTAGACAGTCTCTTCCCATTCTGTATGTGTGAAACTGACAGGGGGCTGCAGACAGGGGAGTCGTGAAGATGTCCATTGCAGCAGACAGTTGGGAAATTCTGGCAGCTGAGCAGAAAGAATGGAGAATCATAGTGAGGAAGTGATGGATAGACTAACAGACAAATAGATCTTCAAGAAGACTAGACTTAAGAACCTCAACCTAAAAATGGCTCATTTATTATGGCTCTAGGCAAGCTATTATTGTTCCTCTTTTTCCAACACATTGATGCTCTGGCTTTCCTCAAAAGCGAGGTATGATGACACTGACATTCACAACAAGAATGCAGAGGGTTCTCTTTGTCTTCTCCCCAATCCTATGCATGCACACAGATGTTTACTATGACATCATGGCTGACAACAGTTGCTGTGCTAACACACACTACAGTTGAGTTTTCCAAGATGAGCACTGATACATGTGCCCACATATCCGACAACTGGACTCAGAGAATTACTGACAATCCTAAAGATAGACGGATGGAGAGAAGATGCTACTCTTGCTACAGATACTTATAAAGCTTCTGACATGGGCAATACGTAATGTCAGCTGCAAAGTAAAAAAGAGCTCTCTGAGGAGTTGTTCTCATGGCACCACAGCAGCACTTCAATGCCCTGATGTTGCAGACTGGGAGATGACTTGACAGGATGGGAAGATACTGTCTTCTGTCATTAAACCTTGTAAAGCACAAGGCCATAGGTCAAAAGTGATTTAGCAGTTATAGCAAGAGACTGTGAGCTAAGTACTATTCCTGGCCCTGCCATTGCCTCTAAAATATCTCACATCTCACAATATTTCAGTACTTCACCTTCTTTTGCAAAGTCTATATTCTCACAACAACCCCAAGAAGCAGGGCAGTACTATTACCCCCATTGTAAAGATTGAGAACTGAGACATAAAGAGACTAAGTGAAATGCCCAAGGTCATATAGGAAGTTTGTGGCAAATCAGTGCATTGAATCTCTGATTCCTGAGTTCAAAGTTAGCACCCTAAACACTGGGCCACTGTTCCTTTCTACTCAACCTTCCTTCATTCCAATCACATGGCTTTTGGCTAGTTACAAACACTTTGTGCCTCAGATTACCCTTGGTTTTGGATATTTATTTTTCACAGGTGTGCAGTGAGACTTAGTTTGTAAAGCATTCTGAGTTGCTGGGATGACCTATACTTGCTCCATGTACTATAAAAATCATTGGTCATTAATATCTTACAGTCCATATGGTGAAATCAGATAATAGCATCATTTTAAATAAAATCCTCTCATTATTTTCCAGTCCATCCACCCATCCATTTGCATTTCTATGGCACCCATCTACAGAGCATTTAGACTCTGTGATTAGTTCTCTAGATTGTAAGCCATGCCTCGGAATGTTCAGTAACCTCCCACAATGGTAATTCTGGGAATACAAGGCCAGGCATGGCAAAAAATGGCAATAAAACTCATCTGCCCTATTTCTTTATTCCTATTGCACTGCGTTACTTTTGGTAGACTGAGTATGAGGATTATGAATAGACATAAATTGGAAACAGTACAGTGGGCATCAAAAAGGGAGCAATATTACTGAGATTCCTACTAACAATATTGAGCAGTCTGAAAATCATGGGCAACCCTATAATAACAAATCAATGCGCACAGTCTAATGCTCTGAAGTGACCCTACAACACCAAACCATCCTTAGGAACAAACCTGTGAGTAAGTAGCATGCACAGTCAGTGCTTAAGAGCAGTCCTGCAACATCTAAGCAGTGCATACAGCCCAGCATGGGCAAACAACCCTGCACTAACAAACTAGTGAATAGAGCTCAATGCTAAGAAAAAATCTTCTGATTACAAAAATGTATGCAGCCCAGCATCACAATAAAAAAAAAATCAGCACACAGAGTTTAACACTAAGTCAAAAGCAATGGCCACACAAATCTTATCAGCTATGGGCACGCAAGTTTCTCATTACCAGTAACAGGATGCCAGCTGCAGCCGCCATCATTCAAACGGGGATGTCTAAACTTTTTGCACACAGTAGATCTCCCAGGCAATCTAAAAGGAACATTCCCCCAGGCTGAGCTAGCAGGGCTGTGCTAAAGCCTGTCTGAGCTAGAAGGTACTTTAATAAGAGCAGACTGCTCCTATCAGCCCTTTCAACACTTTTGGTGAACTAGCACATGGCATCCCAGTAGAATGAACTGGCTCGTTAGGAGCGGTTTCCGTTAAAATAGTCATCAATCTGAATGCAATTTACACGAGCTCTTCCCATCCACATCAGAGCTGAAAAGGAAACGCTTTGAAAGAGAAAGGCACTTAAATGAGAAAAGGCCTGCACATGAAGTTCTGTATCACATTCAAGAGCTTGCTACTAGATCAATTTGTGCGCCTCAATTGTCTCTGCTGCTCAGAGCTCAGTCCTTATAGGTTCACAATCCTCGCACATACCCCTGTAAGAGACTGAAGTTGTGTGTAGGTGATCTTTCTGCAGTCACCTGCAAATGAGAGGAAGATGTTTAAGTGCTAATGTGTTCTGCATGTATTTATGTACGTATATGTGGAAGTGTGTGGAGACACAGGGAGAAGTCCACACTGTGTGGGAATATGGGGGAGTCTATTCTGTATGCATGGGTGGGCTCACACGTGCTGCTTAGTGTGTACAAGAACATAGATGGGATTGATGCATGTGTGCAGTGTGTACTTCAACTTTCAGACAGTCTTTGACAAGGTCCCTCACCAAAGACTCTTAAGCAAACTAAGCTGTCATGGGATAAGAGGGAAGATCCTCTCATGAATCAGTAAGTGTTTAAAAGAAAGGAAACACAGTGTTGGAATAAATGGTCAGTTTTCAGAATGGAGAGAGTTAAATAGTGCTGTCCCCCAAGGGGTCTGTACGGCGACCAGTGCTCTTCAACATATTCATAAATGATCTGGAAAAAGGGGTGAACAGTGAAATGGCAAAATCTGCAGATGATACAAAACTTCTCAAGATAGTTAAGTCCAAAGCTGACAGCAAAGAGATACAAAGTGATCTCAGTAAACCGGGTGACTGGGCCACAAAATGGCCAACAAAATTCAGTGTTGATAAATGCAAAGTAATGTATATTGGGAAAAATAATCCCAACTAAACACAAAAAATGATGGGGTCCAAATTAGCTGTTAGCACATAAGATCTTGGAGTCATCATGGATAGTTCTTTGAAAACATCCCGTACAATGTGCAGTGGCAGTCAAAAACGCTAACAGAATGTTAGGAACCATTAGGAAAGGGATAGCTAATAAAACAGACAATATCATAATGCCACTATATAAACCCATGGTACACTCACAGGTTGAATACGGTGCGCCATTCTGCTCACCTCATCTCAAAAAGAGATGTATTAGAATTGGAAGATGTGGAGAGAGGGGCTATGAAAACAATGAAGGGTATGGAACAGCTTCTATATGAGGAAACATTAAAAAGACTGGGACTGTTCATCTTAGAAAGAGACAACTAAGGAGAGGAGAGGGGGATCTGATAGAGGTCCATGCAATCATGAATGATGTGGAGAAAGTGAATAGAGAAGTGTTATTTACCCCTTCATAAAGCACAAGAACTAGGAGTCACCCAACTAAATTAATAAACAAATATAAGGAAAAGCAGCAGATCCAGACTAACACGGCTACCGCTCTGAAATATAAGGAAGTACTTCTTCATACAATGCACAGCCAGCCTGTGGAACTTGTTGCCAGGGGGTGCTGTGAAGGCCAAAAGTATAACTTGGTTTAAAAAAGAATTAGATAAGTTCATGGAGGATAGGTTCCTCAATGGCAACAAGCCAAGATGGTCAAGTACACAACCCCATGTTCCAGATGTCCCCAAACGTCCAATGTCAGAAGCTGGGACTGGATGACGGGATTGATTGTCGGAATTGCCCTGTTCTGTTCATTCCCTCTGAAGTGTCTGACACTAGCCACTGCCAGAGACAGAATGGGCTAGATGGACCATTGGTTTGATCCGGTATGGCCATTCTTACTGTAGATGAGTACATGGATGTGTGCAGAGGTGCAGGTACTGCGCATATAGGAGTGTGCACGCATCTCAGAAGAAGCTATTATAACAATACAGCTCTTATGTAGCTATTTTCATCAGTTACGTACACAGCTGTGTCAGTTTATGTGATCTGCATGTGTGGTGTGGGTGAATGGTTATGTGAGTGTACGCATGTGTGCAAGCTGTATGTGGATGTTTACAGTTATGTGTGAATGCACGTATACATATGTTTGTGGAAGTGTGTGGGGGCTAGGAGTATATACTCCCTGTGTATTTCCCAGTGAGCACACGTAGCTAGTATATGTCTGCAAGTATGGGATGCGTTGGGATGGTAAACCAAAGGAAACCCTATAGTCTATGCTAGCAATGTCAAAGAATATTAATTTTTCACAAGGGGCTGACATGGGCTGGACAGGCAACATCAGATGGTTTCAAATAGTTCAGTTAGATCAAGAGGCGAGGGCCAGGGGGACAGAAAGCCTTTCATAAGTATGTGCACAGATTGAGCGTATTTTATTTAATTTTTGTAACTCTGCCTCCTGCTGACCTTGAAGATAAAACTCACCATCTCCCTTCGCTAGGCTTCCCTTCTGAAGTTTGAAGCTATAGCTTAATCTCTAGAAACGGAGGTGCTTGTAACCTCTCCTTGCTGTCATGGGCTGTTTGTGGGTGCTGGCAAGGAGCAGCACTTCCTAACACCTGCATCATTGATATTCACTAGACATTTACAGATCAGACAAGACCAAAAGAGGCTAAAGTGGAAAGGAGCCATTTTCAGCAGGGAGCAGAGCACAAGGAAATAAAAAGATGAATAAACCTGTCACAGCCCTTTTCTTTATGGAGCTGAGGCACAGTTATTAGGTACCCGCAAAGAAAGCATGCTGGATATATGGCTCCTAACACATCGTCCATAATACAGTGGTGTGCAGAAGGCATACAACTTTTCAAACAGTTGTCAGAGGTAGAAATAAATACATTGTTTTATTGGGAAAAAATGACCAAAAGGATATCAAGTGAGCATTTGGACAGCATGAGGAGGAGCCTGTGAGCTGTCTGTGGCAGTCTTTTTTCAAAGTCACTGCTTGTCAGCAATGGGAAAATTATTAAGCTTTTATTATTATTTTTCTCTTTATAATTTGGATGAATGTTTTACTGCTCATAAAAAGTGATTGACTGGAAGTGCTGGCTAGAAAAAAAACTATGCAAACACAGAGCTGCGCCAAGTGGATCTCCATCCGGAACTGTGGCACACCTTCCACTCCAGAGCTGGGTCTCCTCCCATTGCCCAGCTTGGCCTCTATCTCTCTGCTATTCCAGGCCTAGGGCCCTGACACAGCGTTCCTCACTCCTCATCTGGATCCTCCTCTGTTTTTCCACTCCTGCTTCTCTTACCCCTCTGTCAGTGGACCTTAATCTTCACCTGTATTTCCCCTTGGAATTCCACGCTTGGCACCCCACAATCTTTACTAACGTATGGCCACCCTGATTTATAGCTGTTGCTGAATCCCACACAGCTTTGCCAATATGCCTCTTTCCCAGTTTCCTAATCTGGGGCAGCTTTGTCAATACACCTCAGTCCTGACCTGCAACACCCCTGCCATTCTAAATCTGGGCCTCTCCTGTGCACAGACAGACAATTGTGCTAGCTTGCTAAAAAACATGAGCTGGTTTGTGATATCAAATGTCCACTGGGGACTGAACTGAGAGACCACCGAACAAATGTCACTTGGGACCAGCCCCAGCTCTGAACACAGCTTCCCAGTGAGTGCATTATCCCAGAGCAACACTGAAACTCTTTGTTGTCGTCCTTCGTAATAGCCCAGCTGTGCACTAGCACCTTAAACCAACTAACAAAATAAATACTCTTGACCAAAATTTTATTGCTATTTTCTGGGTATTATTCAAATAACTTCATCACAACAGCCATTCCCTCCCCATTGCTCTGACCATTAGCCCATGCTGCCGCTACATTACATAATGAGAATTCAGGAGGTCTGTCTGACATGAGCCGTCTGTCAAGCTTTGGTAACTTTTGTCCTCCTGAGGAGTACTTTACACTCTGCAACCAACAAAGCAGCTGCTGCAAGACTATCACGCAGCTGATCCCAGATTTCTTCATAGGCAGGCTCATTTCACAACCCAGCATCACAGAGCATATACAAGGGGTTGCAACAAGGGGTCATCCCTGAAGCCAAGCTCCTGCCTGACCAACTTCTATCCACCAGAGGAAGTAAGGCTTTCACCCTTCTCAGAATATTACTGACAAACTGGTTACGATCAAATAAGAAACATCCCAACCCTGAAACTGAACCTGAATGGAACTTTTCTTGAGGTTCGAAAAAGTTCAGTTTATTTTTTTTTTCTTTTTCACGCAGCTCTGCATGGCAGAGTTCTGGCTTAGATGAGGAGTGCCACATCATCAGTGAGAAAGGTAATTAGTTAGGAGTGATGCTCACCAGCATTTCACCACCAGCAGTGCTCACCCACTCTTACTGTCTGCCCTCCCACCTGCCTGTTTGCCACCTTTGATTCCCTTCTAAAATGCTTCTTCCTCCTTGCCCCACATCCTCCTCCTTTTCCACACAACATCTTCCTGACTTTTTCAAAGAAAAAATCAGCAAAATCCAATATGAGCTCCCCCCTGATCCTAAGCAGCAGATCCTGGTTGGGTGCTCCCAGGAAATACAAAAACCCTGAACGCCTGATACTTCGCCCTAAGGAGAGGGGAGGAGAGACTTTTCTTTCTGACCCTAAACTTGGCAATCAGTGAACTCCATGGATGTGATAAAAAATTCCAATAGTAAACTATGTAACTGTGTTGATATTGCAAGGTGCATGAGGATCCAAGTGACTGTAGATTCAAAATATGACAGCAACAAAAACTACGCTCCCCCTTAGCTATTGTTAGTTCTTCCCTAAATTTAGTAACCAGGGAAAGTAAAGCATGAGATGTGATCAGCCCTTGCAGCCTTTCTCCTCTACCACCACCTTGAAGCTATCAGCCTCCTCTGATTTAAGGGCTAAGTCTGATTTCTTCCATTTGATGACCACCTGTGTAACTTCTCCACTATACTCAAGAATGTATAACTCTACAATTCAGACATGCAGAAAAGGCCAGGGCATCAGAGTAGTCATATGTCCTCTCAATAAGGGTGAGTTATGTCTTCATTTAATTAAGTCCTCCACTCACTCTGCAGTTAAGCTTTATTCACCTCATTTTTTAATGTAACAAAAACAAGTTTTACGGGTCATTACACAGACAGCGGGCCACATGCTGGCTGAACCAGATCTGCTTGAGAAAAAAGGCTTCTGTGATAAGAAGAGCCTCAGATGGCAAATTCATTTGGCTGCAAGCATTTGGGGAATGCTGTGAAATGTATACATGACACGCAGGTAAATTATACAGGAGACTCAAAAGGTACTTTTAAAGCTGGGGTAGATCTCCCTTCTGCAACCTTCTCTCCCTCAACACACACTTAACTGTGGACAAACATCTTCTGAGTCTAGAGGTTAGGCAGGGACCAGACAACTCAATGCATTTGTAACTTTCAGCCAGAATTTAAACTTAGGTCTCCAAAGGTAGAACTCTAGAGCCCTAAACAACTAAAAATCTAATCTGCACTAAGCTATTTGCTTCCCTTGTGGAAGGAAGCTGTTTGTAGAGCCTCAAAGCAATAAGTCCTGCAGGTTCATATCTTTCTGGTGGTACCTAAGAGAGAAGCATACAGCTCCACTTAGCAATGATGCCCACTGGGCCAGTTCCCCACTAATCCCTATAAATCCATTCTAAAATATTAATCAGGCTAGTTCTTACCTCAGATTCACTTGTGATCTAACTGTTCTCCTTTTGAGGTGAAAGTGGACAAGAATCAGAAGTCCTGCTTGGTAACTAGCCGTTTAGCAGATAAAATAGTGGGCTAGACAGGGGCAATTTGGTAAGTGTTGTTGCTGATATTCCAATTCCAAAATTCCAAAACTCCTGGGTCTAGGGACTACTTTACATTTGGGGGATACATCCCACTGACTTATTTTAGTCATTAAAGATCCCCTGAAACTTTTTCAAGTATAGATGTGTATTAGTTACTTTCCCAACACATCAATCAATACATTTGAACTGCCTTAAATTCACCCAGCAGTTTAATTGGATAATGTGAAAATCCCCCTTCAGTTGGATAGCATTCCCTTTTTCAGTTTGGGACAGTCAATATAAACAAGTGGGATTTAATAGTCTTTAATGGATTTATACCCACTTATATGAGGACTGATGTACACTTACTGTTTCTGTGCACTGTTAAACAGCTCTTGTATTCTAACCCAAGTGGCAGCTGTATTTCAATGGTGGGGAAAATGATGTTTGGCTAGATTAGACAGAAAGATTAGGTATGAAGCATTTTGGGACCTTTAAGGAGGAAAGCTGGTATATAAGATTTTGTTATTATTAACTCACACAATCATCTTCTGCACAATCAATATTTTATAGTAATAAGAAGTAATAATTGACATTTACAGCTGCCTTCATCCCACAAGGTTTCACAAAGTTATAATCAAAAAGCACCCCTGAAATGCTGCCACCACTGGGGCAGAGGACAGAATCCAACCGTGCATAGTTGGAAGGGGAGAGAGAATTTAACAACGCCATCATCCATCCATCTTAGTTATTGTTCAATCATTCATCACCATAGTCTAAGAGCTCCTCTTATGAAAAAGTGCCATGGGATTATTTATGCCCATGCCGATCCAGCACAGAGAGGACCTCAATGCGTTGGCTCATCTGAAAGACTTACACTTAGCTTTCTGAATGTATCTGCCTCAGAATAATGCAGAACTAAGACTACTGAGATCTGAATCTGTGTTTTGGGGAGCCTATGTAGTCGCAGATTTATAGACTTTAAGGCCAGCAGGGACTATAATTATGTATTCTGACCTCCTGCATAATACAGGCCATGGAATCTCACACAGTACTTGAAATTGTTCCCTCTCCAGGATATACACATACGCCACTTCACGTGGAAAACCTGCACTTCTCAGGCAAAACACACAGCATTGCCCATGACAGGATACACAGGGATGGGGGTGATCTGGTACTACATACAAATTGGCATGTTGAGGAGAGTGGTGCTTGGGAATTTTTTCATAAAACTTTATCCAAAAATGTGACTTCATCATAACTGAAACTTACCATGGAAACGTATCGGGGCCAATACAATTTTTGTTGGGAATGTTTTTCAGGTCCAGGATGGATTTTCTGATCGAAACCAGAGAGAAGAGACCTACCCACTCATAGCACAGTGGCTGGGGCAATCATGTTGGATGTGGGATACCAAGTTCAAATCCCTATGCTGCCTGGGTCAGGACTTGGATCTGGGTCTCCCTAACCCCAGCTGAGGGCCATAACCAATTAGGTAATGGCTACTTTGAAGTGAGCATCTCTGTTCTTTCATGAAATATTTAGAAAGGTCTAAGATTTTATTCTGATGAGTAACAAAACCAAATGTCAAACCCTCTAAATTTGTTGTAAAACGGAATTCGTGTCTTCTGGCCAACCCTAACGTTGAGTGAACCACTTACATATTACAGCCCAGACAGAGAGGAAAATATAAGATCAACTCACACATATCCTGCTCCATTAAGTACATGGAGTTAATCATAATTATGTTAAATTATGCCAAGCATTAACAGAGGTAATCATAGGGCAATTATATCTTGGTTCATTTAGCAACAGAGATACGAATACTTGTAAAAATCTGAACTGGCCTTTGTATTCAAAAGAAATTACGTTGATTTCACTTAATGGTATCTAATAGCAGGAATGTTTAGGACAATTTGGCTTTTGGGGGGATACAGTTTAATGCAAGGACTTGTTTGATTAGTGCCATACTAGTAATTCTATTCTGGTTTTGTGTATGCATATGTGTGGATTCAGTTCCTTTGAAGCTTGATATACCACAATGGGCAGGAAATGTGCAAGCAAAATGAATTGCAGTGTTAAATTACCATAGTGATCTCTGGTATATTAAGAGAATTCTGTTGGCAATAATAACAGTTAGCTCTTATATAGCACTTATCAGCAGTATATTGCAAAGTGCTTTACAAACGAGGTCAGCAGCACTAGCCCCATTTTACTTCTGGGGAAACTAAGGCCCAGGAAGGGAAGGACTTGCCCAAGGGCACCCAGAAGACCAGTGGGAGAGCCAGGAACAGATCTCCTAAATCCCAGGCCAGTGTGCTAATCAGTGGGCCATGGATCTTATTGGACAAAAATAAAAGATTAATTTATAGAGTTTTAGATTTCATATCATCATTAGCCAATGCCTTTCGGATGCACACCTTGTGAGTGTTATCCATGCTTTTGTCACCTCAAGATTGGGCTACTGCAGTAAGTTACCTCCTTGATAAAGCACTCTGAGAGCTACTGAGGAAAAGTGCTATATAAGGCTACACCCTAATTACACCCAGAAACTGAAGCTTGGGCAAAATGTGTTGTTCTGCTTGGTAAGCAGGGGATTTCGCCATAAGCATATTCAGTCACTGCTCCATACTCTGTACTGGCTGTATGTGGGTTTCTAAATGGAATGGAAGGTATTGAGTTTGGCCTCTAACTCCCTACATGGCTGTTATTTTAGACCTTAGTCCATCCCGTGCTTTGCTGCACATTGGGCTACCCACATTTGCCATCCTTGCCCGTCAACTGCCTTTCTCTCCAAATCTTCCCATTTCACATTGAGGTGCTTGATGTCGTTCAGACCTGTTTGTTTCCATGTTATTCGCAGTCGTCTTCTCTCTTCTTCTTGCATTTTCTGACTTCCATTCAAGGGCGGTATTTGGTAAGCATTCTTTTTCCATTCTTAGCACATGTTCCAGCCACTGACGTCTTCTTTTGTAGATTATTTGTGAGAGGCTGCTTTCTCCAGAAATTTTTCTGACTTCTTCATTTGTCTTCCTATCTCTCTCTGTTATTCCCAATATTCTTCTTAGACATTTGTGATCAAATGCATCCCAGTTTTGCATATTTTTCTTGGTAAGTTGCCATGTCTCACAGCTATATGTTGTGATGGTGCTAACATGGTCCTAACATGGCTGTTAGAGCTCAGATTAAAACTGGTGCTGGAGCAGGAGTCTTACTGTAAAATAGGGAGGGTTTGCTAGCAGGCAGGTTCTGTGAAGGCTATGAGACTTTGGAATTCTTTCCCCCTTGGTCCATAATTGCCTGATTCTGATAACTTTCTGGGCATATTGCAAAGCTCATCTTTTGTTCCAGGCATTTGGAAATAAAGAGGAATAATGAAGGGATAGAGGACTGAGTGGGTGGGGACATGATTTGACCTTTTGAATTGCCTAGCTCATGAGTGTGGGTTGAATTACACTGCTGCACTTAGGGTAATATTTGCACTGAATTCTCATGTCATGGATGCCTACCAAATGCAGACAGGTGCACTTCTTAGCATTTTTACAAATATAAATACATTTACCAGGCACTGTTTCTTTTGACAAAGCTGCAGAAAAATGTGACACATGGAAAAATTCAAAACTGCATGGATTGGCACACAGAGCTAAGAAACTAGAATAACACGCCACACATATTCTCATTTTCTGTTGCTGTCGAGGGGGAAATCTTGGACCTATTATAGTTCTTGGGAGTTCTTGCGACTTTCAGAATTGTGGGATGAGTCTTCCATGCAGATGCAGGGGTGGCTCATTTTATTTATTATCTGTTAAGAACCAATGGTGTGATCGACACATTACAAGACCCAGTTGAAGTCAGGGTCACTGCCTGGAGGAAGTCAATTCTGCATAGATTCTTATACCTTGCTCATCACCAAAGTATCTGAGTACATTTACAGTCTAAACAGAGGTAGAAAGATGCAGTAGGGAAAAAAAATGCACTCTCCTAAAGGATGGTGCTAATTTAAAGCATTCCTTATAATATTTGGTTTTAATAATGGATTGGTGACAGCATTTTTACTAGCAAGGGCTAATGTTTTGGATTTATTTAGGCTCTGAAGCTTCATGCTTACAGAGCAGAAAACAAAAGTCACAGAAGTGAAAGATGGAGAAGCTCTAGTAGATCACTTAATGAGCCCCAATGAGGGCAGTCCCCTTGGCAAGTTAAGTATAAATGTGATACTACAGTGGATAATAACCAGAACTCCAAGAAGAACCCGTTTCCTGGGAACAAGAAAGAAGGATAACACTGCAATGGGAGGCTTTAGTTAACATCAGACAAGCCCCAGACTGTGGGAATGTCCATTTCCATTGGCTACATGAAAGCTGGGCTGGTGTTTAGGACTGCAGATGTGCGCCAGGCAGAAAAAAAAGAGACTTGTGATTAGGAAACAGTTGAAAGGAAAGTAAAATGAGCTCCCTTCACTCATGGCCATGTGAATCATGACAGAAATAGAAATATCTTCTGCTATTGGTCTGGTCAGCCATGGGACAGCTACTGCCACTGGCACTGGTAACTGGCTAGCTGGTAGAACTGTACTGCTTTGACTGGAACAGATAACTCCCCCACCCACCCTACAATGGTATTCTAAAAAAGAAAAAAAAATCAATGTATGAAAATTTCCACTTGGCTCAATCTCTTTTAAACTAACACACTTAATGTTTATGGGAAATAAATCCAATCCCAATATTTCTATAGAGACCAAATCACAGATGTTAGAGATGGAAAAGATATTTCTACATCTTTATCTTATTATCTCTAATCCACTCCCTCCTGCCTCAGCACCAGGCCAGGTTTGTTCCCTACAATATGTTTGCCAGCGCATTGTGCAATCTGGTTTTAAATGTGCTAAGCAATGGTGGTGCCAGAACCTCCATGGGGAGACTAATCTACCATTCAATAGGTCTCATTCTTATGAAATTTCTTCTGAAATTCAGCCTAAATATATTTAATCTTAACTGCAGCCCAAAACTCCTAGTTACACCCTCTGTGCATCACACTAATCAGTTCCTTACCTTTCTCGGTATTTGCACACTTTGAATGCTTATGGCAGGGGCAGACTATTTTCTGTCATGGTCTGAATTTCTTGGTCAATGTATAGTGCAGAGAAAAGAATACAAAAATAATAATGATAATAATAAGTAAATAAAAAGATTTTGCTGTCTGTTGATCTGAATTTGGCCTACAATCTGCCTACTGACTACCCCGGCTAACATCATGCTCCCTCTTAGTCTCCAGTTAGCCAAATTATGTGAACTTAAGTCTTGCATTGTTTCCTACAGAACCCCAATCATTTGGGTTGTTTTTTTTATTTCAATTTTGCTATATCATTCTCATATTTGGGCAACTCAGAACTGAGTTCAGTATCCTAGGTCACTTCTCTCAGGGATGAAATGCCTCTGCTTCAAGTTCTTTCATAGAACATCAGGATTGGAAGGGACCTAAGGAGGTCATCTAGTCCAACCCCTGCTCAAAGCAGGACCAATACCCAGACAGATTTTTTCCCCAGACCCTTCAATGGCCCCCTCAGGGATTGAGCTCACAATGCTGGGTTTAGCAGGCCAATGCTCAAACCCCTGAACTATCCCTCCCCCCATTTCTTAGCTCTTCCTTAACTCCTGGCATGCTATCAGAGCAGTGTACACAAAGCTGCTGCCCTATGAACCATCATGGCATCTGAGTTCAAGGGGACTGGGGCTAATGTAACCCACACATCTCCAGCTGTGGTGTTCTGTCCCATCTAGTGGCACCGAGACCACTTAGAGAGAGGGAAAAAAAATGAGTCTGCTCTACAGCTTTAGCTAACAGCCACAGGGCTTTTAGTTCATGCAGTAGAGGCTCATGCACTAAGCTCCAGAGGTCCCAGGTTCAATCCCGGTGACCAGGATCTGTTGGTGTTACACTAGCACTCGTATCTCTGCAGTGCTCTCCTCCTGGACATATGCCAGAGAACAATCATGGCCTCCTGGGCGAGACATCTATTTTCTTTTTAAATAATATTAGCTGGAAGGGTGCTAGTTTGTCATCTTTGCATGTTTGTGAATGGAATGGTAACAGGACTTTTTGACATGGGTTTTAGGACTTTTATATGCCTCCTGAAGCAACAGCCCTTCAGTTTGAGGCTTTAAGTCACCTATTCCTGTAGTAGACTGATCCACGGTAGTTTTACATACCTGTGTCGCTGTCTGACTGAGTTGCTATGCTGCAGCTGCTGCAGCAGAGGGGCCTGGAATGTCCATCACAATGCAATACTTCTTGAACTTTACTAGTAGCCTTAGTGGCATATGGACCTCATGAATTACTTCACTTACTATGGTTCAAGCACCTTCCATGTGGTTTCAGTAAACAGCCAAGGTGGAAGTCTAGGCATCCTGCCCCAATGACCGTTTGTAAAGTGGCTACCTTTGTCCAGCATTCCATCATGGAAAATTACTCAGATCTCCTATCCAAGTCATGACCCAAACGGCTGCAGGAATTTTCACTTGAATGTCACTCGAATAGTTGTGATACTCAGGTTCTGAATACCAGGACATTTCACCTACTCAGAATTGCTGTATGTTCTTGTCCCTAATCATTCCCCCCAGATCAAAGGGATAGGTTTTAAAGGGCGTAACAGGAGATGTAACATTGCAGCAAATCCCATTTTGACAGCAGCAGAAGCAGCTATATATGTTTACATGTGTTTTGATATTTTATAAATACACTCAAATATCAGCCCGGGAATTCACAGGGAGATGGAAATGTATGTTCAAACATCCAGAGTGGTAAATGTTTGAAACCTAGAAGCCCTGCTAAGATAACTGACTGCAAGTCAATGGTTATTAAACAAATGATCCAGAAAACATGTGTGATGGAAAGACTGCAATGGAGCAACAGTCTTGGTTATGGTTTTTTACTAATTACATCCACTGTATTTACATCTGCTGCTCATGCTTCTTCAATTTTGCAGGTACTGTGTGATTGTTTAAGTGTGTGTGTATATATATATATAAAAATAAATGTAGCTGTGCGTACCTGTGCATGCATATGTGTAATGTCTGTGTATAAAGGTAAGTATGTGTGAAAAAGAGAGTGTGTTCAGTGTAAGAATGAAGGTATCTCTGAGTGCATGTAAAGAGAAGCTTGTCTATGAGCTTTAATGTAAGGGAGAGGGTACGTATAAGCGCATATGTGAGTTTTAAAGAAGCGTGAGTAGAAATGTGACTGTATAACTCTGAGTGTAAAGGTAAACGTAAAGGGGGTATGTGTGTGCGTATGAGTTGAAATATAAATACTGATTTCCCCCTCTTGCATCATAATCTGAAATAGGCAGACACTTACACCGCTGTGGAATTATATTTTCTTTTGTGGGTTTTTTTTAAAGCCATCTCTTTGGTTGTGAGGTTCACATATTTATTTATTTTTATTCCTGCTGCCACAAATTTAGGCAATGTTCCACAAAGTGATAGCTATCTGTGAACTCAGCAGCTTCGCCAGCTAGACAAACAGCTTTCAGCCCTACAGCCTGTTGAGAGTGCTAAAGAACTGCCGTGGTCCTGCACTGAAATGGACAGATTTCATTATCAGATGCAGTAAAGGTTTGAACTTCACATTTCCTCAGCTCTGCCGGAAGGAGATATGATACCCCTGGTAACCAAAGAACATTATTAAAACTAGTTTCCCAAGGAGTTTAATGATAACGAAATTATTTCTCCTTAAGAAAACTAAATTGTGAAGCCAGTTACGTACCATGTGCTTGACACAGTAAGTCTTTGTATTACTGGCTATTAAATAGCAAATCAATTTGATTTTTTATGAAGCAATATATTTGCTTAATCCATGGAAGTGGTTTTTTCAGCATCCTTTGAAGGTAAAAAGGAAGCCTACCTACTAAGTTTTTTTGTATGTTCATGCTTGTCATCATCGGAAAAGACATCTGGATTTAATTATTCATCTTCTGCGTGCTTCACAGTTTGATCATATGAGTGATTACACGAAGGGAGAAGCTTAATTGTACTATAGATAGCAACATCTTATCTTTGGTACACATTTTCCAGCTGATCTTGCTGCTACAAATAAGATTAATAAAGTATCCACATTCTTTAAGCTATGTGAATGTGATGATTCTTCTCTTAATTAATTTTTTTTCTTAAAATAGTTTTTGGGAGAAAAGGGGAGAAGGTGAGGAATTGTGAACAGGAAGAGTTTCATTTACACTAAATTATTATTAACTTGTAATAACACTACAAAGATGCAACGGGATGGATTCTGGGAGATTTTTTTTATACCTATGTAAAACTGGAGTAGTTCTACTGATCTACCCCCTTGGGCTTATACAGATCTGACTTTGGCACAGTGCCATTAATTATTATGATTATATACACAACAGTAGCTCTCAAATTGTATTAACTGCTGTACAAGTTCCTGCCCCACAGAGCTCGCATTCTAAACAATAGAAGTTTCCATCTGAAAACACAAGCCACAAATAATATTTCACTCTGAGGCTATCAACACATTTTACAAACATTGATTCACTGAGTTTAACATCATCTTTAAGAACTCAGGAACTACTGTGCCAAATCTAGTCCAATATCCTGACTTCAACAGTGAACAGAACCAGATGTTTCTGAGAAAAATGCAAGAATTCCTATCTTGGACAACTATAGCATAACAAAAGGTTTCAAACCTACTGGGTAAGTGGTGTTCTTCGAGCTGTGTTGCACATGCCCACTCTACTCTTGGTATTTGTGTGCCCAGCATCCAGCTGTCAGAAAACGTTTCCCTCAACAATACTTGCTGGGCGATTTGAGCTCCCTCTAATGTTGTGCACCACCGCACGCGGGTATCAAGGGTAGAGCTTCCACCTCAATTCCTTCTAGCTGGGACTCTGAAGTAGAGGGGTAGGACTGTGGGTTGTGGAATGGATATGTGCAACACATGTGGAAGAATAACAGATACTGAACAGGTTGGTAACTGTTTTTTTTTCTTTGAGTGATTCCACTTCTAGTGGCTCACAAGCCATGACAACAGGAGATGGGAACAGAAATTTGAGCAACAGTACAGTGGGAGGCAAACATGTGGACCAAGGACCAGATTGCCATTCTACAAATGTCTGCAATTGGAACTTGTGGCAGAAAAGCTGCCAAGACCAAGTGCCTCCTCATTGAAGAGCTGTGACTCTGCTCAGCAGGATGACATTAGCCAGGTCAGAACAAATGCACATACCGGAAGTTATCCAAAAAAAGAAATTCTCTGGGTGAAGACCGATTGTCCTTTTATTCTGTCTGCCACTGCTATGAACATTTGGGACAATTTACAGAAGTGCCTGATTGTGTCCAGGTAGAAAGCCACGGCTCTTCTGATATCCAGGATATGCAAACATTCCTTTTCCCTGCTTTGAATGCAGCTTTGGGCAGAATACAGTCACATAAATGGGCTGGTTGATATGGAAAGATGACACCACCTTTGGGATGAATCATGGATGAGGACACAGGTAAACCTTGTCCTTAAAGAATATCATATAGGGAGGCAGACATTAAAGCACAAAGCTCTCCTAATCTACTGGCAGAGGTGATGGCAACCAAAAATGCCACTTTCATGGATAGATGCCATGGAGAGCAAGTAGTTAAGGGCTCAAATGGGAGATCCATAAGTCTTGAGTTTAACATTAAGTTTAGATCCCACAGGAGAATGGGGTCTTGCGCTTGAGGCTACAATTTGACTAAGCTTTTAAAAAACCTAATTAGAGAAAATAGAACAATTGTCTACTTCAGCATGGAATACCGAAATAGCTGCTGGACGCACTTTGATTTAACTAACAGTCAAATGTTGGCATTTCAGGTACAATAAGTAGTCCAGAATATATTGCACTGAAAAATGGAACAGTGATACCCCATACTGGTGAGACCAGATGGAAAAACAGAGAGGTAAGTAGCTCTTATAGAAGGACTTCTACTATTTAGCAGGATCCCTTGAATCTCTTTCAAACAAGACTGCTCTCTAGTATCTAGCCATCATGCTTACATGAAGGGATTGTAGACTTGGATGGAGTAGGCAACGATATTGAGAGACTAGGTCCAAGTCTAGTGGAAGTAAGATTGGAGACTGATAGCACCAGGAGAGTGAAGAACCAGTGCTAATGGGACCACACTGGGACTATGAATATGATTTTGGCTTGTTCCCATCTTATCTTTATCAATATCCTGTAAATAAGCAGGATTGGTGGAAAAGCATGGAGGAGCCTGTCTGAACACGAAATTAAAAACACGTCTGTTAGGGAACCTGGACTGTGACCCCCAAGGGAAAAGAACTGCTGCCACTTTACATTGGTACTTGTTGCAAACAAGTCTATGCGGGGAAATGCCTACCACTGGAAGATATATTTGACCACATCTGGATAAAGATACCACTTGTGGTGACTCATAAATGATTTGCTCAGGCAATATGCTAGGTCCTTTTGGACCCCTAGAAACTAAGAGGTCTCTAGATCTATCACGAGCAACACAAAGCTCCCAGAGCAGAACTGCCTGTTGGCAGAGTGGAGAAGAGCAGGCTCCTACCTGCTTGTGGAGACCAAACATTACTGTGGTGTTGTCTGTGAGGACTAATAGGCTGCTTCCCTTGATCTGTGATAGAAATACTTGGCACATCAGTCTGATTGCTTTCAGTTCTCTGACACTGATGTGTAAAGCTAAGTTTTCTGAGGACCACAGACCTTGACTCTGTAGGGAATCCCAGGGCAGATGCATCTGTCACTTGCATGAGCATTGGCTGCAGACAGGCAAATGGAATGCCTACACATACATTGGCTGGATTTGAGCACAAATCTAGAGAGGCAATGACATAAGAGGGCACCCTCACCATTGAGCTTAGCTGATGGCAGCTCAGCACATAGACCGATGCCAGCCAGCCCTGCAGAATTCTGAGGCGTAGTCTGGCATATTGAACCATGGGAGTGCAGGAGGCCATGTGCTCCAGAAGCCTCAAAAAGCTTCATGCTGTTGTGACCAGGTGAGCCTTGATATCTATAGTGATTGATCAAATTTCCTGGCAGCTCAAGTATAGAAAAAAGTCCTGTCTTGAGACGAGTCCAGTACAGCCTCTATAAAAACTCAATCCTCTGGACCAGAGATAGGAGAGATTTTTCTACATTGATTAACAATCCTAGAGCACTGAACAGGGCTGGCTGGATCAGGGAAACACTGCTCTGTATTTGCAGTTTGGATAGGCCTTCAACGAGTTTATCATCTAGGTAAGCGTAAACTTGAACTCCCAATCTTCTGAGGAATGCAGCTACTATTGCCATCACTTTTGTAAAGATCCTGGGAGCTGCTGACAGGGTGAAAGGTATTACGTGTACTAGTAATTCTCTTGATTCACCTGAAATTGAAGGTACTTACTGGGAGCCTGACTGATTGCCGAATAGCCGGAGGCATCTTTTAAGTCGAAGGCACCATACCAGTCTCCAGGAAGGAGACGACAGAAGCTAAGGTGACCATGTGGAACTTAATCTTTTCAAGAATTGGTTGAGTTGACACAGGTCTGAAACACACACCTCCTGCTTTGTTTTTGGGCTTAGGAAATAGCAAGATTAAAACTCCTTCCCTGTGGACCATATGGAACCTTCTCTATGGCTCCCAACTGAAGAAGAGATTGTACCTCCTGGGACGAGGCATTTCTTGTGAGCATGATTCCTGAAAAGAGAACTGGAGGGAGGCTGAGAGGAAGGAGTAGACGCAAACTGGATGGTATATCCACTTCCACGGTATTCAAGACCCACCAGTCTGAAGAAATTCAGAACAAGCACTGAGGAAGTGGGACAGAAGGTTTGCAAAGGTGAGGGAATTTGAGTCTGGAGAGATGGAGACCGGTATGGTGACCTTGACTGCTTGGTACTTCCCAGGTGTCTTTAAGGGCCTGGAGCTACAGCCAAAGCAGCAGTCCTGCCCCAGCAGACCCTGTTGGTTAGCGATTCAAAACTGCAGACCCCCAGTTGAATAAATCTTCCTGCCAAATAAGTCCAGTCTGTTCACATACTTTGATTTGGGGGGTAGCAGCCTGATGCCGTTGACCCTATATCTCATTGGTTGCTGTCGTAACTAATGACCCTGGAGGTGGGTGAGTGTAAAGGTACAGTAACTCTCCACTTAACGTCCTCTTGCTTAACATTGTTTCGATTTTATGTCCCCGCTCAATTACAGAACATGCTCCATTTAAAGCTGTGCAATGCTTCACTATAACATTGTTTGGCTGCCTGCTTTGTCCACAGCTGGCAGCCCCCCTATCAGCTCCCCTGCACCCCCGCCCCCAGTGCCTCTCACCTGCCGGCAGACCCCGTGAATCAGCACCTTCCCCTGCCTCTCCCTGCCTCCTGCCTGTGGCAATCAGTTGGCTTGTGGCATTCAGGAGGGACGGGAGAGTAGCGAGGACTCGGTGCGCAGGCTCCCCCTCCCTCCTCTGCCTCCTGAATGCCGCAAACCAGCTGATTGCTGTGGGCAGGAGGCAGGGGAGGGAGAGAGGAGCCTGTGTGCCAAGTCCTCACTCTTCCCTTCTGAACGTCGCAAGCCAGCTGATTGCTGCGGGCAGGAGGGAGGGGGAAGGAGCAAGGACGCGGTGCACCTCCTCCTCCCTCCCTTCTCTCCTGCCCGTGGCAATCAGCTGGCTTGTGGTGTTCAGGAGGCAGGGGAGGGAGGGGCAACCTACATGCTGTGTGCTCGCTCCTCCCTCCTGAACTCTGCAATCCAGCTGATTGCTGTGGGCGGGGGCGGGAGGAGTGAGGATGCGGCTCACAGGCTCCTCCTCCCTCCCCTGCCTCCTGAACACAAGCCAGCTGATTGCCACGGGCAGGAGGGAAGGGAAGGACGGGGGAGGAGCAAGGATGTGGCATGTGGAGTAACGTAGGTGGGGGGAGAAGAGCCGGGTTAAGGATAGAGGCTTGGGGGAAGGGGTGGCGTGTGTGGGTCGAGGGTTGAGCCCCCCTGCCCCTGGTGCTTGCAGAATAAGGGAAGCTGTCACTGCTGCCGCACAACGTGCTTCTCCTAGCCTACAGCACCTTCAGCCTCCTTGCCTGCCTCATTGTCTCCAGTGCCTGTGTGGGATAAGGTGGGGACACCTCTCAACTATAGTACTGCACTGTACTATATGGCAAAAAAAAAATTTTTCCTGGAACCTAACCCTCCCATTTACATTAATTCTTATGGGGAAATTGGATTCGCTTAACATCGTTTCACTTAAAGTCGCATTTTTTAGGAACATAACTACAACTTTAAGTGAGGAGTTACTGTACTCCAAACCTTGGGAAGTAGTGAAGATAGGTTCTACCATCAGGCTCTAATATTACATCATTCATTGGCAGAGCCACTCTGGAGGGACCTACAGCTGATGAAATGTCCACCAGGCAATGTATCTCTCAAATACCCTTATGTGAAGACAGATGCAAAGAAATCACTTTGCTTCTCTGCAATATTCTTTGCCAGCTTAGTTACTCCTTGTAGTTCAGCTGACATAATCATTCTTTTCTAGGCTTCCTGCTTCTAATATTTCTTGTGAGGTGAGTGTTATCCTTATTGTGTAGATAGGGACATTGAGAGACTGTTAGAAGAAATGATTTGACCAAGGTCAGATAGCAATTCAGTGGCACAGTTAGTACAATAACGCAGAAGGCCTGATTCCCAGTCCTTCACTCTAAATAGCCAAATAAATATAGATTGTTCTAGGAAAAGTGCTGAAGATTAAGGAACTTCTTCTCTGGGATGGGAATGAGTCACTGAGTCTTAGAAAGCTAGGCTGCACTGTGTGACTAACAACATCTCTTTCATTCCCCATAATTTATTGTGGGGAAAAAACAAAATGATTGCTTTCCTGAAAGGGGGCATCATCTACTTAGAGCAGGTGACTGGGAGTCAGATCTCTAGGGTGCTATTTCTGGCTTTGCCACTGACTCACTGCGTGACTTTGGGTGAAACAGGCACAGAAAGGATTTCCTGAGCCTGTTTTCCTATCTATGAAAATGGAATCCATACCTACCTCCCAGCCTGTATTGCAAGAATGCCTGAATGTATGTATATTGCTTGGATGAGAGGCCTTATTGTCATTAAAGATAAAACACCCTGTCCATGATGCAACACTGTACCAGTCAGCTCAAGGGCCCAGGAGCATTGATTTGTGCCCCTCTGCCTGTCACCCAGCTTTGATCTTGGGAGGAGTAAAGGGGGTTTCTGCTCTCATTGGGCAGGCTGTCAAAGCAACAGGAGCAATGAATCCATAGGAGGAGTTCCGCAAATGGTCACAAATAACACTCTCAATCCATCACCTTGTCTTTTGCTTACCCTGCTGAACAGAACTATCACAGCTCCTGAGGGGGGTAGGTCACTTTCCCTAATGGGGCACTGCAGTCTTAAAGAGGGGGCAAGGTTGAGGCTTTGCAGAATGGGAACAGAAAAGAGGAGAGCTAACCTGCCAGATTGCCTATAGAGAAGTCTTTGGAGGAGTCTAGCTCCTCCCATTAAGTATGCCTTCCAAAATGCCCCGCCACAGGTGAAAGCAGGGATGAGGAGATGCAAAGCCGTTCTCTCAGGCACTTCTATGTCACTTTTCATCCAAGGATCTCAAAAAGCTTTGCAAACATTAATTAAGCTGAACAATATTCCTGGAGGCAAGTATCATTACACTTATTTAACGGATGGTTAAATTAGGGCAGAAAGCGGTTTAGTGAGTTGCTCAAGGTCACAAAGCAGGTCAGTGGTGAGTGTGATCCAGAAATAGAACCCAGAAGTCCTGACTCCCATTCTGAACTCTGTACAACACTCCCTTTAAAACAATATATACAGTAATTCTCTGCTTATCCAGGGGTATGGTTAGAAGCTTTTCATTCAATCCTACACCTTTGTTCATAAGATAAATCCCCATTAGGTCTGTTTATGAAAACACTCAACACCTTGCAGGATGGAATCCTCTTTCTTAGATACCTAGCTGGTGAGTCTTGCTCGTGTGCTCAGTGAGAAACTGATCATCAGGTTTGGGGTCATAAAGCAATTTTCCCTGCATCAGATGGGCAGGACCCTGGAAGTTTTCAACTTCCTCTGCAGTATGGAACAGGGATCACCTGCTTGGATCATCTGGGTATACTTTCCCAAATCCATTTCCTGCCATTACAGGGGCCTTGGGCATTGGTGACACCTCAGTCTCTCCTGTTCTCTGACTGCCATTTTAGTGTCCTGAGGTCTGAAAGGGTTTAATTTAACTACAGTTGTTGGGCTCAATAGAGGGGTATCTGAGTGAAATGTAATGGCCTGTGTTATGCAGAAGGTCAGATTAGAAAATTTAATGGTCCCATGTGGCTTTAAATTCAGTGACAATATTAATCCTTTGACTGAGAGGGTAGGAGCTGTACAGGTTGGCTAATATCTAGCCTTGAAACTCTTCTTAACATTGAGAACCAGTCGTTGCAACCAAAAATGCACAAACCCCAGTCAATTATCTAAACCGTCTGCTTTCCTTTCTCCAAAGATCTTGCACTCCTCATTTTGGTTGCCTCTTTCTTTGTTGATTACAGGACTATAACACTTTGATTTTCACATTTGACTTCTCCGATCTCCCTGTGCTTCAAAGCTGTGCAGCCCTCAGGCATTTATGCTGGCCTGAGACCAAGCCAGACTTTAATGCTTATTGGCAACTGGGGATGTGCGTGCTCAGAGAACACTCATCCTCTACTCTAACAGATCCCTTTATTAAAAGGAAAAGGGCAAGTTGTCAGATATGAAAAATGGGAATGTCGACAAGGTAAACTTTGGAAGCCACCATGTAGGGAAACAGCAAACTCCACTTCGTCAGACTGAAAGAATCCAGTTGGCAGCCTACATTCCTATCACCGTATCCAATCCCCACCCTATCTTCTTTTGACAATCTCACCAAAGCTATAGGAAACACAGGGTTTGTCAAAGCAGTTCTCACTACTGGTCCACCTAGTTTGGTATCCTGCCTCCTTTGATATGGCATCAGACCACTGGCCCATCTAATCCAATATCCTGCCTACTGCAGTACCTGATCAGATAATCTGGTCCTTCTCAGCCAGTATCCTACCTGGCAATGACCACACCTCCACACAATCACTCTGCTTACTGTCATCCTTCGCTATGTTAGGTCTAATTTTTATGTTAAGCTCTTTGGGAGAAGGACTTGTAGTTTGCATTTGCCTATTAAGTGTCGTGCACACCAAAGGCACTATCTAAGTTTAAATAAATAATACATCCAATACTGTGCATGTTGGGAAAAAATCTTCTTGACCTCTGCAGGTGATCAAAACAAGAGAATTGATTACACTGTAGAGTGCATAGCTGCAAAAGTTGCTTACTGACTATGAAATTATCCAACACTGTCACAGAATACTTCAACAGAATTTGTCTTGATGACCTCCTGGCAGCTAAGATATCAGGAGACCTGGCTAGGAGGACCTGTCTGTTTACTGATCTTGTGTCTTTTTGTGTGTGTCAGTTTCAGCTACCTCCTGCATAGTTTCCGTTCACTAAAAACAAAGAACATCAGAGACATTCAGACTCATGGGGAGTTCTAGAAGCTAATGAAATAACACCAGACAAGTTATCGAAACTGCCATTTGAAGCTTGTGAAGCGCCTTTCTGGCCCTTCTTCTTCGATCAACTCACATTCTCTCTGTGGGATGCACTGGGCTTCACAGACCAGAAAAATATAATTCAAACTTACTGTCACTCTTCTTCACCACCACTGCCAGCGAAGTTAGAATGGAAAATGAACTTGTCTTGAGAGCCCCATCACTGCCATTTGTGATGAGGGGCGCTGTCCCTGTTACCAACTAGATTTGCATGAATTAAAAAAAAATGCAAATACCCTAAACAGCTTAGAGCAGCACCAACAGACCACTAAGGGTCAGCTCAACATATTGGTTCATTTTATGTTGTGGTTATTGCATCTCAAGCTGCCATTGCTTTTAAAGGTAGGTGGTTCTGGTGTTGTTCTATTGTGGCTCTGTACGGAAAAGACTGATAGATCAGACTATAAGCTGGGATACTGTGGGGAGATGCTCCTCCTCCAGATTTGCAAACAACACTGTGATCCTGACTGGCAGCACCTCTGCTATTTCATTTCTGAGATTCCAACTTAGTTCCTTCAATGTATCTCAGTCCTAATATGTGGGACCCCCTGCTATTCCAGTCCTGGTTGACTTTAGGACAGCGATTCTCAAAGCCTGTCCGCCACTTGTTCAGGGAAAACAAACTGGCCTGGCCCGCCAGGGGCTTACCTACCACGTCCAGAGGTTCAGCCGATCGTGGCTCCCACGGCTGTGGTTCACCTCTCCAGGCCAATGAGAGCTGTGGGAAGAGATGCAGGTCGAGGAATGTGCTGGCCGCCCTTCCTGCAGCCCCCATTGGCCTGGAGTGGCAAACCGGGGCCAGTGGGAGCCGCGATCGACCGAACCTGCGGACGTGGCAGGTAAACAAACCGGCCCAGCCTGCCAGGGGCTTTCCCTGAACAAGCGGTGGACTGGCTTTGAGAACCTCTGCTCTAGCAGACAACACACATTCTGGAATGATTGTCAGTTTCTCACATATGATTAACTGCCCAGTGGAGACTTGCAAAGGCATCAAATTTATTTCATTGTGACATAAGCTAGTTATTTACCAATATCTCCTGAAGTGAAAACATTGTGCATTATCCTCATATATCGTCCCCTCACCCTGACCACAGCTAACCATTTCCTCCCATTCCATAATCTAACCTGTACACACAAAAATGCATTTCCTTAATGGAGCCATGGATCTCAGGCTCTTGTCCTTGGCCATAGAGACCCTCACAGGAACTGTACTGCTGGGTCACAGGTGGGCTGGGGAGAAGCAAGACCCAGAAGATGAAGTGACTTTGCTGCTCAGCAGTGAGAGTGAAGGAGGAAAGAATCCCTTCCCCATTCAGCCCATCCCCATTCCTGGTGATGCAGGCTTGTTGCATTGGCTAAGATTTCGTTCTTAGTGCAGGGGTGGGGAGGGTGTGGTCAGAGGTCCACATACAGCCTGCATGGTCCTGAAATGTGGCAGGTTCATCCATCTCAGATACAGAGGCACAGCCCATGGAGAATAATGACTCTAAGAGGCCAGAGCCCTATTATGCCTCTGCAGTGGCTCTATGGCTGCCTTGTTGTTTTGTTTTAATTGCTACTGAACTTAACAAAGAAGCAATTCCTGTTGATTTCTTAGGGAAATGACAAGCACAAGCCAGTGCTGCAGCATGCATTTATTATGGTTAAAATATGTATGTGCATTCATATGTAAATTATATGTGGCCTTCGGGCTCCTGGCAAATCATCAAATCAGCCCCAATGTCACAAAGTTTGGAAATCCTTGTGTTGGTGTCATCCAATCTGCCTGTCAGAGCCTTTATATTTCTGCAGGGGACAGAGGGGAAACCTCTCTTTCTGCCCTGTGTGAGTGATTCATCATTTCATTCTGCTGCAGAATCCACCTCCAAAGGTTTCTGACAGTGGTGTTAAGAGAAACGGCAAGACAGTCATTTGAAGGGAAATCGTTATCTCCCCCCTCTTCTCTGTCTGTCCTCACTGGTATCCGCACAGGAGGTGCACACAGATGGCCTGTATAACTTGCAGAGCTGCTGGCACGGCTTTCGGACTCAGCTTCCAAAATACCACCCTGCAGCACCTGAGACCTTTTAAGAAACATTTGAGTCTTTATGTTTAATGTAATACTGACAAAAGGTGCCATGTTAATGGCAGTCAAAGACCTCTAATGATAAAGCAGGTGGAGCTGCAGAACCACTTCTTCCCCAACAAACCAATGTGCCTTCACTCTGTGCTACAGGCATATGCTATAGGTAAGAGGAGAATTCACTTTTCCTAAACTGATAGAAATCTTGGCCTCTCTGCTAAGTCTGCCAATAAGGGGGACAAACAGTGCCCATTATGGCTGCTTTTATGAGCTGGACATATCTTTGAGAAACTGGGAACAAGACCTATCAATATTTCACATCTTGACATAGCGATGCCCTTCAGTGATGACTTTTAGCCTAGACAAGATTTCAGATAGTGACTTAGGAACTAAAGGTTTCAGGTCCAATTACCAAGCTCCTAAATCATCATGTGCCCCATATATATAATGCCCTTTGGGATTCCTCAGAAACAAGAACAGGGGATGTTCCTGCTATATATATTATGTGCAATAACTGTGCTATCTGGGTAACACCAAAGTGCAACAACTGAATTCCCTGTTCAGTGCACTTTGTAGATTGAGTTGGTGGGTCTCAGACTAGATCCCAGTGCAGAAGTGTCCACATAGCAAAAAGCTTCTCCACAATTGGCAGCCAGCAAAGAGGTTAAGGACAGAATCAGTCACAGAGACTGAACTCTCTGCTCTTCCCTAGAGGCCGACTCCTTGGAGCAGAAGCTTGTCCTGCCATTGTCCATGATGCATGACTTTTGTGGATGAACAGACAAGATTGGTATCAAATAGGGTGCCTTACATCAACATTAAATTCACTTACTGTTAAAATTATAGTGATATTAACACATTACAGACACACATTGATGCTAACATCTATACCTCTCAGAAGGCAAGGACAACATCTATACAGCAACATTTCCACTTTTGGTGGCTGCTGTAAACAAACAGGCTTCTCACAACCAATGACATGAAAGAAAGAAAGAAAGAAAGAAAGAAAGAAAGAAAGAAAGAAAGAAAATTTGTTACCTTCAAAGTTAAAACCAGCTAATGTTGTATCCAATTACCTAAGGGGCGATTATGGTGTTTTGCAGCGTTTCCATATATTTATGTCATTCTTGGGCTAACGTGATCAGCTGTTCAGCCCCACTGCAGCATGCTAGATCTCTGTAGTCTTTATCCATTGGTCCCTGCTGAAATGCCAGGCAACAGATCATGACAGAGCACCTTCCGATAAGCCTCTCTAGTCTAGATGCTGCAGTGCCATTGGTGCCTTTGGCTCAGTCTGGTGGTAAGCATCTGCTGCAGTGATTTCAAATGGGCTCAAGGAGAGGGTCATACAAACGTTCCTCAGCATTAACTTTCCTAGAGCGATATGAATTAGAGATGGACAAACACTGGTAAATGGTCTGGTACACCCAGCAGGGTTGTTCTCTGTAGAGTAGCCTGTTTCCTGTAGCACATTTATGGGCAGCCCTGTGAAAAGCATCAGTTCACATCAACTGCCAAGGAGCAAATGGGCGATAAGGAAAGTCAGGGTGGCTGAGTAGGCCAAAGCACTGCATTAAGATGACAGTCCCTCCTGTAGCTGTGGGTTCACATACTATGTCTAACAGCAGCCATGTTTCAAATTCCATAATGGCAGGAAGATGGCCTGCATAATACAATCAGTGATGGACAGGACAGATGTCTATGCATACCACAGCCTCTCCTGCTATATAGGCATGAGTTACTTGCATTTGCTAGACTGGGAGCACAGGTCTGAAATTCTGAGCAAGTGGTTTCATGCAATTCTAGTGAGAAATAGATGTGCCAGCTTGGCATGTCAGAAAGGACAGCTGCTCCATCACCTGGAGATGGGTTAGCATAGCATCCCTCTTGGGCAAGCACTCAATGGAGAGATGGCAATGGGTAGCTATAGAGGGAACTGCCTGTTCTGCTGTCTCATCCCCAGGAAGGTATATGATAGCAATGGTTGCATTAAATTACACAGCAGAAGGAGAGTAGACTTGCACCCATACTTGGTGCCTTAGAGTGGGTTTGGGGTAGAAACATTGGGGTGGCAGATAATATAAAGTATCCAGTTTAGAAAATAAATAATATGGTGCTGGTGAAAAGTGCCAGAGTGCCAGCCCCGGAAATGAAGGTCTCTATCAAGCCACAGGTCACTACATCTTTGGCAGGGCAACGTTCCCCAATATTGTGTCTCATCTTGACCTAGAAGAACCACTTCTAGAGTCAATCAGTCTCTGCGACTCATTCATTCACTGGCTTCTGTCCTTATGGTTGCTGAGGATATCTATGCACTAAGAACTGGTCTGAGACCCAAAAACTCATTTCACATAAGCTATGAGCAGCCACATATGATGACTCTTGATCCCCATTGACTTAAGACGGATTCATGTTGGCAGCCTAGAGGTGAAAGGCTGTTTCTTTCATGATCTCCTGAGCCATCCAGACTCCTTTGATGATGAGGTAAGGCATACAGCTAGTCAGAAAAATTCCCGCTAAACTTTTTTTTTCGATCAAATTTTATGGTTTGTCAAACTTGAATCATTCCACTGAATGATTTTGACAAAATTCCATCACAGTTCTGCCTAGTTTCCTGCCAGCTTGCCTGCCTGATTTTCCCCATCCCACCTTCCAGGGTCTGCAGCTCTGGGGCAGCCAGCCACGTGGACTTCCCTTTAGCCAAGGGCCCCAGGGCTTTCACTTTGTGGACTGCATTGGAATCAGGGACCTCAGGACTTCCAGAATCCTAGGTCAGAAGGCTCTCCAGGCTGACCAATTCCTAGGGCATCTGGGAGTTGGCCACTCTAGGGAACCAGCTAGCCTGATAGTTGGTGTTCGCAGTGCTGCCAGGCTCCTGGCTGTATTTCAACCTGCCAGGGCCAGGGCAGATCCAGGGAGTCCAGTCAATCTGGTCAGTTTCATCACTGCTATTTGGTGGTTGATAGGTGTGAAACTGACAAGAATCACGTCAAATTTCAGGTTATAGCTGCAATGGCTTCAAGGGCCCCTGGCTCCAAAACAGGCCACCAAGTGGGCAGCTAAAGATCCCAGGTAGCGTATTTCATTTTGGACACACCATGTTTCATTGTTTTCTAAGTGAAAAATTGCAGGATTTCAGTTCTGCAAATTTTTTTGCGTTGTTGGCTTTTCGTCCCTATTTGGGATGGTTCCCCCTCGCCCCAAATTGTCATTGCTCACTCTAGTAAGGTGTTTCTTGGGTTAAGAAAGATCCATACAAGGACAATGCACAATGGCAGAATGTTTTACATCTAGGGTGACTAGACAGCAAATGTCAAAAACTGGAACGCGGATGGGGGTAATAGAAGCCTATATAAGAAAAAGACCCAAAAATCAGGACTGTCCCTATAAAATCGGGGATCACATCTGGATCACTCCAAAGTAGCTAAGATCCATCCGTTTTTTGTAATACGTCTTGCATCTCAGTGACATACACTGCTGTTGTTTAGACTAATGTTTAGACATGCCTGTGATGTAGAAGTTAATCATCTAATACCCAGAAAGATACTGGAATCTGCTGTGACACTAGAAGTCTGAATAGCCTTTCTGGCCCTTCCCTCTTGTTCCATCTAGGGACATTTTGTTGCTGAGATGCGCTGCTCAAGAGACAGGAGAAAGACAATATTCCAGCCTCAGGGTTCCTTAAATTTTCAGCAAAAATTAGGAAAGCAAAAGGGGACACTGTCTTGAGAGTTGAGCTGTCATAAGGCGACACAGCTAGCTGGAGTGTTAGCCCTGCACACAATGGGGACAATCTGTTCAGCTTCGCAGTGTTGTCAGAGGAGAAATTTCAGCTGACTTTGTGCCCCAAATTTGGTTTTTGTAAAATGAAGATTTTATAGAACCTAAAAGCAAGGGAAGTGTTCCCAAGCATTAACAAAAGCAATGAAGACATTAATTTAAAAAAAATCCTTCCCCTGTATTGTGAAGAACCCAAATACAAGTGCATTGTGATACTGCATAAGAAGGGCCAAGTGAAATTGACTAGAAACAATTAGTGATGAGTTTGGTTTCATTGCAAATATGAGTGAAATGCAAAAAGTAAACCTATAGCATTCACAGTGAAAAGCAAACTGGATATGGTTTTTTTATTTTAAAAATTGAAAGAGCTACTAGCAATACAGATAAGGTAGTTAAAATATGACTCTAACCTGACTGTGAAGCAATACTGTCTTGCAAATGCACTTTGTTACTGACATCCATGACCCCCTACAACTCCAGGTCTGGGCCTACACACAACTCTGAGGTACTTCAAATTCTGACCTGGGGCACCTGCTCTCCTGATGCACCTCATTCCTGATCTGTAGTACCGTCTGCAATTTCTGCTCTAAGCCTCTAAGGCAGAGCTAGCCAAATTGTACAAAAATGTGCTCTATGAACAAATGACCACTGAGGATTCGTTTGACACTGTCTTCATAATACTATGACTACTACTTTGCACATAAATAGCATTTTAATTGAAGACCTCAAAGCACTTAGCAATAACACCTGAAAAGACCCCTATTAGATATGGAAGCATTATTATACTAATTTTACAGATGGGCAAACTAAAGTACAGAGAGGTTATGGGACTTGCCTGAGGTCACACAATGGCTCCATTTCAGACTCCTAGTTTGCTGCTCTAACCACTGAACTCCAGTTTAGGCTGCAACACTGGACTCTCTGCTGTATACACACTTCTCCTTTAAACAAAACTCCAAACCCCCAGAAAAAGTGAGTCCAGATGTCCTCCTTCTCGTCACCACCCCAGTCTGGGACACAGAGAAGGGAGGCTTTACAGCAACTAGCCAATGAACCATATCTTACTGCAGAGCTCAAATGCTGGGACTGGTCATTGTCATAATGGACAGCTGCTCTTTCTGTGCCTCTAGCCATGGAGAATAATCATCTGAGTTTCTTTCACTGGAATAATTCTCCTTTGGGCAATACTCATGTGCAGGAGATGCACCCAGCTGTTACCAATCAATTGTGGTATCCCTTGTTCACCTCTAGCTGCAGATGTCTGCCTGAGAAACACTAAAACAGGTTTGTGTAAGGTTCTGGAGGTGCATATTGTTAAAGAGAGTCTAGAAAACAGTTCCTGGAAGAAGGGAACCAAATTATTTTTACACAGCTCAGAATAGAATACATGTACTGCATGTCATGTGCTATAGCTAACTTCACTGTCTGCAGCAACAACTGCTAAGCTGCACGTCTGTTCTCATTTATCTCTCTGTATTACCAGGCTGGGAGATTGCAACTTCTATGTTACCACATGATCACATCTGTGGGTTAATGCAGCAACATGTGCATGCATAGTTTGGACTGCAACATAGTCAAGGGAATGCACAGAAACTAACACAACTGATCTCATCACAAGGTCAAGGGCTAGATCCACTTCCAGGAGGTGCAGAGGTCCTTACCAGCTTGGCTTCCTGCACCCTAGAAGACATTCATCCCAAAGGAGGGCACCTGGTGTTACTGCAATTGTTCTCTCTTGGGGGATTCTGAGCTGTGGGGAGACCTTTAGATTATGGCTAGGACTCTATCAGAAATAATAATAATCATACCTAACTCTTACACAGCACTTTTCATCCCTTTGTGAAGGGCTTTGAGCAATATGAAGGAAGCATCATTATCCACCTTTTACAGACGGGTAAACTGAGGCATGGGGATGTGAAGTGCCTTGTTCAACGTCATACTAGCAGGCCAATAGCAGAACTAGGTCTCAAGACTAACTGAAGTCCAGTCCAATGCCCTATCCACTGCCCTACACTGCCTGAAAAAGGCTGATGGTTGATATTACTCATTTAGTGCCAAGAAGTTGCTCAGCACTTTAAAAGCAATAGAGATAAAATTAGTCCCTGTACCAAAGAGTTGGATCTTTAAAAAGTCAACTGCGGAGAAGACAGGATGTCCAGGGAAATCCAAAGTGGGCATCCCAGAAGGGAGGTTTTAGAATGGTCAGCCCTGAATCTGTGTATCTCCTGGCCAGTATAGCTACACATGCTCTCCAGGCAAACATCATTCCCTTTGGGATGCTGGTCCCTGTAATCCTCCTCACCACTGCTGTGACCAGATGGAAGGTATCAGTAGTGGCTGGCAGACCTTACTCTTTCAGTAGATTTATTCCAGATTTACACTAGTGTAACTGAGCACAGAACTGACCTGTGATTTTCCCATAGTCACTATCTTGAGTAGAACTTCACTTTGTTTCCCCAATTCATTTCAGATGAAGTTCTCTTGGGCATCATGGTGCCCATATGTGCATGGTTAGAGAGGCCTCTTTAAAGATCTACTCTGCAATACATTTGTTAAGTTTAATTTGAACAACTAATGCTGCTTCCTAGACCTGTGGAGCCCAAACCTGGGAGCCACGTTGCTCATCCCAGAGGTGAACTTCTTCCTGTCTGGTTTATCACTTGCTATTTCTGTCTGTGCCTCTTTGCTTGCATGCATGGGGCAGCTTTTATATATGTGTTTGCTCTGGAAACCTCTTGTGGTGCCATAGAAGAGGAGACAGAATAAGCAAATGTGTATCGAGAAGATAAAGTTAATTATAAAGAGGTTAGTTTATCAACTAGCTAGAAAATACTCTGAAATGTGACTTTAATTGTAAGACTCATTTTCAGGTTTGTCTTTTCATGGTTTCAATATCATCCACACCCTCATCTTCTCCAAGAGGAAGATGGAAAATGGAAGAAAAAACACTGAAAGAAAATGGGGAAAAGGACAGAAATCCTATTTAGGAATTATCCTGGCAGATGCCTGTCCACAGTGCAATCCTATCTTGCCATCCTACTTCACTTTCAGCAGGAACCAAAGAAATGCACAGGGAGTTGATTTGTGTTTAAAGATCAAAGGGCACTGACTGATCATGTTAGTGGTAAAAGCAAAGCAAAAATGAGATCTTCGGCTGTATTGAGGCAGGAATAGAAAATAATACAGAAATTGTCATCACAATTGTACAAATCAGTGGTGCAGTCCAACTGCAAACACTGAGTTCATTCTGGTCAATTCATCTCAAAAAGGTCATAACAGAAAAAATAAAAAAAGGTCCAGAGAGAGACATTTTAAAGAGTAAACAGAATAAGGGCTTGATTCTCTTCTCACTCACACAGTTTTTGGTCTGGTATGGAGTTATTCCTGGTTTTTGCTACTGTGAGTGAAAAGAGAATCAGACCCTAGGACTTTTTGGTTTGGAAAGAAGAGTAAGAGAGGAGTTAATCTAAAATAATGCATGCATAGACACAGCTGTTTATTTCACCCAATAAAAGAAGAGTAAGTGGGCAATCAAAATTTAAAAAATCGGGCAACATATGTTAAGCAACTACATATCAATATTTTATAACTTGTGGAATCTACGGCCACAGGATATTACTGAGGCCAACAGAATAATAAACTTTCCAGAAGGATTCACTATTTCCATGAACAGCACCTGCAGTGACCTGAGCTACATTAATATTAAAAAGACTATCAATCTTCATGTCCCTTAAACTGATTGCTAGCTATGGGGTCAGGAGGAAATCCAGCATACATACACATAAACGGCATCATTAGGTGATTTGTGGGGGTTATCTCTTCCTCTGAAATATCCCAGATGCTCTGACACCTGCGGTACTCTCTGCTAAACCTGTCCATGAGCTCAGGAATAGTTCATCTCTGCTATGGAAGTTCATCATCTTTCTATACACAAGCAGCACCTTCCTCCCTTCTGCATTCTGCAGGTCGGCTGGAAATAGAAATGACAAACACAGACAGAGAAGGGACTTGCTGCTAGTTGGCTAGTATCACAAGGCCAATAGACAGTTTATTAGGGTCTAAGAGGCAGATCTGTTTCAGTATCTTATATCTGTGGACAATGTTTTATATCAGACCGAGACTGCAATAGACAAAGGGGGAAGGCATGCAAGAGAGCAGGCAGGAGACATGAAGGGGAGGATAACAGAGGAGAGGGAGAGGGACCGTAGGATGGAGAGAGAATGATAGGAGAGGTAATGGTTATAAAGGAAAAATTATGAAAGCTGAGACAGAAGAAGGGTAAAGCAGCGATCTGGCGGTCTAACAGTGTTCATGTGACTTCTTTTGGGGAGACAGTTGCCACTGACGGCAAGTCATAAACATTAATGGTAGAGCAGCTTCAGACAGCACAGCAGAGGTCATTCACAAGTACACCGTACCGCAGAGAGCCTTTTTTAATTTAAAAGAAAAAAGAATCTGGTGCTTGACATGAATAGTTTTTCTTTGATTTCTTTTTAAGGTCTGTAGATAAAGATAATACAGTAAAAACTGAAAAGCACATCTGAGCTCATCTTTGTCCAGCAGCTTGGAACACCGCACTGAGGGGTTGAACATCAGTCTGAGGAGCACAGAGGTGTGGGGCTCTAGGTATAGCTTAACAATAAACTCTGTGCTCCTGGCCAGTGAGATAATTAGGGCCCACTTTATTAAAAATGTCTCCACTTCGGATTAGTGGGTTTTCAGCCTGGTAAGGGAACAATTGTGAACAAATCTCTCCCACGGGATAGTGGTACAAGGGTCAAACCCCAGGCTTTGTTGCTGAAGAGTCAAAGCCTAGAAATGTTTTAATGAAACGATTCAATGGCTAATGAAAACCCTTTGCCAGTTCAAACAGGACTTCAAAGCAGAGGAGCTGTCACAGAGGGAGCAGCAGTACTGGAAATAAACTAATAGGTGAACATACCTAGGAAAAGGACGTCTTATGGAAGGAGGTTCTGTCTCCTACTGAAAGCTTAGTTAGTTTCCCAATGTCTGGGAAACAAACTACACAGTGTAACACTATTACCACAGACAAAAACTGTTAACAGGTAGTAAAGCACACTTCTGCAGATTATGATGATGAAATATAGATTAGGGCACCTGTTTGGACTTAATGCTGCTGTGCTTCAGAAGGGGTGATGTTTGAAAAGGGACAGAAACCTGAGGCCCTGCCTATTGTAATCATTAAAGAGTCCACAATACTTTTTGCCTTATGAGGGAAGAGATTAGTCTTGGTATCCTGGTGAAGTTCCACTTTGGTTAATTACATTCTCCCTCTCCCAACTTTTTCTTGCGCTTCAACTCATTATAGTAAATTTCTCACTTCCTGACCTAAACCACTGGTGATACCGCTGGACAATGTTCAACAGCCACCATGTTCTGCCCTGAAGGTGACTTAATTTCAGTGATGAACAAAATGATCCTTGTGCATAGTTTTTATGTTTATAAATAGATTTGGAAACTTTGGGGGTGAAAGTAATTAACATCCACTATTAATGATTACTATTATTATGCACATATAGTCCTCTGAAATGTGCCAGAGTGATCTCTCGGAGACTGCAGTCCTGCATTATCCAAGACCAGCTACAGCATAGCCAGTGACCAAACCCATCATAATTTAGGGTCCATGGAGACGTCAGTTTCTTTACATAGGTGGTGGATTTGTGGCTTCTGTTCAACGAGATGAGGAAACTAAATAAACTCCATCCAATTAATGGGCATTAAAATAGGGCAGCCCCATTTCCCATGTTACAGGAGGAAGTCACAGCACTGCCCGCTGGGATTCTGTTAAATGGATCAGTTTGGGCAGCCTCCTGCCCCTTCTGGGTATTATGTTGAAAGGATCAACAGAACTATGAGCTTCCCCAAGTCAGACGCAAGATGGAAAGCAGACTTTGCATCTTGCACCGAGAGATTCAGTTCTGCTAGGCTGTTTGGTGAAGGCAGGTCAATCAAGCTCTAACTGGTACTCCCACAAGCTGTAACATTTTCTACCAGCAGGTTAGTGCCATTCAAAATGATAATTGTTTCCCAGACAGCAAAGGAATTCCTTGTCTGATCCTCACAAGCCAAAGCCCCACTGCTCAATGTAAGCGAGGCACACACACCAGCACACGGAGGAAATGGCATCTAGAGAGATTTAAACTAGAGAGATGAATGATCACTGCAAATGGCAATCAGTAAAACATAGTTTCACTGCCCAGCAAGTGTATGTGTTGGCAGGTAAGTATACCAGGAGGCAGAGTCTTCATTTATTTTGTTCAGAATCTCTCCAAATATACGATTTGCGAACAGTGACCTCATTGCTCACTGCTCATACAACCATGATCTCCTTTCCAATTATTTTTATTGTTGCTACATATATGAATGTTTTTTAGAACATGATCAAAATGGTCAAACTTTTGCTGACCAAGTTTTTTGATCCAAAAATGGTCTTTTAAAAATTGTAAAAAAAAAAAAAAAAAAAAAAAAAATTAAATATTATTGAAATATTCCATTTTTGTGTAATTTTTCAATTATATTGTTATCAGAATTGGAATTATAATCCATACCAACTTTTTTATAAATCTTTTCTGAATTTTTCTCCTTCAAACTTGAGTTTTTAGTCAGAAAAGATTTCATAAAAATGTTGGTAAAAATATCACTGAAAAATTCACAAAACAGGAGATGGGTCCACTTTGAACCCTGCAAAATGGAAACAAGCTTGAATGTTTTTGTGCAATTTTCCTCCATTTTTCAACCAGCTATATATGCATCTAGCCCTTTCCTTTAATCTTGCTCACGTTCAATCATAAAGAACATTAGCCCTACCCTGAAATGGGGCTGAAGTTAGGGGATGGGTTGAGGCCAAGACATGGAACTCAACATCTTGAATGCAATAGGAGTTTAGATCTGGATTCCTATCTGAACTTTATTGAAATCAATGGGATTAGTCAGCAAGTAAAATCTACTGATGTGAGCAAAGGTTTGCTGGACCAGCGGGTTCTCAGGTCTTACAGCTCAGTGTCTGGTTTCCAGGCAGAATATGAAAGTGTTGTGTGTTAACAGTTCCCTGTCTCTTCCATGGACTTTTGTCTGAATTTGCCCACCCTAACAGAGGCAAGAGTTCCCAAGCTGGAGAGCTTGGAGATGCTACAGCGTGGGGTGCAACCAACAGATGCAGTAAGTTCAGTTTTGCAGGTGCATCCTCACTGTTGCTTTGTATTATTGTAATCCCTCCCCCTGACTTCTCAGTAATTCCCCTTTGGAAGACATGAAATAAGACACTGTTTAACCATAGTCATCTTCATTGCCACCACAGAAGATGTCTCTCTCAAATCTGAAAAGAACAACAAAGCTGGATAAAAACAGTTTACAACCAGAGGAGATGGAAAACTCAGTTTTAAAAAAAATGACCTTGAGCTACTGCAGTGTTTAAATGCGGTTTGAATGGGAGAAAAGTGTTCAGTAAATTCAAAGCGACCAAGCTTGACAGAGGCAAAGAGAGAGCTGGTCTGTGCCATTACTTTCCTCTGCCTTTAAAATGATCCTGGATGTTGTAAACTGTTATTTACATCCTCTAGTCTATTTCATTTGTGAGTTGCTTATGGAAGGAGATGATATTGTCCCCCCTTGCTCCCTGACAAAAGCTCTGAATTATCTTCCCAATCCTCCTGGCAGCCTTTGATGCCTGGAATCCATCACTGCAAGAACAGGCTTCAGGAAATAAATCCCTACCAGCAAGGCCTGCTGAGCCCCACCAACTGAGTGAAAGGACACTGAAAACCTCACCCAAAGACACTGGTCATGCTACTGGATCCCGTACATGAACCATCATACATTTAATTGCATAGTTGATGCGTAATAACAATGCTTACTTCAGGATAAAGACTTGGCCACTCCTTTGCAAGCAACAGGGATTACTACACAGTCACTCATTCCTGTTACTACAATGTCTCCTGAGTCCAGGCAATCAAGTCAGCTTCTGGCTGTGTGACGCCTTTTATTTATCCCTATTCAGACTCTTCTCCTCCCACCGCCCCATTGGTCTGTCACAACATGCATGCAACTGGAGCTAAAGACACTTCCTCTCATCTTAGAGGGCACAACAAGCAGTTACATCAGTATTGGGGGCTGGCATCTTTCTTAGATGCCGTTAAAAGGCACAGGACATTTCTTAGCAGCTACCTTTCACAGCAGACTTTTTTTTTTAATTTCTGTTAAAAGTGGGCACCCTTAAGGATTTATGTGGATCAAGCAGGTCACATCATCTGAGCTGCGCAGAAGCCACTATAGTTCACTTACTCTCTGAATTCCCTTCACTCAAATTTCCTATATGTCATCAAAGGATAGGGAGAGGGCAGCCACATTTTGGGGTGGGAGAGAGGTAGGCTAGGGACTCTAGGATATGGTTACTTTGACTCGGGTGTGCATACTGCAGTGTGGACACCAGAACCCTAGGTTTGAGCACAGGTTAGAAAAATCTTATCCCGAGTTAAAACACAATGTAGGTGCTCAAGCCAGGGTACCCTAACACAGGTCAGCTGACTCAAGACCCACTAACTCTAGGCTTACACTGTAGTACAGACATCCCTTTAGAGGTGTCCAGGGTGGTGTTCAGTTCTTCCAGATTTCTGGGTGGGCGCTTGAGCCAGTTCTCTTTTGTATTGTTAAGAGAAACCCCTAGATATTTAACCTGACCCTTGTTGCTGCTGAAACCACCTGGCAGAAGGGTTACAAGTCATCTGTGAAGTCTAAAGGGAAGGCAGGCGGCTAAGCACCTCATAAACATGGTGAGAATCACATGTAAATTTAAGTCGTCTCACACATGCCCATTCTCTGGCCATATCCCACCCATCTTTAAGCCTGATCTCTTGAAAATAAAAACCTAAAGGGGTTGACACTCACTCCCATTCAAAGCAGAGGACATGCCTAATGCTCCTCTGACTTGTATCCACATATAGCCTCCATTCACATTTGCCAAGACACACATGGCTTGTAGGATCAAAGCCAGATACTACAGACAGCAGTAGTAGGAGGGCTCACAGTGAATTTACAAGAATAGGGCAGGAAGTGAAGGAGAATGCAGTGTTCAGCTAAAAATGTAGTGGTATTTTCAAAGCACTGTACAAAATAACACCTAAAACCTTGCTGCGAGTCAGGTCAGCGACACAATCCCTGTTTTACAGACAGGGATACCAAGATACAAAGCAGGGCAGTGACTTGCCCATGGTCCTACAGAGAATGAGCTGGGATTAAAATTCAGCTAAACTTCCAAAAACCTGAGCCATGGCAGCTCGCCTTCTGCAACATTGCTGCTTTCCATCTTTGCCCTTGACTGTCCCATCAATCTTCTCGCCATCGAATCCACTCTCACCTATCAACATCCCTGCTCATCCAATAGATTAAGCGCATCCAACCAGAGGAAAATATATATTAAAGGAATAATAATAATAATACTGATAACAATAAAGAGTCTGAGAAATATATAGTTCCTGCTCCTTACTCCCTCCCTGTCTCCCCTCATTCGACAGTCGCCCAGAGATAGCAGCATTAATCATTAGGGCAGCAGCTGGGAGATAAAGACCAATCAGAATTTCCCTGTGCATTATGGTGAGTGTATGCACATGTTTGGGTGGGAGGGGGGAGACAGCACCAGAATAATCTATCATTTTATATATCTATACTGCAGGAGTCGATCAGGACTGGTTTCCCATTGTTACTGCAGATTAAAATCACTCCTGTCCTTCTGCTCTCCTAGGAGGTCACCTTTCAGAAAAGGGGATAAATATTATGACAAGTTAAATCTTACTCGGTTTGTATTTATTTATACATGTTCTCAATCTGCCTTAGGGGTAGGAGGTCTCACGTATGTGGGAAGGGAGAGACAGACAGCACCAGGGTTTTTTTCCTCCCTGCTAGGACTGGTTGCCAGAAGCCTCACGGATGTCATCCCCTCTGTAATAAGGTTTGCTGGTCGTACTGGAACTGAGCTGTCTGGGGATCCTACAGGGGCTTGGATGACCCTAGGGGAGATGTCTGTCAGCACAGGCTAGCCTGACTCAGTCATAGCTGAAGCAGAAGGAGCTGTGGGGCCTCAGCCCTCCCCACTGAAAACAGGTCCTGTATTCTAATGAGTCCGGGCCAGTTTGGATAAAAGTGTTTCTCTTCTGGTCAGTGAAAATGGAGGATAGCAGCAGGAGCTCTTGCCCAGATCTGAGTGTCCTGGTCCCTCAGCTATACCTCTTCCAAAGCAGGGAGCTGGGCATAAGACTTGGAGTAGAAGGGTTGCAAAACAGTGCAGATAAGAAAGCTTCCCCACCTGCAGTCTCTCCAAAACACAGTTGCTAAAATCTATAATCTATAATCTAAACCTTCCTCCTACCATGCCCGACCATGTCACCCGTCATCTCTCAGGCTTTCTAGTCACTCCTCCTCTCTTCCCACATGAAATTCAGCCCCCCATTTGCAGATACAAGGCCCTTTGGGGTCTCATCCTTTACTGCATCCCACCACTCATTCTCTCCTCTTGTTCCCTGCACTCTACTCAATAATATGAGTACTCCCATCTTTGCCTTATTCTACCCTCCACTTCATGATTTCACCTATGCTGCCAGCATGTCTGGAGGTGGCCCTTGCTTTGCCTACAAAGCACTATGTCCCTCTCCAAAGCAACTTCTTCATGGAATTCTATTCACATCTGAAATACAGCAATACTTGCCACGCAGCACCCTTTAGAACCAGTGTTGGGCACTGCAGGCAGCACTGACACAGATGGAAGATTGCCCCTTGCCAATTACTTTAAAGGTGAACGTCTGCCAGACCAGACTGAGAGAAGATGCATTTCACTTGCTCCGAAAACAGTGATCTGAGCACTGAAGGGAAACATTCACATCCTGCACAACACATGGATGGTTGGAATCTGTGGCCTGACCTTTTGGGCTCTACTTTTCCATGGAAATGGTGTCAAAATAAATACATATTTTGTGAGGAGAGGGATACAAATCATTTATAATCCCCTATGTACAGCATCCCACCTACTTGTAGGATATGCTAATGGCAAGAGAAAGGATTGGCTGTAAACAGGTCTGTACATCAGTCAGGTCTCATCAAGCCACTTTCACCCATCACTAGCGGCAACAAGAGCTTACTGTGGCAGCTGTGGCTCACAACTCAGTGACATCTCATCTCACAGATGAAAAAGAAACTGAGGGGAACCTTTATGTTTGTGTTAACTAACCGCACCATTTCTCTAAAGAAACCTCAAGGCATTAATTAAATGGTTTCAGAAAGTGGGGCTGTCATAACAGTTTGGATGTGTTTCTAATTTCCATGCCATCATCCCAACGTGAGCCAGGAATAGTAAGAGACACAGTCCCACCTCTCAGACAGTCTTGTAACAAAACAAAATGGAAATATCTGCCCTGTACGTCTGCAGCTCCCAGCCGTTTCCCTGTGATGGATAAATACCAGAGCATATGTGCTTCAAGAAAAATGTGAGCCAATCCTCTGACTATATCTGAGCTGTAATCATCAATTCTACTTTATTTATTTCTAAGCAGACATTTACTCCGCATTGTCTTTTGTTGTATTCTGTCATTGTACAACTGTCTTGGAAAAACAAAGCTTTATTTCTATTCATTTAGCATGGCCAGTAATGAAATCTGTGCCTTTTTACAATATCTAGCTTTAATATCTATTTACATGCAAGCCAATTTTTGAAAGTAGTCTCCCAAGTTGCACCCACATGGTTTACAAGCACTCCTGTCTGCAAGTGCAAATACCAGATGCCCTTCAGTGCACAAATATAGGAATTCGTGCCCACATAAGGGTGCACACTGACTGTAATTTAGGATGTTTCTTGGGTAATCTGACCCTGCATATCTACCGTATCTACAGATTTATCTTTTGACAGCAGATCTATTGCATCTACCCAAAGTATCTGTTTATTAGAACTGGTCAGAAAATGGAGGAAGTGGCGGGAAGAGGTTTCCACTGAAAATGTTGATTTTTTTAAAAAAAATTGTGGCCCAAATCTGAAAAATTCCCAGTGAAAAAACATTAAAAAAAATGAAAAATGCAGATAGTTCATGTCTTCATGCACCGTGCCAAATTGTGTCCTCAATTACACATTCCAGGGGTGCCACTGAGAACAGAATTTAGTGGCCAAAGTAAAGCTCAAGCGCTACTGCCATTCCCAATGATTGCTCAGATCTGCCACTTTATGTGTGTTGGAGACATTCGTGTCTGGCCCCTGTAGCTGGAAGTGCTCAGGCCCTTGACTCGATATTTGATCGACAAAGTTCTCAAGAAAATATAGATTCCAACAAAGCTCACAGATGCTAAGTGAGTGAAGGCTGCTACGTGCATGCACACTATCCAAAGACTAAGTGTGAGCTATTTACTGAGAAACAGTCCATAGCAATGTGTGGAATCCATGCTATGCTCTGACCATTCACTCAGTAATTCCACTGGAATCACAATACTCCGTGGACTCAACTCATAGCAGACACTGATCATTCCAGTAGGTGTTCAGTAACAAACTTTAGATAGGAAGGCAGGTAAGAAGACAAATAGATAGAGATGGTTACCATATGCAATCTATTTCAACGTTAGTGCTATAGCTCCTCGTACAAACAGAGCCTGGATTCAGTTTCTCTAGGATCAGGCCTGGTCAGTACTTGGATGGTGGACCTCCAAGTTTAACCCAGAAAATAGTAATGGTTCAACAAGCAGCAATTTGTTTGAGTATTCACCCATATGTCACCATGCCATAATAAGTACTGCACTCCTGAACGTACCATCTTTTAGATCTGATGTCAGAATTAGATCCTGACTTCTTGAAAAAAAAAATCTGATGGCACTTCAGGAATGTTAATCTGAATGTTCTGGACATAGCATGGAAAATTATATTCTACCTCTCTCAATTCACTACTCAGTCTAAACTGGGAAGTGTTTTTATTCATTTTCTGTCCTAAGCATTATTGTGTAGCATTGCTGTTCACTGTTAGTAGCTGCCACATTCCATCCCAGAGTTGGTGCCAGTCAGTGGTGGATGAAGCTATTCGTGTACAAGGTATTTGGCTATCATTTGGTATTATTATATTAATCACTTGTCAATCCACACAGAAAAGTGGTTTGCATGGAAACTTCCTGGGTCACCTGCTTCCAAACGCTGCCTTCCTTCTCTGCCCAAAACCCTCAGCATCAGGCCTACTTATCAGCTAGAGCAGGGGCGGGCAAGCTTTTTGACCCGAGGGCCACATTGGGTTTCGGAAATCATATGGAGGACTGGTTAGGGGAGCCTGTGCCTCCCCAAACAGCCAGGAGTGACCCAGCCCCATCTCCTATCCGACCCCCCTTGCTTCTCGCCCCCTGACGGCCCCGCCCAGACTCCTGCCTCATCCAACCCCCCTTGTTCCCTGACAGCCCCCCCGGAACTCCTGCCCCATCCACACCCCGTCCCTGTCCCCAGTAGCCTCCAGAACCCCTGCTCCTGACTGCCCCTCGCGCCCCACATCCAATCCTCCCTCTTCTTCCTGACTGCCCGCCATTCCCCATCCTCTGACCACCCCAACCCCTATCCACACCCCCATCCCCTAAACACAACCCTGAACTCCCCTGCCCTCTAGCCAACCCCCCGTGCTCCCTGCCCCCTTACCATACTGCCTGGAGCACCGGTGGCTGGCGGTGCTAAAGCTGCGCCGCCCGGCTGGAGCCAGCCACACACCGCACATCACGGAGCACTGGGTCCGACTGGGCTCTGCAGCTGCGCTGCCCCAGGAGCTCACAACCCCGCTGTCCAGAGCATTGCACTGGTGGCACAGCGAGCTGAGGCTGCAGGGGAGGGGGAACAGCAGGGGAGGGGATGGGGGCAAGTTTCCAGGGGCAGGAGCTCAGGGCTGTAGTGTGCCCACCTCTGAGCTAGAGTGAGTAAACAAGGTTTGGTGGGCTGCTTTGCAGCCATGCAATAACTCTATCCCATAGACTCATAGACTCATAGACTTGAAGGTCAGAAGGGACCATTATGATCATCTAGTCTGACCTCCTGCACAAAGCAGGCCACAGAATCCTACCCATCCACTTCTATAACAAACCCCTAACCTATGTCTGAGTTACTGAAGTCTTCAAATTGTGGTTTGAAGACCTCAAGCTGCAGCGAATCCTCCAGCAAGTGACCCAAGCCCCATGCTGCAAGGAAGGTGAAAAACCTACAGGGCCCCCTGCCAATCTGCCGGATTCATTCGACCCAATACTGGCGTATCAGCTAAACCCGGCAGTGGCAAGACTCACCAGCCACCCACCCAGGAAAGAATTTCTCTGCAGTAACTAGATCCCATCCCACTGTAACGTTCAAGACCACTGGCAACTTACCTGCTGCATAGATCAAAGTCATATTGGCCAAATTTAGGGCTAATCCATCATACCATCCCTTCCATAAACTTATCAAGTTAGTCTTAAGCAGGATATGTCTTTTGCCCCCTTACTCCTTGAGAGGCTGGTTATCCAGAACTTCATTCCTCTAATGGTTAGAAACTATTAATTTAATCTACCTTCAGTATCCAGTTTATATCCCGTTTTGTCTCGTACTAAGCTTAAATATTCCTCTCCCTCCCCTAATATTAATCCTCTGATATATTTATAAAGAGCCAAGCATATCCCCCCTCAACCTTCTTTTGGTTAGGCTAAACAAGCCAAGCTCTTTGAGTCTCCTTTCACAGGACAGGTTTTCCATTCCTCGGATCATCCTAGTAGCCCGTCTCTGAACCTGTTCCAGTTTGAATTCATCCTTCTTAAACATGGGAGACCAGAATTGCACACAGTATTCTATCCCTTTACTTCAGGAGGGCATAGGAGAGAAAGGGAAGGTTCCATCACTGAAAAAGGACAAGTTTTGGCAGCTTTAGTCTCTTTGCATTGAAAAAAAAAGTGGAGGAAAGAGAAGGAAAGCAGGGGAAAAAACAAGCTGCCTAATTTTGAGCAGTACAAATAGGTCAGTGAAGTCAGTATTTAAAGTGCAGACCTACCAAGCTCTTTATTCATTAGAACTGTGGAGTCTCAGAATGAAAATATCACTGGAGACTCATAACAAGCGAAGAGGAAATTAGAGGCCAATTTTCTTCTCCCAAAATTATTATCTAAGAGGGCAAAAGAAAGTAGTACCTGTGCTAAAGCAAGAAGGAGACAAATGTATTTTTCCTGGCTGACAGTTAAAGTCTAATTAGACTGACAAATCTTCTGTGCTTTTCTCCTTTGCGAGCTGTATGAGGCAAGATTCAACCCCAGAGCCACACGTTATGGAAGGCCGTTAATCAAGATTAAAGGAGCACTGAACCTAAAGAATATTTTCCTAAGAGGCTGTGTAGACTAGTGGTTAGAGTAAAACACTGTGATCTGAGAGGCCCTTTGCTGAGCTAGTGCAGATGGACTCTTGACATGAATAATGGACAGTCTTCCTCCCCCTGCTTTGCATTGTTTATGTAGAACTTTCTACAAGCACCTTCCGGTATTTTATGTTATTTGTTGGGATTTTCTGGCACTCAGCACCATTCCTGAAAGCTCACACAGTTAATTAATTTACCCTCCCAGCTACTCCTGCGAGGCAGGAGAGTCTCATTATCCTCATTTTACAAACAGGGAAACCGAGACACAGAGACTTGCCAGCCACACGGTATGTCTGCAGCAGAGCACAGACTTCTTGATTCCTTGTACTATGCCTTAATCACAAGGCAATACTTCCTCCCTATTACGAATGATGTAATCTTTACTCACATACATAGTTTTTTCTTACTCTCTGTATCCATGGAACTACACATGAGGCGGGGTTGAGACAGACCAATCCAGGTGATACCATTTTTCTCCTTATACTTAGATCTAAATGGTCACTAAACACATTGTGTTATTGGTCCTGGATAAGTCTTCTGTGGGGTCCAGTCCTGAGATCCTTACCAAGTACCTGACTTCAAAAGGACATTTGTTTGAGTAAGGACTTGAGGACTGGTCTCAGTAGTGATTCTAGACCTGTCCTGGATGGAACACACAGACCAAGGTCGCATAGTGAAGGTCTTCTCCAATGCTGTTTGAAGTTGCAACTCACTCAATAAGCCCCAAGCTGGTAAATATCAGTTTACAGTAGCCAGATTGGCAGCAAAAGCCAGCAAAATGAAGGCCACCTCTAGCTAAGCACATTTTCAGACAGAATAGAAATCTCTCAAATCTACAAACCACAGAGTTGTTTCACTTAAACTCCAGCCCTTTCCTAAATTAGGTAGGGAGGTCAGTGGGGTTCAAAGACTTCAACAATAGAAATAAGACTTCTAATTAAGAACATACCTGCTAGAAATAATGTGCCTCCTGACATGAGACAACGTCATGACACACTCATAAAAACAGCCTGCGCTCCAAGCAACTCACCTTAAGCAAGAGACAGCTGCTTGCCTCTCTGCCCTTTGTGATAGTGTGGGGAAGCGGAGCTCCCAGAGAGGATATTATTAATATAGGAGGGCCTGGTGTGGCAGGGCCCTGCAGTCTGCAAGTGTAATTTAATACAACACACGTCACTTCTGAACAGACCTGTGCTTGAATGCAGTGCAAAACCTGTATGTGAAAAGGTCAAAATAGCATTTGTACTCAGGGTTGCCAGACACAGCTTAGTTATCTGGATGCAAAAATATTGTATTAACTGCTTTGAAACAAAGAAAGAAACAAAGCTCCTTTCCGCAGCTTTGGTTTTCAATTAGCAGGAAAGCACAATTCTGGGAGACGAAATGCATCTTCCTTCAAGGCTCCATTGTAACAGACAAGGGTCATTGCCATTTCTTAGTAGTATTAAGTATAGACTTGCCAATGGACTCTGGGCACACATCTCAACTGTTCCTCACTACAGACCTGCACCGTCCTCTATCCCACACTCTTCTCACGTCCAATGACATAAATTATTGACATCAGAAATGCTTAATCATAAAGGTGAAGTTATAGACATCACTGATGCTAAAGAACTCTTTCACACATGATGCTTTCAGTAACATGATTTTCCCATGTCCCTCATGTTGGCTAGTGATCCCACATTGTATCCCACGCCTAGCCCTTTACAGATTGAGAAGCGGGTGCAACCAACTAAGTGGGTATTCACCCACGAAAGCTCATGCTCCAATACGTCTGTTAGTCTATAAGGGGCTACAGGACTCTTTGCCGCTTTTACAGATGCAGACTAACACGGCTACCCCTCTGAATGTGAAATGAAGGTTTTCCAATTACTTAAATAAGAAAATGAATACTACAATCAGGACAGAAGCCCCATACCTAATAGCAAGTGTAGCAACTTTGTAGCTTTCTTAGTTTTTATGATGGGCTCATCAATGTAGTAACTGAGTGCTAATGTGTTCTCTCAGGTGGCTCTATCTTATCCTAGTTGAAGAATGAATTTGCTTTATTAGATCTTTTCCATCTCTTAATCTCTATGGTTGTTAGTGGTGCTGCCAAATTTCACAGCACTAATGATGACTATTGTGAGTCATAATTACCACAAGGCTGAAAACCACAGCTGGAGCTGCTGAAAACTACAGCCGGAGATGCAGCCCAAGCAGAAAAGGACAATTTCTCCCCACCTTCACCACACAAACAACACAACTTAAGCTGACAGACCCAAACAACTCTGCCCAAAGTGGGGAAAAGGAAAGCCATCTTGTGCCATGATAGCAATAAACTGGCCTGCTCCTGAATGTAATGGAAGTACATATTGACTTTTATCTTCCTTTCAATGGGCTGAGTGAAGTGTCAAGAGTTATTGCTTTAATATCAGCAGAGATGAGGCCATTTGTTGTGGTACGTGTGTATCCAGGAAATCACTGCTCTAACCATCTTTTTAGAGGCACTTCTACACTTTATTAAATCTCCTTGATGCCTTTCCAGCACACAGTGGTCTCGACTAGCCTAGTGAACTGCGGTGTATATTAGGCAGGCATCTTTCTGAGATATTTCTCCTTCAAGGGGGTAGGATCATTTCCAGCTTTGCTCAGCTCACATAAAGTCCAATTCTGCTCTCAGTTACGCTGATGTAAATCTGTATAATTCCACTGAGGTCCACAAATTATGGCAGGTCTCCACTGGAGCACAGTAACTGAGCACAGTATTTGGCTCATAGATGTTACTCTCCTGGACATGAAATCATACAAAGCCTTCCTTTAAAATTAGAGCTAGACACAGAGAAGAGAGAGTCCTAATTCCTTCACAATTTACAGCAAACATCATCTAGACTTGGGATAATTTCCCCTCATGTAGTTGAGACTTTATATTTCACGCACCAGTGTTTGAGGCTAATAACTCAATTAATCCATCAACCTGCTCCTGCCTGGATTTCTAGAATGCCAAGGGGGCCAGTACAGTGTTAAGCCTTAGCCTGGGTTTAATCACTTTCAGTTGAATAGGAGTAAATGTCTCTGCAAAGATAATACCTCCAGCATAGCTAAATAGGGGATTTTCATGTTTTCTCATCATACATGACCAAGATTAGATGAAAAATTAAGAGAATAAAAATATAGACAAAAGAATAACCAGTCATTGATTAAACTGTCTGAATCAGTTAGAGCAAGCAGGGGATCTTATATCACCATTTCTGACAGCCCTGGATTTCATTAAACCTACATTTCCCAAAACCCAACAACATTAATGCCCAAGGAAAGTTGTCTCAAAGAAGCAGATGTAATCAATGTAGGATATTATCTATTTGGACAATAACACACCTCCCCCACCCCTTTTGCTAATGGAACACTTTAGCTAAAATCATGGGCCAGATTCTTAGCTAGTGTAAATTGGTGTTGCACAGCTGAAGTGAATGGAAATATGTTGATTTTCATCTGCTGTGGGTCTGGCCCCATATATATTATAGAGTCAAATCCCCTTACCTGTGTTATTAACATCACCATAGATTACTGAAAGAATTAATAAAAATCTAATTCACTTTTCAACATCAGTGTTGGTTGTTTAAATTTTCCCCTTTACTCAGCTTAGACCATGAGCAAATGAGATTGTTGATCAGTTTCTAATCCACTCCACACTCAGGCTCTGACACAAGAACAAAACTGCTGCAGTATTTTGGGTTACAAACACTACATCAGGACAGTTAAACCCGAACAAAAAACTGTTTCCAGTGGATTTTTTTTAAACTCAAATGTAGGGTTCTGCTGACCACAGAGTTTGGCAAAGCTTGTTTTTATAACACGTAAATTTTGGAGGAAACTGATCTGACAGAGCCCCTTTCACATTATCCACTAGAAGGCTGTAAGATCAGCATGAATGGCTCACTCTGAATGCTATACTCATTTGCTTCTTTCCACATTAAGAACTTCACGACTGCAGCAATACCTATGGCAATAATAATAAACAATAATCTACCCACATCCCATTAGGCTGTTGAAATTACTTTAAGTGTAATTTCCACCCCCTACATCAACTTGGAGATAACATGCCCCAAATCATATTCTCATCTACACTGGTGCAGCATCGCTGATATAAATAAAGTTGCACCAATCTGAGAGTAGAATTTGGGCCCACTATTACATACATACCCAGTAATAATTCAGAAGTTTCTGCTAGTTCACCAGAGCAGAAAGGAATCCAATTCCGTGTTGGTTTTTACCCTATACAACCTCATGAAAGTCAACAGAGTTATATGCCCTGTAACTCAGTGCAGAATTTGGTCCCAAGGGCTTAACTAACAGGTTAACTAAACAATGAAGTATAAATAAAAATCCAACCAAATGGAGGAAATCAAATGGCTCACCTGGATACTGGGTGGCGAGCGGTTTTTTCGGGTAGTTGTGGTGGCCATGGTTGTAGTGGTTTCCATGACTGTGGTAGACATTTCTGGTGGCATGGAGGTTGTGGACGTTGTTCCGAGGATGGACGGGACTTCTCCAACCAGCCGGACACTTCCGTTGATTTTAATATTGGGGTTGTTCTCTGCTGCCATGTTCAGCACTTTCAAGCCATTGTAATAGAGACCGGAGAGCTGGCCTTGGAAGGGACGCCCTCTGTCCTTCCCTCCAATGGCTATTTGCGCCTGGGTGTTGAAGATCGTTAACTGTCGTCCTAGTGAAGGGGGGTGAATAAATTATTGCCAGACATTTCCCCCCGCATTCTTAACCATACACTGAGTCCTGGCCAGAGTGGACTGAAGATAAGAGCAGGTTCCCCAGTGGCGGTGGTGGAGGCTGTTGGGTGGAAATGCAGTGCTGCAAATTTCCGTTTCAGACTCATTAATAGTAGAGGTGGGCCTGAACACTGGCTCTAGAACCTCTCACTCTCACCTCCACACGTGCAACTAAACTCTGGGGAAGTTTGGACCCAACCATAGATCTGGATCCAAACTTGGAGATGTTGGCCCATCTTTCATTACAAGCAATGTTTTAATCTGTTAGTCTCCTCTAGCAGCTTTTGGAGACTTAAAACCAACCCAGATGACAAAATCTCTCTAGGTTTACCCCAGTGTATACACACATATATACAGGGCCAGCTTTATGATCCGCGGGGCCCGATGGGAATACTCGGCGGCAGTCCAGGGCTCTGGTGGCATTTTGGCGGCGGGGGATCCGCTCCAGGGCTTCTGCAGCACCGAAGGCCCCTTGCCGCTGAAGACCCCCGAAGCGGACCCCCCCCCCCCACCGAAATGCCACCAAAGACCCGCGGAGTGAGGCCCCCTTAGGCGTGGGGCCCTCTTGAGCGCAGGGCCTGATTCTGGGGAATCAGTGGAATAGGTGTAAAGCCGGCCCTGCATATATATCTTTGATCTCTGAATGGTCAGTGGGAAAGAGCATCTGTGAACAGACAAGAAAGGGTAAGATACAGAGACGCTCTAAGAGAAGCTCATCTTTGGACTGCATGGGGAATTTAGAATAGCTGAATGCAAGAGGCTGGGTCTGGAATATAGTTATCAGAAACAATCAGGAATCTAAAAGTTGAAAACACCAAACACGGACATTTCTGGTGCTATGAAAGAGCAAAGTTCTTTGAATAGTTAGCAATATAGTAATTATGGTGACTAATTCTCACAACGCCCCGGTGAGGTAGCTCATTGTTAATCCCATTTTTATAGATGGTGAAGTTGAGGCCTAGATAGGTTAAGTGATTTGCCCAAGGTCACACAAGGTATGTCAGGTATGGATTTCATATCACGTTTGCAGAAGGAATGTACCTATTCAGAATGGATCCTAGAAACAGCTGCCAATTCTCCTAATCCCACAGACCATTCAAGTGACATCCAGACAAAACTGATTCATACTCATAGCCCACTTTTCCGTGCTGCACTGTGTTGATTAAATTGAAGCCATGATTGTTCTGTCCAGTGCAAATGAAATGTTTGTTATCTCACTCTCTGTGTGAGGTTTTGGGGCATGCCAATGGAATCTGCTGAATTAACAGGGAACCAGACTGGCCAGAGCTCAGGAGGGTAATCAAAGCAGAGTCAAAGCAATTATTACTGGACTATTTAATTATGTTTTCCCTCCACCACCCCTTTCTTATAATATGTGCACACGTCCCCATCCCTTCCCTCTCCCCTCTCTCACTCACCACTTTCTTTCTCTAGTCCAACCTGATAAGTGCAGAATGTAGTAGAGCCTATAACCCACTGTTCATTCCCTCAAAGCCAGTGGTTAAAGTAGATCAAAATAGGAGGGGGAGCTCACCAATTTTGGTGGTCGTCGTGACGGGTCTTGAAGTCAAGTGGTGATGCGGTGTTGCATCATCTTATGGTGACGGGATGGACCATGGGGAAGAGAATGGGGACAAGAGAAGAAATGTATCTGAAAGGAGTTCCTGTCCCCAAGGAGGGCGCTAGCCAGCCAAGCAAAAGTGTATGTGTATGTGTATGTGTAACGTATGGAGTTGTGAGGGCGGGGTGCACATCCCTAGTGCTCCCCACCCCCATACCTATAAATATCAACATTTAGACTTGACCAGGATGGAGGATCTGTACTGATGTAAAATCAAAAAATAAAAATGGAGGGAGCACTGCATCTTTTCCCTAGAAAATGTTGAAATATCTGATGCATTTTCCTGCATTTCAGGAGATTTTAACTTACCAGAAGCAAGTTATGTTCCATTAAAATATCAACAAACATGCACCAAAACCACAGGCCCCCCACCATGTAAAACCAAAGTAGTTTATCCCCTCTCCTATCTCAAAGCATACTGGGTTCCTGTGAGCATCTATCAAACACAGCCCTCTCAAGCCCCCTCTTTGTTTTCAAACACTCTCCTGAGATCTAGTGCAAACAATAATGCACATTTTTGGCATCAAAGATACTGTACAACAGTTTATATTCTTGTTTTCTTTTCTTCCATATTTTATGTCACTCCACTCATTCCATTAGTGTTTCAGTTTTCCTATGATTACTTTGTTCCATCTATCACTCTGCTCTGCATCTCCTCTCCGCTCTCCCACATTCTCTCAATTTCCCATTATGTTTCCTCCCATGCTGCCCTCTCCTCCCTCCTCACTCACTTCCATCTGGTGTCACCAGTGCTTAATTTGTGACAGGGCTGAGCTTCAGCACCTCTAGCTTTGGCAGTTTATAGCCCCAACTACTCAGGGTTTGCCGCATCAGTTATGAAAGTACAAAAATTGCTTGAGCCCCAGCACCCGTTTCATTACAAATTAAGCACCACATTCTTCCCGTTGCCTTTCCCCTCAGGGGGAGTGCCTGGAGAGATAAAAGAGCTGACAGGGCCATTTTGCTACGCTTGAGATACTGTCCTCCTGTAATGGAGGGAGAGTTGATGAGGCACCAGTTGTTTCCATTTCCAACCCCTTTATATGTGCAACAGGGAACCAGGGTCTCCTTTTTCCTCTATCAACCTGGAGGGAAGGTAAGGGGACTGGTGAGGAGGCAGATCTGGATGTAGTAGAGGTAGATAGGGAACATCACTTCTCTTATCAGGTGTCGCTGTTTCTCCCCTCAGTGGTGGAGGACCCAGCTCTTCCTGCTGTTCCCATTTCAGATTCCCATGCGCAGTGAGTCCTGGCTGTCCCCACAAGTGATGAGAGGTAGCTGAGTTCCCCAAGCCAGGAAGATGAAGAGAAGTGGAGTGTTCTCTCCATGCTTTTAGTAGAGGAGGGTAGCTGGACTCCCTGATGCTCTCCTTTTACTTTAACCCATGCCCATAACATCCTTACAACTGTCCAGGATAGCTCCATTTTCTTGTCAGAGACAACGAGTCACCACACTAATGTTGACACATATTCTACCTTCTTCACCACTTCTCAGTTCTCTCTGCCCTCTAATATACCTACCACATGGGCGTGGCCCCATGCCAGTAAAGTATGAACTTTATTCTGTTTTCCTTTTGAATAATGAGCTCTTCTAGTCCAAGAGCTGAACACAAAGCATGCAGCTACTACTGAACACAGCACTGGTACTAAAGCTATGGTTGCTAAAAGGACAATCACTTGTTGGATTTATCTATGAAGAGTCATTCCTAACTCACAATTCTGGTGTGAGGTGTCTGTACTTGAATGAGCATAAAGGACCCGCAAGTGGATGAAATGAAAGAAAAACGTCCAAAAGAAGAAATATGCAGAATTCCAGAGCCACGTCAGACATCCCTTCTTCTAGTTTATCTATGGCTTGATTCTGCAATCCTTATTCACACTGAGTAGAACTAACTCTCACAAATTGTCCTTTTGACTCCAAAGGTGTGACTCACTTGAATAAGTGCAACTCAATGTGAGTAAGGGTTGCAGTCTTGGATCCTTATTTTCCACCTAGCTCTCTACTTATTAGGCTTTTTTTATTAATAGGGGTGGCAGATATATGTTAAGATTTTCAAATTGTTGCGTAAAACTTTGCACAACTCAAAGTTTTGTGTCTCTGAATTATTTGTTCACTCTTATTTTGATTTCTGTGCTCACCAAAAAAATTCGGATGAAGAATTTCCCCCTTCCAGTGTCAGTGAAATCTTAGATGACAGTATCTGTTCCACAACGCTGAGTCAGAGTTTGGGGGCATTATTAAAAAGCCTAATTCACATGAGCAGGAACTGCTCATGCAAGTAGGACCATTCAACTCAATGAGATTACTCATATGAGTAAGAATTATTTTTGCGAGCAAGGATTTGCAGGATCAGTCCTTTTGTCGTAGTGCTTGTGACTACTTCTCTTCCTTACCTGGCCAAACCCTTGAACACTATCAGGCTCAAATGCATTCTGTTGACCAACTCTGGTCTTGTTATCAATATATGCAGTGAGAAGATTAAGCCCAATTCTCTATTCCTTACTCACATGAATAATCCCAATGAAGTCAGCTGTATTCAGGTGTTACTATGTCTACTTAAGTGAATAAAGTTTGCAAGATAGGGCGCTTTTTATTAGATTTTTAAAATCCAGTTTACAAAACTAAAAATTAAAAAACAATGTAAACATGAATACTTTTCTCCCTGTATTGGTGACACTGGACAGTAGCTTTAACTCTTCTAGTAGATGAACATTCAAAAAGGTTCTCTATTATATTGTTTCTCCAAGAATGAACTATATGATCATTCTGAATAAAGTAACAGCGCAATCAAATCAGCCCCATATCTATGGCAATTTTTAGAAATTCATGCTAATTGAAGATTGTTTAATCTTACCTTATTCATGCCAAGAATTTACACCTGGCAGAGAGCTATTCTATATTCTGTTTCTTTGATCAATCTATCCATCCATCAATTTATCATGCTGTATTTTGATAGCTATTTACCCTTTCACTCATTTTTACAAGGGCTTCTGACAAACGGCTTTCTTGATACATTAGGAGATGGATAGATGACCGGGTGGATGACTGAGTGGGTAAGTGAATGGACAAGTGGATGGGTGAATGGTTACTTATTAAATCTTTCCACTAAGTGCTAACCATGTTATTTAAAAGGATACATACATCTTGGTATGGTAGAACAAAAGTATATTCTATCATTGTCACACTGTTGCAGTGCACAATGTCTTTATATCACACCAATTGCCAAGACTCAATTTTCTTTTATGTTAACAAAAACATTCTATATCCATCTAGCACAAACATGCCTCATGCTTGGAGTTCGCCTGGGTTCTCTGAGACCAACTAGCTTAGACCCCATTGCCCTTTTGTGATTGTCTTTTAACAAAGCATCGTCCTCCACAGACTAGCAAACCCCAGGTCAAAACTTTGGGATGGTTTAAAAACGAAAATGCCTTGGCATGCTTAAAAGCTCAGACTTGGAGAAGCAAGGGCATAAAATAAAGGACTCAAAGAAAAACCAAAAGATTACGTAAACAAAACAAGGACAGGTTTCTCAAGCACATGAACTGCATCACGGAATCAGACATGCATATGTTTTAACAAAAGTGAGGCAATCGTTGTCTTTAGTGTTAAAGGGACTTTATCAATTTGAAATTACTGAAACAAAATTATCCACTTTTTAATGTCAAACTTTAATTTTTTTAATTGGCTCATGCAAATTAACAGGGCAACCCGTTGAGACTCAATGAGCATTTTCTCAACATTACTATCTCATTTTCTTTGTTAGTTGGCTCAAATGAAATGTTCTTTTAACCCCCACTGGCTAAGAGACCTAGCCACCTTAATTGACCTCCTCCCACTGCTGTTAATGGGTTAATATTGCTCTACAAATATTTTTACTCTAGTCATACATTGCACAGGTAGGGCTCCAATCCTGTGTGGTGGGGAATGCTGTCAGCTCTCAGTGAAGTTAATGGGAGCTGAATGTGCACAGCACTTTGCAGGATTAGACTCTTCGCATGACAATATTTTAATTGCAGTTAGCAAAGCTCCTCTAGTCCCCAGCACAATTCAGGCTGGTGAGAGCAATTTGCTAAACCCCTGAGATAAGGAAGTGCAAAATACAATGTAAAGGGTATTTATCCATCTTACAGTATATTGCTTTTCTCCTTTGGAGTATTTTGGTAAGATCTGTAGTCTGAATCAACACAGAAAATGCTAGATTTGAGTCCAACCATCACCCCCTTTTATCAGCAGGAATTTCTTTAAAGGAAACCAGAGAAGATTTTGTTCTGCTTTTCCTAAACTTCAGGGCATTGCAACTGTCATAAGCTATTTTTAGCATCACTTTTAGGCTGCAGGGAGGAGATATGATTGTGTCTTAATCTCCAGTATATCATCAAGGGCCTGATCCAAAGCCCAATGAAGTCAATGTGACTAATTCCATTGGCTTTAACAGGCTTTGAAATAGGTCTTAAGTGCATGAAATAATTTCCACCCCTCCACAAATTACTGGTATAGAACCAGATTCTACGCTTTTTTAGACCCCATTTCAGCAAATCCCTTAAGCACATGCTTAAATCTCTGAAGTCAAGGGGAGTCAAGCATGTGCTTATGTGCTTTGATGAACAGGGGCTGTATGCCCATACATAGAAATCTATAGGGCTGCTTTGGGTGTAAGTTAGAGAAGAATTTGTTCCATACATTACTAAAATCAAATAAGAAAAATGTTAAAACTGCACTTTAAAACCCTTCAAGTTTAACATAAAAAGACAGAACAATCTGTCTCTGTCTCCTTTATTTTAGTTTAAATGAAAATGTTAAAAAAATGTTTTCCCTACAACATTTTTTACAATTGTTAATTATGTTAAAATAATTAGGAGACAGGCAGCTGTAACTGCTAGCCACACTAATGAAAGAAAAATCTTCAACGACGCAGTTTAACAACTGGGTTTGAAAAAACTTTTAAGAAAACTTTGATAATAAAAATATAGACGTAGTTTAAAAACAAATTAAAACAGGAAGATCATGCAGTGGTTAAATTGCCATAATACATGTTGTTGCATTTTGTTTTGTTTTAAGCGGTTCCTGAATTTTTGCTTGTTTGTTTGTCGTTACTTTTGATAGCAAGCTTAGAATTCCGTCCCTTTAACTTCATTTTAATAGCAATGTATTATAGCATGATTTATCAACATATGGCAGGTGGATGCTGACACAAATTATAATGAAAATTAAAACAGTCATTTATGCAGCAGGCAATTATCATTTAAGAAACATTTATTTGCAGGCTTTAAAAATGAGGGTTTAGAATCAAATGGGTTTAAAATGAAACTTTTAACGACTGTTACCTTTTTCCTGCAGCCACTCTTCTACGGGCCGGTTATATTTGAAGGGGATTTTCTGTTTTACCATTTGGAACCGTTCATTATCAGTGTTGCCTTTAAAGTTTAAAACACAGCTTAAAAAAACAATCTGAAAAGTCAATGAAATCATTAAAAAGCATCCTAGATTTTTTTTTGTTTTTATGAATTTATTTAATATAAATAAATGTATATATATAGAAAGAGAGCTTTATCTTCTTTAATGAGGTGGAGAAAAGCTATTCACTCATTGCCTGGAATTCTGGAAGGATCGAAGTGTTTAAATCTTAAGAAAAAGATCTCGCCACAAAAATTCAATTTGCAATGTGAGACACTGGGCAACTTGGTGATGTAAGCTGAAAATTTGGAAAAATGTTATGGTCAGAGTGTAACATTGATGGCAATATATGTGGTACAAGATGTCAATTGCACAGGCATGTAGCCTCAGGTGACTTTCTGGACCCTCTTCAAGTTGGTAGGGGAGAAGGTGGATGGGTGGGTGGGAGGGGGAGATATGTGGGGAAAGAGTGGAATATATATGGAAAGAGAGAAAAGGGACAGATTTGAGGCAAGCGATGTCAAAAGGACACAGTGGACACAAACTAAGAGGGCCATAGGATGTCAGAGACAGGAAACATGGGAGGGAAAACAGGAAAGGAAAGGGAAGGACATGGCAACCAAACCTCCATAAAGGCTTGTGCCTACTTACCCAAGGCTTGGGCCTGCACCCATTGAAGTCAATGGGAATTTTGCAACAAGATGGTTCAGTGTGGTGTATTTTAGGGTTAGGGTCATAAAGTACAATATAAATAATAAGATGGGCTTAAACTAAACTTTGGATCTGAACTCCCAGAACCTCATGGCTGAGCCCAATCTCCAACATAGGGGAGCAATCAGAGTTTTGCTCATTGTTTCTTCCTCTTCTTTTCCAATCACAGGCACACTGTGACTGCCTTTATTTTTGATTTACTGTTTTATCTATGTTAAGACAATTTGATCAAATAAATGGAGTCAAATGGTTCAAGATCAGTCTCTCACGCTTTTGTTTAGGCTGAAATGCACATACAAAGCAGAAGACCTTCATTAAAAAATATGATAGCAAGCTGGGATCAGAGCTCATCTCACGGAATTAACACCATTGTAAACTGTAGGCTATTGCTTGCTTGTTTTAAAGAAACCTAAGTCCAGGAATCAGTAACCACTCTCATGCCTTGGGGTGTGTTTGTTTCTAAATGCCACATACCCATCTGTCGTATAAGATAAAGAAGGAATCAATTAAAATGACTTCATATGTATTTGTTTATTTCAAATCAGATGCTAGACTCTGGTATGGCAATATAAAAACAGGACATTGAAAAATGTGTGACTAACAGCTGGCAAGATGCCCCACCCAGTTAACAGCAGATGCCACCATAAGGGAAGCAGTGACTGTTAAATCACACATGCTTCATATTCCTTCCCGGGCATGTGTAGCTTGGAAATGCTAACTGAGTAATGACCTAGCTGCCGTCTGCAGGATAAAATCAGATAGAAGTGGTTTTCACCAACTACTCTCTGGGAGAGGTGGAGCTACTGTGATAGACATTAACAGGACTTAATCTGACAAAAATTCATGTTTGATATAGTGTAGAAGTAACAGTAAAAGAGATTTATTAAAAAAATTAGCTGCATTTCCTTAAATTCAGAGGTAAAGCAGAAAACAACTTGGATTTGGTTAACACCTCTGGTCAGAACACTTAATGTGCAAAAATCTGGTTGCTAGGTTGGAGCAAAGGACAGACTCACAGACAGTTTGGACATGAAAGAATCTGTTATGGGAAGATGACTGAGTTAATTCCCTACAGTGACCCTGGAAAGTCAGCCATTTCTCTTCTTCCCTGAAGGAAGTCTATTGTGGGCAAGTGTCCTTTCACACGACTGCTATGAATATTTCTCTATGGAAGAAACATCCAGTTAAGTAGTGGGCTGACACACAGAGCTCTTTGCTGTATATGCTCCTCTATCCTAGTCTCAGGTGCCTGCCAACTGTGACTGGCTTCTTTGACTAAACTGGAAAGGTAAAATAAAATATTGGAAATGCATTTTATCAATCTTGCTTCATATCACATTAGGAATGTACCATGGTGCCTCAGAATGACTGCAGAGACCGTCAGTTATCTGTATGCATATTCCCTGCACGCCTAAATCATATCAACACCAATAAAGAGTTCAAAAGTCAGTTCATTACTTTTATGAGCATATCTTCATGAACTGACATCTTAAGCCACATTCAATACTGGGACTAGGAAATGACTTGAGGAAGTGCTGAGAATATATGTACAAGAAACTAAACTAGACAGAAAAATATTCAGCAGCAGAATAAGAGTTTTATGTCTTTACATTAATAAGCATCTGCTGATTAATACAGACTGAGGTCATGGTCTTAATGCTTCTTTGTCAATCATGGAAGCCAGGTGTTTCTTCAATTTCTTGTTCTAACAGATAAACTCCTCTTCTGAAAGTCCTCATGCTGATGACGCAACTCACACTAAGTCAAGCATGGTAAAATATGGACCCCTGTGGTGAACTGGGGGAAAATGGTCTTGCTGTCCTTGGAAGAATAGCAGCAATGATGGATGTAGACACAATACACAATTCATTTCTTAGTGTAACATTTCTTATGACCTACTAGTAAGGCATTTTGGTTCTTTATCAGCCCTTTCATTAATGCACTATTCCTTTCTCCCCTACAGAATTTGCTCTGTTAGTAATTATGTTTGTCCTCCTTAAGGGAAATTTGGTTTGCTGCTGCCAGAAAGTTTTCTCTGAGAAACGACCGAGAGTGTACTGAGAGCCTGATACTATATCTATGCTACAGAGGCAATAAGAATTTAGAATGTCAATAGGAGTTGAAGTTAGAATTGTATGATTTGACCAGATATTAATTTGCCAAAATCTGAGGGGTGCAAAGCAATTGCAACTCTCATATGGCTACATCAATTCTGAGATCCTTACATTTTACTGACTCCTTATTAGGGAAAACTTCCATTGACTTAAGTCAGAGCTGACTCAGTTTGTACTCAGGAAACTTTCCAATAAAGACAATGGGCGTTTTCCCAGAATAAGGAGTACAGATCTAAGGATTTGGCCCAGTGGTAGTTACAGGTGCTCAGGACCTCTTTCCTTTTGCCCCAACAATAATGTATATTTCTGTTTTGCAGGGAGTGACTGAAAAAAAGGAAGAAAAACGACAAGTCATATGAAATCTCTCTAATGCAGGGGACATTAGGCCAAGACAATTAGGTCAAGCCAGTGTTGGAAGACTCTACACTGCTATGAAATTTGATTTTATGCTCTCCCACTTGAACCATCTTGTGCTCCAAATATCTTCAGCAAGGTAGGAAATTGTTCCAGGAAGAGAGGTTGGCAAAACTCAGGTGTGGAGGAAATGGGAAAGGGTGACAAAATTATAAAGGGTAGACTGGATGAAACTGCTTCTATGATTCAATCCTAAACCTTCCTGAAAACCAGAAAGGGCATAACTATTCCCCACCACATCTTTAAAGATTTTTTAAAATCAGGTTTAAGTTTATGTTATTATTATTGTTTTGTTTTGCAGACATAGCCTCCAATAGTAATATATATGTGAAAAATCATACCTTTAAAAGCTATGAAAGTGTGAAGGACATTAGAAAATTCAAAAAGGTTTAAATTAGCACATTAGTACCTGCTCTTAGATCTATTCATGTTTCTGTTTTTTAAATTTTATCTCCTTTATCTCAGACATTAGAAAGAATGGTTTTAAGAACATGTGCATGAGAATGTGTTCATCAACATATCCCCATTTACAAGACTGATTTAAAGAGCATGTTTCCCCTGGTTAAATGCATGGAATATTCAGCACAGTAAGCACCATTACACACTCATAAATCTTCTTAAATTAATATTGATAGAGTTGTGCTTTTAAAAAAATAAATTAATACAGAATTTAATATGAGAGTTTCTATAGAAAGTAACACAGGGTTTTCAACAGGAAATGACCCCATTTGTGATAAGAAGTGACCTCATCAGTCTTCAGGCTATAATGTCATTGTTTCTCTTCAGATACAGAAATGTTAAGTGATGGCGTCTCATGAGACCTTAGTGCCATCTCTTTCTAGAAACCACATGTACACACCTTCCAACCCCCACAAAACAAGCAACCCTCACTCCTCTCAAACCATCCAGCCACTTTTTTCTTTCTTGAGTCCAGCTCTGATCCAACATTTTCTTTCCAAAAAACACAAAGATGAATGGAAAGATTATAGTTTACTTTAAACAAAAATTAGACTCAATCCTGTAGTCCTTTTGCATTAAGAATTCCAATCCATATGAAAGGACTGCAGGATCCCATTCACTATGAAAAAGTTTTGGTGATTAGTTTTGCTACTTGTGGTCATTTGAGTATGAATGGATCTTTTTACCCATGGGATTTATCTGCTTAGCTCTTATTAGTACCAACAGAAATCACCCATTTAAGATACTCTTTTCACTCCCAGCTATCAATCTGCATTATTTTCTGTAACATTTCTACTTTAATTCCCTTACGGAAGTTGGCTCCCAGAGAAACATTCCTCCAAGTACTTTTTCTCCTCTCTGATTGCAAAAAATGTATAGCACTGTCACTTCCAGCTAGGTGCAGATTTGGATAAAGCAAATATTTGGATTCCACTGAGGATTTATATCTAGGACTAACTCTGATGTCAGACCTGACTCTGACTCTTTCAAGTGTTACTGCCTACATGAAATTTGGCTCCAGTTTTCCTCCCAGACTCCCAGAAAGGTTCAGAGTTTCATGTTTAGGGAGGGTAATCACATATCTTTAAAATTCTTCCCATATCTTAATCCCATTTAACCTATAGGATACCTCGTGCTTCCACAATGGTCCAGGAAGGGTTGTTGAAAATTACCTCTAGGTAAAGTAGATTTCTCCTCCCAAACTCCCTCCTGAAAACTGCTAACTAATATTTTGCATGTTCTCTCATGGTTCCTTTAAGAAAACAAACAAGCTTTACCCAATTTAAGACCATTTCTAAACCAAAATGGGTTCTTGCGTCACTTAAAATAAAACAGCAATTCAGGCACTGACAAATGTTGCTTCTTGGTCCAGCCACCAGTAATGATGATATACTGCTGCTACAGTGAGGAAGAGTGGCTCAAAGGTTCCAGTAAATTGCATTGGGCAGAAAGAAAGCACTTGCTTCCAGGTGGAATATTAATACAAGCTGATATGTTGTCAAGTCCGTGAAGATGCTAATAAGAAAACCGTAAGAAAACATTCGTCTGCCCTAAATAAATGCCAAAGATGGTTTTATTCAGAGCCTAAGAATACAGCAGCAACTTTTTCTTCGGTGCTTAGAAGACTTTAAAAAATGAGACATTTTGGCTAATTAACAGTTATTGCATAGTAATAGTAATAGGGTAAGAAAACTTTCGGAAGTTAGAGCTGTAGATTTCAACTGGATTTACTCATCCCCTTTTCGTGATGTATGAAATTTCAGTAGGAGAAATATAAGTAAATAACCTTCATGACTAAGGCAAAGAGTTCTGATTATTGGTTTTAGGTTCAACCTCTGGTATTTGACCCCACCTATCTACAAGCTTTATATAGCACCTATTACTATGGCGTCTAAGTACTGCATGAATCACAGAAACGTAGGGCTGGAATAGACCTCACAAAGTCATCGAGTCCAGCTCTCTGTGCTGAGGTAAACCTAGACCATCCCTGACAGGTGTTTGTCTAACCTGTTCTTAAAAACCTCCAGTGATGGGGATTCCACAGCCTCCCTGGGAAGTCTATTCCAAAACTTAATTACTCCTGCAATTAGACATTTTTTTCCTTATATATAACCTACATCTCCTTTGCTCCAGATTAAGCCTATTACTTCTTGTCCTACCTTCAGTGGACATGGAGAACAATTGATCATCATCCTCTTTGTAACAGCCCTTAACATATATGAAGAATGTTATCAGGTCCTCTATCAGTCTTATCATCTCAAGACTAAACATGCCCATTATTTTTAACCTTTCCTCATGGGTCAGGTTTTCTAAACCTTTTAGCATTTCTGTTGGTTTCCTCTGGACTCTCTCCAGTTGGTCTTTCCTAAAATGTGGCATCCAGAAGTGGACCCAATATTCCAGCTGGGGCTTCGCAGTGCTGAGCAGAACAGGAAAATTATTTCTCATGTCTTACATATGTCACTCCCGTTAATACACCCCAGAATATTAGCCTTTTTTGCAACTGCATTACTTTATTGACTCATATTCAATTTCTGATCCACTATAACCAGCAAATCTTTCTCAGCAGTACAACCGCCTAGCCAGTTATTCCCCATTTTGTACTTGTCCACTTGATTTTTCCTGTCTGTTGAATATCATCTCGTTGAATTCAGACTAGTTTTCCAATTTGTCAAGGTCATTTTCAATTCTAATCCTGTCCTCCAAAGACCTTGCAACTCTTCCCAGCTTTGTGTAATCTGCAAATTTTATAAGCATTCTGTGTACACCATTATTCAAGTATTTAATGAAAATATTGAATAATACCAAACCTAGGGGTACACCCTCCAAGTTTCACAGCGAACCACTGATAAGTACTCTTTGAGTACGGTCTTTCAACCAGTTGCGCCTCCACCTTATAGTAATTTCATCTAGGCCACATTTCCCTGGTTTGCTTAACAGGATGTCATGTGGGCCTGCATCAAAAGCCTTACTATAATCAAAATATATCACATCCCCCATCAGGAATCCTGTCAAAGAAAGAAATTACGTTAGCATGATTTGTACTTGACAAATCCATGCTGACTATTCTGTAGATCCTATTATCCCTTAGGTGTTTACAAACTGATTGTCTGATCATTTATTCCATTATCTTTCCAGGTATCAAAGTTAGGCTGACTCTTCTATAATTTCTGGGGTGCTTTTTGATCCCCTTTTTAAACATGGGTAATATGTTTGCCCTTCTCCAGTCCACCATGAGTTCTCAAAGGTAATTGCTAATGGTTCTGAAATTGCTTCAGCATAAAAGCAGTATAAAAGTCAAGGGGGAAATGAAGTCATGTTAGACTATCACAGCCAGCATTTAGTTCACATTTAGGGAATAAATTCTCTATTGGTGTAAACTGGTACAGGTCCGTTTGTCCCAAAGACATTCGCTAGGAAGCTCTAGATTCTTCTAGAGCTTGAATGACCTATCTAGGAAGTGACACTGGAATACTCCACTGGGAAGCTAGCAACTTTCACTGGTTCCCAGTGAGGGACATGGTTTACTTTCAATCTCAGAGTGTTTCAGCGCTTTGGTTTGAAGAAGCACGAACATTGCAGCAGCTTAACCGCATCTGTCTGCAAGGCAACTGAACTTATAAACACACAATCTATTGAATAGTTCCATTTAAATATTTTACTAATAACATGTTTGATTATTACTACTTATAAGCAGTTTTATATTTTGATGCACTACAACAGGGATCAGCAACCTTTGGCATGTGGCCTTTCAGGGAAATCCGCTGGTGGGCCGGGCCAGTTTGTTTACCTGCAGTGTCCACAGGTTCAGCCGATCACAGCTCCCACTGGCCACAGTTCGCTGTTCCAGGCCAATGGGCACTGCGGGAAGCGGCGTAGGCCAAGGAATGGCGAACCGTGGCCAGTGGGAGCTGTAATTGGCTGAACCTGTGGACGCTGCAAGTAAACAAACTGTACTGGCCCACCAGAGGATTTTCCTGATGGGCTGCATACCAAAGGTTGCCGATCCCTGCACTAGCACAATACTGCCGTGATTTAGGTTACACATTGTAGAGGACTTTTTACATTAACAATTTTTAATCAAAATGTAGAAAAAAAACATCAAATGGAAAATAATCTCCATCCATATTAGGTTTTGAACGAATGCCAAACCTAAACGGAAGGTGTGAGCTACATACATGTGGCACAGGATTGCAGCTAAATAAAAGGATTGAGAATCAGGTGACCTGGGTTCTAAATCAGCTTCTGCTACTGAATATCTTGTTTAACAACTTCCCTGTGCTTCAGCTTTTCCACATATAAAATGGGGACACAGCAGGGAGACGTGTGGACTCTTGGGTTTGAGATCCTTTGATGGAACATGCTGAAGAAGAGGAGGCTCTTATCCTTATTTAAGTTTGCTTCAGCTTTTTGGTATTTTTTTTCTATTTTCACTCAACTCCTTGTTAGAAGAAATTGCAGCTCTTGCTACTCTGGGTTTCCTTTTCTTTCCTGTCCCTCTTCTTTCCCATATCCCTGAATATCCTTGATTTGACCCCCTTCCTTCTGTTCTCACCATTGTCTTTGAGTCCTGCCTTTTCCTTGCATTCCTCTCATTGTGGAGCTTTTTATTGTGAAGAGCTGAACTTCACACTGGGGCTACCTCAACCCAAAGACTTTGGAACAAAAGAAGACAAAGTCTCTATCACACATATACCAGAAATAGGAGAGAATTGGCAGGCAAGACTCCAGTGGCAAAAAAAAAATAAAAGAAATCTGAAGTTACTCCAACAATCAGGTAAATGAACTTGTTTCTAAGTTTTCACTGCCTCAGAGGAAGCCTGATTACTACAACTCTTCCTCTACCTTAACTTATAACCCTCCTGCTACTTACTTTTCCTGATGCAGCCGTTTTCCATCTCTGGGGTATATAAGGTGTACCAATTTAGCTTCCATGGATCAGCTTCAGAGGTGACGTGAGCTTCGTGTCAGTAACAGCTGAGTCTAACAATTTCTAACCTGATGAAATGTACACGCTGTAGGGACCAGTATAATATTCCATCAGGTCAGACTCCCTTAGACACACCTTTCAGTTTGGCCCTGATTCAAAAACAGGTTAATGGACTTGCAAAAGTTACAAAAGCATTTAGATGGTATTCCAACACTTTCGCATCCTCAATCTAGAACAGGGGTGGGCAAACTACAGCCCGCGGGCCACATCCGGCCCATCGGACCATTTAATCAAGCCCTCAGCTCCCGCTGGGGAGCGAGCTTGGAGGTTCACCCTGCTGGGGAGTGGGGTCGGGGGCTTGCCACGCTCGGCGCAGATCCCAAGAAGCAACCGGCATGACCCTGCTCCAGCTCCTACAGAGTACACAGAGATATGGCCAGGCGGCTCTGTGCGCGGCCCTGTCCACAGATGCCACCCCCACAGCTCCCATTGGCCACTGTTCACGGCTAATCGAAGTTGCAGGGGTGGCACCTGTGGACGGGGAAGCGCTTAGAGCTGCCTGGCCGTGCCTTGGAACCAGAGGGGGGACGTGCTTCCGGGAGCTGGTTGTGGTAAGCGCCACCTGGAGCCTGCACCCCTGAACCCTCCCACCCCAATCCCCTGCCACACCCCTGATCCCCCTCATGCCCACCGAACCCCTCAATCCCAGCCTAGAGCCCCCTTCTGCACCCCAAACCCCGCATCACCAGCTCCACCTCAGAGCCTGGAACCCCAACTGGATCCCTGACCCCCCTCATGCCCCAACAGCCTACCCCATCCCTGATCCTCCTCCTGCCCTCTGAATCACTCTGTCCCAGCCTGGAGGCCCCTCCTATACCCCAAGCCCCTCAGCCCCAGCCCCAGCCCAGAGCCCTTCCACACCCTGAACTCCTCATTTCTGGCCCCACCCCAGAGCCCACACCCCCAGCCGGTGCCCAAACCCCGTCCTGAACCCCAACCCATAATTTTGTGAGCATTCATGGTCCACCAGACAATTTCCATACCCCCATGTGGCCCTCAAGCCAAAAAGTTTGCCCACTCCGATCTAGAAGCACAGTGGGAGCAACCTGAATGAAAACAGGAATAAGAAGATTAACCAAACTTTCACAAATCTCCAAAAGAAAGGCTTGGTTTGAGCTTTGTGTGAAGATTTGGGCCAGTTCTCATTTTATATGCTCTGATTCACTTGGATCATATTTCACTCATCAGCAGTGGAAATATTTGTCATGGGTTTGTGTGTAGATAGTGAAATTGACATTTACTGATAAAAACCTAGTCTTTCCAAGCCTAATTGTACACTGTTGAGTAAACTGATGGTGTTCAGAAAGTAGGTAATTATGATAATAATAAATATATATAGCATGGGTAAATGAAAGGTTAAGGGGGGAAGGATAACTGTCTACAAACATAAGAAAGGTGCAAACCCCAAGGAAGAGGAGGGATTTTTTATGGTGCTCCACAGAGATATAACTAGAAGTCATGGTCAAGGGCGGCTCTATGTTTTTTTGCTGCTCCAAGCACGGCAGTCAGTCAGCCTTCGGCAGCGGTTCTGCAGAAGGTCTGCCCCGGTCATGCGGATTTGGCGGCAGTTCTGCGGGAGGTCTGCCAGTCCCGCGCCTTCGGCGTACCTGCCGCCGAAACCGCGGGACCCGGCGGACCTTCCACAGAAACACTGTTGAAGGCTGCCTGGCTGCCGCCCTCAGAGCAATCAGCAGGCCGCCCCCCACGGGCTTGCCACCCCAGGCATGCACTTGCTACGCTAGTGCCTGGAGCCGCGCCGACTAGAAGCTGTGGTAAAAAAGTGATGAAAGGAAATTTAAGGTGATTATTGAAGAGCACTTCCTACCAGTGCAATCTATTAGCCTGCAGAATAGTCTCTTAAGGAAATGTTGGAAGCCCCACTTCTTGAATTATTTAAAACTGGATTGGATAAAGCCTGGAAGAATATAGTGCAGAGCTCTTAAACTGACTGGGGAGTGGACAAAATGTGACTTAACAGGCCTATCCCACCTCTGATTAATAGAAATCTGTGAATTTTGCCTTCCCTCAAAAATCCTTCTCCTCTTTGCAAGAGAGTGGAAATAAGGCAGGAAGATTCAAATCTTCCCTCCAGGAAGTGAGGTCCATGCACTAGATGCAGAGGAACCAGCCCAAGCACTATCAAGAAACATTGTGTCAGAACAAGGTTGGGAGGGTCAGCCGGCTGCAGTTTCTTTTTCCTCCTTTATCCTTTTCAGTGATGTGTTCTCTATGATATGATCAGAATCCTGGTATCTGTAATGTAGGTAAATATTTGCAGCCCTGAACATTTTCACCAGACACAGCAGATCCCCTTCCATGCTACTTGTTTATACATCAGTGCCTCCCCACCACTGTACTCCACTCTTACCCAGCAGAAAGGAGAGGGGAGGGGAGAAGGACAATACCTACCACACAGCAGAATGTGAAGGGGAGTTCTGAAGCTTGATCCACTGAGGTTTGTAAAGGATTCTGAAAACTACTACAGATGTTCTATTTTATTGTGGTACTGTGAATACATGGAAGAGGCTTAAAATGCCACCCAATCTGCAGGGGGTACCCTGTTATATAGGGTCAATGCCACTGAATAACATGGAGTTCCCAGGGCAGGGAAAACGCTCCTTTCGCGCAGGACAGGCTGGAGTTTAAGAGTCAGGAACTAAGACACTTTATAATTTAACATGCTGTAAAATATCAGCTAGTTAATTCCCACAGGCACCCTGTATGGTAAACCTGGATTTTTATCTCCATTTTACAAATGGGGTAACTGAGGCACAAAGTGGTAAATGAACTTGCCCAAAGTGAGACAGCGAGTTATTTGCTAAGTGGACACAAACTCAGAAGTTCCAGTCCCGTTATTAGTCCCCTCATTTCTGGATCCCTTCCTGCAATCCTCCTACTTTTGGCCTAATTCATATGGTTTCCTTTGCATGACTTTGTATTCTCTGCTGCCTTTCTGTGAGGAGAGGGAATGCTGATGTGTCTGATCTGCTTCCATCACTGCAAGTCAGATGTGTCAACCTGGGATTACAGCTGACACTGTTCTGGCTGCAGGCAGTAAGATCTGGAAAGCACAAAGTTATTGCTCAAGCTGTCAATCCTTCGGTCCAGCTGCTTGTTTTCTCTGTGTGCACATGCACAAGTCCTGGAGTGTTTTTGTCTGTTTTGATAGTGTTTGTCCACGCCTCACTGTGTCTATATAGAAGTGTGTTTATGTGTCCACATACCATGTAGTCTTGTTTATGTATCTTGTGCGTGAGAGAGAAAATACGTTGTGATAATTCCATTTGCCCAGAAAACTAAAAAAGTAGTAACCTGACAGAGAAATGGAGCAATACTAATATCTAGCAGTTCAATGAGTTGCGCTGTCTAGCAGAATTCTCTTCTCTCACAATAATCAATTTAGCCTGTTTCTCCATCTTTCTCCAGCACCACATTATGATCATAGCTATGGAGCTGCAAAAGTCATGAGATGATTGAACCAATAACCTTTCATTTCACACAAGCTGAGTAGAAATTTATCCATCAGAACTGTTCTGATGATATCATACGTGCTTGGGTAACGGGGAGTTCATATAATGACAGACCAATGGACAGAGAGACATAATAGTTCATTATATACGGAGTTTAGGATAGTCAGGGTTGTACTATACAGTACATGAGCAGCCACAAACTTTCCCTCTAGAATTCTTTGAGAGAGCAACTAATTAGCTGGTTTCTAACTACTGTGCCTGGAGAATAATATGGTGATAAGTTTTAGGAAAACACACTGGAAAAATAGAAGGAAACAAAAATGACAGTTCTGGTCCCCCAGTGCAGTGAAGCTGCTTCATGCCACAGCATCACTGAATTATAGCCCTAAAGGCAGCAGATCTGAGCATGGGAGGAATGTCCCAGTGCAAGGGAATCCTCCAGTAGTGCAGAGCTTGTATCATGGCTCTTATGCAATGCCCTACCTGTTGTTGGCAAGAGAGGGGAGCGGAGACCATAGGCAAGTGAAAAGAAGGATATCTTTATGCTGCCCAGTTCTCTGGCTGTCATATTTGGCATCTTAGGGCCTTTGGGAGCCAGCATAATTTAGATAATTATCATGGAACAGAGCAGGTTCAGGACTGGGGAAACGCAAAGGTCTCCGTCTCCTGAGTTGCATTCTTGCTCCACAGCCTTTCCAGAGGCATTTCCTCTAACGTCTGGAGGAAAGTCAGTTGCAAAAATACCCCAGATCAAGGGACCATGGTTAAGAAAGGACTGAGATGATCTGAGGGTACTTAGGAGGAAGCAGAGAAAAGTTATACATCCTATTATATAGCTGGTAAGCAACAAACTCCCTTTCTTCTTTGGGTGGCAACTTGCTTATAAAATGGCAGACACTAGAATCCACCAAATTCCAGCTGGAAAGTGGATGGAAGTGTTTCCTTGATTACATCCCATGGGTTAAGTAAGGATTGGTGGGACTTGAACCTAGGCCCATGAGCCATCCAATATCCTCACACTGACAGCCAGCAGCAGCTGTAACCTACCCACTTCCTGTGACCTACAATCCATATAGACTGAATGCCACATCAAGTTCCCTCTCGTGTGATCTCACAGTGGTCTTAGTGATCCCTGATTGGTTCCCTGACCCCATATAAGCCCATGGGGCATACCAGGAAGTGTTTAGGAAACCAAGTGGACCCTTGGCCTGATTCTGTATTCAGCTTGGACTCTGGCTTGAGCCTCAACTTGACTCTTGACCCTGATAAAGCTCTGACCCCTGGCTTCAGTTCTGGGACCCCAAGCTCCTGCCACTAACCCAGCCTACCTTCACCCAGGATCCTGACAAGTGAACAAATATTTAACAGGGAAAATCAAACAGCACTTGTCTGCCTTCTGGACACAACAGATAATTACTCTGTGGAACACGGTCATAAGATATTACTGAGGCTAAATGTTTAGCAGGATTAGAAAAGTATGGGGATAAGAATATTCACAATTACAACAGATAGGGTACACATGTAAATGGTCTATCAAGCCTCATGCTTCAGGACATAAGCCAATCTCTGGCTGCCTGAGGATAGAAAGAAACTTTCCGCATGAGCATGTTAGTGTGTGTTTTTCTAATGTAGTGGCTATTGTATCCTTCTCTGAAGCATCTGGCCACTATCCTAGGTAGGTATCTGGGCTAGATGGATAAGTGGATAATCTCCAGGGGGCAGGAAGGAAACTGCCCCACACCCAGCACATTTGGATAGCAAAATCCAGTAAGCCAGATATGTTACAGTCAATTTTTTCCCATTTTTCTCTGACACATCTAGCATTGACCACTAGACTGGATAAATTAAATATTCAGTCTGATACAGCAGGAGGCAGGATACTAGACTCGCTGGACTAACAGTCTGATGCAATATGGTAAAACCCTATGCTCCTTTGTGTGGTACCGAGAAGACTGCTGCTCAAGCATGTCTCTGTGCATTTTTTTTTCCGTGGCTGTTGCAGAAAAAGTGCTAACACCCCTGTCCCTGCCCATCTCCCTTCCCGTGATGGACTCATTTGCAGTTTGTCTGAAATAAAATGCCCCAGGATTTTATAGAAAATTTCAGTGGGAGGGAAATCCAAGATGTGATGTCAATTGAAGTGTCACAAACTGCATGTGCACTGAGGGTTCCCCAAGATTAGTTCAGCATTTTCAGCATAGGGTGGGAAGAATGGGGACCCAAAGCCTGTTAAATTGCAAAATTACAGTACCGGCCAGGTGGTCTGCTGGGCAGAGTTGTACAAGCACCTGTGTGCACAGGTCTTACGGATTGCAGCTATGTGCACAGCAGGTTCTTGGGTTGTGTGTGCTTGTGATCACACCTGAAGGAGTCAATGTCCATCTCAGAGAAATCATGTCTCCGTGGGCGTTTAAACACTGGAGTGATTGTCTATTTGTGCGCTCAGTTGTAGCGGTAGGAAGTAAGTGTGCTGCTCCCTGCTGTAGTGTGAGAGGAGGGCAGGTTTTATATTCCCTTGATAAGACTAGAAGCCAGGCAAGAATTATTTAAAGGGGAAAAGGAGGTTATTTCAGTTTGACATGCATCGAGCTGGGGTCAAACAGGGCCAGAAGGAACACAGGCAGCTGTGTGGAGACTATCAGCAGCCTACTGCCCATCTTGCACTCAGTGTGTATGTTCAGGACAATTCATTGCCACCTGTGAGTCTACAGATCTGATTTGGTTGCATAATTATGAAAGTGGGGACAGAGCTGAGAAATGCCTATAACTTGACTGTTCCTGCCTGAGTTTATTTGTACAAGAACCAGTAATGCTTTGGGTGCACAGTGGGCAGGCTCAAATAGGGCCAATATCCTGTGCCACAGCTTAATGACATCCTAAGCAGCCTCTTATTGTTCAGAAACTCAGCTTTCTGTTATACTTCGTTCATGTCACATTTTAGCTCACAACTGTAACCATGCAGTGAAGGTTGTCTGAAACGGCAAACAACCTGGAACAATAGCTGAGAGAGGTACAAGCTTCTCTATTCATCTTGTTAATTCGATGTCCAGTGATTACATTTTTAAATGTCAGGATCATCTTATGAAGATGTACACAATCTACTCCAAGAACCAGTCTAGCCTAAGGAATAGGTGGTGCTTTAAAAATCAACTGAGGGTATGGCTACACTTGAAATTTTAAAGCGCTGCCATGGCAACGCTCAGTGTGAGTGTGGTTGGAGTGCCAGCACTGGGAGACAGCTCTCCCAGCGCTGCACGTAAACCACATCCTCTACGAGTGTAGCGTGCAGCGCTGGGAGCCGCGCTCCCAGCACTGCAGCACTGATTACACTGAGGCTTTACAGCGCTGTATCTTGCAGTGCTCGGGGGGTGTTTTTTCACACTCCTGAGCGCGAAAGTTGCAGCGCTGTAAAGTGCCAGTGTAGCCAAGCCCTTAGATAACATGTAACTTTCATGGTGTTAAACTGACTACGCTGGGTGATGTGTGTTTCAAGTCACATTAGTTAATTCAAATTAAAAATCACCTTTTCTCCCTAGATTTGGCAGACCCACAGCAATAGTGCACATTGACATCTCAAGTGGATGGAGCTCATTCTGTGCACAGAGCTCAGAAGAGTACCTCTACCTTTTTGCTCCTAATTCAAGAGCTCTATGTGGGATCCTGGTGGGGAATCAGGCCAGCATATCTGCTGCTGAAGATGCTATTCTGTATGTGCAATTATACATATACTTCCTCACTTACCTTCTGCCTTCATTTTCACCCCTCCTGCTGCTGCTAAGTAATGCTGAGCTCCCTTTCCAACCTGCTTGGCTTAAGTTGCCTCTTGCTTAATGCAAAGCTGACAGAAACACAGGCACTTGATTTACCGCCCCTCTCCTATGCTGACTGGAAATATTTGGTGAAGGTAAGAATACACACCTCACCACAGGATGCAATCAGATACTGGATTAGCTTTGAGAGATGAAACCTGGACAGGTAGAAAGACATCTGCAAATTTAGCATAATCATTTTTCTCTTTAACACTTTTTGCCTCCTTCATCTTGTCATGTACAAAAGTAAGACAGCCACTATACTGCTCCCATGCAGCCACTGAAGAGAAAGAGCACAGTGCAAGTTAACAATTGCTCCACATGTCTGTGGAAGAACAAAACATCAAGTGCACAAGTGAAATGGTGAAAATTTCCAAATAAAATTTAATGACAAAATTTCCACAACTTTTCCATAGCTCCAGACTTTATGCCCAGAACAGTGTGTGTGCACGTGCGCATGAGTCCTGGATTGTTTTTGTCTCTTTCGTTAGTGTCTGTCCACATCTATGTAGGTCTGACTGTATCTATATGGCAGCATGTATGTGTGCACATACCTTGTAGTCATGCTTATGTATCTTGCAGACTTATAAAAACGTTAAAAATTTTCTGGCCCCACAGTGACAAGCTACAATCAACTCTTGATTTCATCAACTTGTCAGGCTTTAATCATCCCTCTTGGCAGATCTTTCAACATATGTTACAGCGCTGTCTTCAAACTATGCATCTCCAGTGCTGTTTTAATAACCCTGGCTTTTTATATGTTTTAGACTCATTACAAGATGCAATAAATTTGTCAAAGGGATTTTACTTTCTACCTCCGCTCCATGGAGAAAGGAAGCATCTGAAGACTCATTTGAGTCCCACAAAATGAGTGCAATACAAAAAATTAAATGCCACAACCAAGTGTATGAAAATAACAACAGGAATCACATACAATTCACAAAGCTAATCAAAATTCAGTTCAGGTCACCTCTTTCTCCTTAACTATGAGGAAATAACTGGGTCTGTGGCTCAGGGGAAAGCAGTGGATGTGTTATTCCTTGACTCTACCAAAGCTTTTGATATGGTCTCCCACAGTATTCTTGCCAGCAAGTTAAAGAAGTATAGGTTGGATGATTGGACTATAAGGTGGATAGAAAGCTGGCTAGATCGTCGGGCTCAATGGGTAGTGGTCAACGGCTCCATGTCTAGTTGGCAGCCGATTTCAAGTGGAGTGCCCCAAGGGTCGGTCCCGGGGCCGGTTTTGTTCAATATCTTCAATAATGATCTGGACTGCACTCTCAGCAAGTTTGCAGATGACACTAAACTTGGAGGAGTAGTAAATACGCTGGAGGGTAGGGATAGGATACAGAGGGACCTAGATAAATTAGAGGACTGGTCCAAAAGAAACCTGATGAGGTTCAACAAGGACAAGTGCAGAGTCCTGCACTTAGGATGGAAGAATCCCATTCAGTGTTACAGACTAGGGACCGAATGGCTAGGAAGCAGCTCTGCAGAAAAGGACCTAGAGGTCAGAGTGGACAAGAAGCTGGATATGAGTCAACAGTGTGCCGTTGTTGCCAAGAAGGCAAACGGCATTTTGGGCTGTATAAGTAAGGGCATTGCCAGCAGATCGAGGGACATGATCAGTCCCCTCTATCCGACGTTGATGAGGCCTCATCTGGAGTACTGTGTGCAGTTTTGGGCCCCACACTACAAGAAGGATGTGGAAAAATTGGAAAGAGTCCAGCGGAGGGCAACAAAAATGATTAGGGGGCTGGAGCACATGACTTATGAGGAGAGGCTGAGGGAACTGGGATTGTTTAGTCTGCAGAAGAGAAGAATAAGGGGAATTTGATAGCTGCTTGCAACTACCTGAAGGGGGTTCCAAAGAGGATGGATCTGGCTGTCTCAGTGGTATCTGATGACAGAACAAGGAGTAATGGTTCTTAAGTTGCAGTGGGGGAGTTTTAGGTTGGATAGGAAAAACTTTTTCACTCAGAGAGTGGTGAAGCACTGGAATGGGTTACCTAGAGAGGTGGTGGAATCTCCTTCCTTAGAGGTTTTTAAGGTCAGGCTTAACAAAGCCCTGGCTGGGATGATTTAGTTGGGAATTGGTCCTGGTTTGAGAAGGGGGTTGGACTAGATGACCTCCTGAGGTCCCTTCCAACCCTGATATTCTATGATTCTATGAATTCACCACCCACTAACAGGGGCATTTAGTAAAGAAAATATTAAGACCATGATGGGGTTTGGCTAGTACCCAGTATCCTCAAGATAAGTCTCCAACTCTTGCAAAATAAAAAAAAAATTAAAAATTGGAAAAAAAAATTGCCAGAGGCTCTCTTAATGACTGAGTGGTCAAGACCTCAGTTTTAGGTCTAATTAAATGGATGGTATTCTCTAGTAATACATACTATGCAGCAGTATAGGATGCAGTACAAATGTAGATAAAAGAGCATCTCTTAGTGAATCACACACACCATTTAGTAGAGTTCCTGAGTTTTCCCTGGGGGTCTCCCATCCAAGTACGGGCTAACTCAACAGTATTGAAATTATGAGAGCTAGAAAAATCACACCCTACCAGTTTGTGCCTGCAACATGAAGGCACATGTTAGATGAGAAAAGAACAGAGCAGTTTGCCTCAAATCCTCCATGGTTAAATGTTGGACCATCCAAATCTATTTCCTTCTTCCCTGGTGGTGAGGAATTCAAAATTCTTCATAATTATGAAGTCCCACAAATTTCCTGTTTGACAGGGAAACTGAAGCACCTAAAGGTGAGCTAACTTGCTCAAAGTCACACAGTGAGTAAGTGTCATGGCAGGGAGTAGAATACAGAAGTATTCCTGACTCAGTCTCGTGCTCTGACTTTTGGGGTCATATTGCCTCACCATATTTAACATAGGGCATTTATAACAAAGAAGGTGATTGTCATCTTTGAAGATCTCCTGTTGGGGAGATGGGCAGGGGACTACAATCCAAAACCAGCAGTCATGCCTAGGAGCTGTTGCACATACCTTCCTGCCACCCTCAGTCGCAAAGGTATCCTTGCTAAATCTTTTCTTTAGTAACTAAAACAGCTTCTGCATTATCTGATGAAATTCCTCATCATAATAACAAGCTCTTCTATGTTTTGTGTAATTCCTTTACAAATAACCTTGAGTCGTGCACATGTCCTCTTACTATCTCAGGAGAAAATCTCTCTTCCCCACCCCCCTTCTTCTCCCTACCTCCAAACAAAAATTTGCTTGCTCTCTTCTGGGTGGTTATGTTTAATCTCAGGATTAGACAGAAGCCCGTGGTTTGCCTTGAACAGCTTATCAGCTTCCAAGAGACATTTACGGGAAGAGAAAGACATTGGTTTTGATAGCAGTAATTGTATTTAGCTTGTAAGATACAAGGCTATTTATCTCGTGGCTGTGAAATCACAGAGGGGGAAAAAGAAAATGTTGGCAGATAAAAACTAAATAAAACCAAGAAAAGAAGAAAAGAAACAACACCCTCATGGCTGTCAAGTGCAGGGGTGGGGTGAGGAATGGACTTTACGTTTAATCAGGTTCATGTTACTTGGGGAAGGAGAAAGTAGAGAGAAGTGTGGAAGGGCAAGGAGTGGAGCAAGAAATTATCTGTTTTAAAGCAAACAGGTAGCAACGGCAATTATAGAGGTGCATGGTCCAATTTTCAGAGGTGCTGAGTGCTGATAATTCCCATTATCCCAATGGGAGTTGCGGATGCTGAGTACCTCTGAAAATCACACCATTTATTTTATAGACTTATATCTATGACCATCACCAGGCCCCCAAAAGCTTATAGAGAGAAGGTGGGTAAGGTAATATCTCCTACTGGAGCAGCTTCTGTTGGTCTTCTTCCTGAAGAAGAGCCCTATGTAAGCTTGAAAGTATGTCTCTCTCACCAATAGAGACTGATCCAATAAAAGATAGAATCTTACACACCTTGTCTCTTTAATATCTTGGCAACAACATGGCTATAACCACACTGTAGACAAAAGCTTGGCATTCTTATTCCTGCACCCGAAAGGCCTTGTACGGTGCCTCAAGCTCACTGCATCCAGGCCCTCCTGCGCACACTCCAGCAAACAGGTTTTAGAAGTACGTGATGTCCTCTGAGAATACCCCACTGTTAAAAGTAGACAGTTAAATCCCAGGAACCGACCAGAAAAATGGTCCAGCAGATCATAACTCCTATTGTGGCTCAGAAGGACAGAGATGAGCCTGTCCCATCCCTATCAGTCTATATTACTAAAGCACCTACAAGCGAAGTAAATGTGTCCCAGAGCATTTAAGCCTTTAGAGACTGTAATGAATATTCTAACTGGCACCCTGAAGTGAATAGGCAACCAGTACAGGAAACTGTTAGAACCCATAATGGCTCAACCCACTCAAGAGATAAGCATTAGCACTAGCTGAAGCTTCTCAATGGTCTTCAAGTGGTAGGCCCAAGAAGTGCACATAGCAGTCATCCAACCTAGAAGTTACAAAGCAGTGGGTCATTTTGAACAGGAGAGTTACAAGACGGAACCCTGCCTGTGTCAATGGTGTCAAAAGCTGGTGACAAGTCTAATAAAATCATCATGGATATTTTGTCCATGGCCACCAACTTTAGACAATAATATCTTCTCCACACTAGAACTAGAAAGACAGAGGTCCAGGATGCCTATTAAATCCATCTATGTCAGTAGCTGCCTCCATATAAACTTCTCAGTAACTTTTCTCCAGAATGGGAGATGACAAAACAGGTGGTAATTGACAAGAAGGCGAATATCAAGAGAGAGACTCTTGAGCAAGAGTCACCACTTATTTAAGAAGATCTTTAAAATCTTTGTCAATAATGGGTCAAAACTTTCCCTTCATCACTCACAAAGGTCAATCTTCCAGCTTGTGGACAATGGGACACAGCTGACCCAAGAGATCTAAGGGATACTGAAGAAAGCTAGACAGAGTTCCTCCTGCTCTCATATCATCTCCATGATGCTGACTAAAGCATCCCAGAACTGAGCCTTTCTTTCATCAAAATAGATGGAAAATTCCTCACAGCAAGGTAGGCTTGACTCCATATCAGAATTTCATATCAGGCCTTCCTATCATGCCAACCAGTGTTGCTGGACAGCATTTTCCTCATGCCATGGCAGAGGGAAAAGAATAACTACTGTATCTCTATTACAGCCTAAGAATGCATAACATCTCTACGCTGTGATCTATCTGTATGAGTTTTCTACCACTAGCTCTCTAGCCTCCTCTCTTGAAGCTTTGTCAGTTGTAAGTCATCTGCACTCCATACTGACCTGTGAAAAGAGTATCAAGACAGTCCCCTATTCACCAATGCTTATGCAGGTATAGCTCCTTATCTGCGAATGCTTGGGTACACTTTCCAGTTGGTTCCCATTTGCCTGGGTTACCATCACTTGAATTCAAACAAACCCCAAAATTCAAACAGAACTCAGCTAAAACTGCTGATTGGACCAAACTCATGCCTAAAACTGAACAGCACCCAGTTTTGCACAGTTTTAAACAAAAAACCAGAAGCTTTGAAGCAAGTTACCTATGGTTTTGGTCTTTGGTACAAATATGAACAGCTCCTATTTTGCTTGACCTCTGTAAGAGGAGGGGATGATGGCAGTGCCACAGGAAAATGGAACCTGTGCCAACTAGGGTAGACATTAGGTGGGGAGCACCTAGCACAAGATGGCTCTGGAGAAAGCAACACCAGCACTAACCTGGCTTGCAGGAGAAGATAGCATTATACGCTTGGGTTAAATCTTGTTATGGGTTGAGTTAAAACCTGGCAGAAAATGGTGTGTGAATGCACCCTTCATTTAATATAGCTGTTAAGTGGCCACACTGAAAACTATGCCTAATAGAGCCTGCCAGAAACTAGCACCATGTTGGCAATTAGTTCCACTGGGCATTCTGACCAGTGGCAATGTATATGAAAGCACACAGAAAAGAAAACCAGGGAAAGCCAAAAAGCCTGTAAGCACAGTGTGACCCTGGAAAAAGCTAGAGAAAGAGAGAGCCTTTGGGCCTGGTGTTGGCTAAAGACACTTGGGGCTGTAAGCTAAGACTCTGCTCCTTTTGTTCTTCGCTACTCCTGCGTTTGCAGAAGCATGATTTTGTACATTCTTTGTAAGGAAGCAAGATTGTAAATACCAGATCCATCAATTTCTACTTCTAACTGGAACATCTCCAGGGCCCTGAACTTGGACTAGCCTCTGGGGTCAAAAAGGGACAACACAACAGTAGAAAGAAACAAAAGAAACATGGTCATAGTTTAAATTTTGTGTATGAGCAACAGGGCCAGCTCTACTGTTTTTGCCGCCCCAAGCAGCACGCCAAATTGCCGCCACAAACGGCGGGGGCAGTCTGTGTGCCGTTAGGGCGGAATGCGCATTTCTGCAGCAGCGGCAGTGCAGCAGCAGCTTCTGTCTTCAGCCGGAAGACAGAAGCTGCACCGCCGCAGCCAGCTGAACATAGAAGCTGCTGCCAAATTGACGTCGCCGCTGAAACGCGCCTGCTGCCCTAACAGCACACGGACTGCCCTTGCCGTCCGCGGTTGCAATTCGGCGCGCTACTTGGGGGCAAAACCACGGACTGCTGCCCCTTGCAGATTGCTGCCCCAAGCACCTGCTTGGAATGCTGGTGCCTGGAGCTGGCCCTGGTGAGCAAGAGGGGAATGGAAAGAGGCAGAATCTCAGCCTGCCATCAACATCTGCACTTCATTCGGCCAACTCCAAATCAGAATTGTTGTGACATCAGAAGACAAACAATGGCAGTGGGACACTGGCCCAGCAGAGCCACTATACCAGGAAGCCCTCCCCATCTCACCCTCATTTGTGAACCCCCTGTAGCACTCTGGCAGGGGCAACTGTAGCTTTTTTGCCACCCCAAGCACGGCAGTCAGGCAGCCTTCAGTGGCATGCCTGTGGGAGGTCCACCGGTCCCGCGGCTTTGACGTACCCACTGCCGAATTGCCGCCAAATCTGCGGGACCGGCGGACCTCCCGCAGGCAAGCCGCCAAAGGCTGCCTGACTGCCGCCCTTGCAGGGACTGGCAGGGCGCCCGCTGTGGCTTGCCGCCCCAGGCACGTGCTTGGAGCGTTGGTGCCTGGAACCGGTGTTGCACTCTGGGGAGAAGTTTGGATTCCAATTTGCCAAACTTTGTGGTAAACCATGTGTGTGTGCCAAGGGGAGGGGCACTGAGAGGATAAAAGTTATTTTTATTGCCTGGAGCCAACGGCATTAAAAGTTAATGCCACTTAAGAGAATGAGTGGACTCCTGATGGGAGGCTGGTGGAGGTCACACACAAAGGTGATAGGGAGGAGCAAGTGGAACAATTTTTTTCTCTCTACCTAGCTGGAGAAACTAGCTCATGAGGATCTAGTTGTTCTATATTAAATTAATTCTCAGTTTTAAAATATGTCTATAAAAAGCCAGGGTAATGTTCCCCTACTAAGTGAGTGTCTCTTTAAATGAAAGTCTTTTCCTGTCTTTCACCTCACTTCCCCCCACTATCCCTCTTTGAAACATGACTTCCATCAGACTTTATTTTGGTGTTATTGACATGTTCTTTCTTTGCAGCTCCTCTCTGCGTAGTTTTTCTCTTCCTGCTGTACTGAAGGGAATGCAGGCACTGCACGGATGAATGAACAGGTAGATGAAGCTTGTTTTAATGTACACTCCAGAGTTGGCAAGACCCCAAATCTCTCTTTGCAAGCAAATGTAGAGAGAGAGAAAGAAAACCTTCTGGCTAGGATTTAATGAAAACCCATGACCTGAGGTATCTATCCCAGTTCTACATCAAGATAGGTAATTTGTTTTTAGCCTTTCTGAGAATTGCTGGCTTCTTCCTATGCAGTGGGATTCATAATTTGTCTTTTTTTCTCTTATTGTAAAGCACCTCAGATACAATGGGTTTTACAATAATCTAAAATAAAAGTATACCAGAGGCTTCTCCTACCTGCACTGGCTCTTGTATCTTACCCAGCAGGGACACTGTTCTTGGTCCAGAATGACACTTACTAAACCACAAAAATAGTTGAATTTAGATTTAGAGAAAGCTCTCAGCAACTACAAAACTAGTCATCACTGACACAAATCTATCACAGAGATGATGCACAAAACATTCCTCCCACCCCAGAGAACAGTAGGGATGTAAGTCCCTTCTGCGGACCAGAGTGTAGTGTAAATCTGCCATTCAGAGGGATACCCAAGGCTGAAGAATAGGCACACTGGCCCTTCAAATGCATTAATCTTCGTGATCCAAGCATCACATAGCTGACTAGTAATGCTGTCTGAAGACAAGCACATCTGATACAGCCCATCTCCCTGTTGTGGGTTTGGGGGAGATGACAAAGGGAAAACAAATTCAAATATTGAATATTAGCAATGAGCCAGTGGTTTTGGCTAAAGGGTGCCAGGACAGGTGGATGAAAGTGAGCAACTCCAGTGCATTCATGCTGATATTTGTTATTCCTCATTTCTCTGGAATATTGGCTCAAATCTGAATGCTACATCACTGCCCCGGGCCTTATTGTCCAGTAAATGAAACGCTAATACGGTTGGAAAGTCAGAGCCAGGCACAAACACAAAGAGACTCTCTAATGATCAGGATTATTTCACGTTCTCCAGGCTAAGACAACTTTAGGCTCAAATGAATTCCTCCCTTTCAAATTTACCTCTACCCCTTTTTCCTTCCCAAAATGAGCAATCCCCATGTTGCAAGTGATTTGGCTGTAATTGGATGCTTATAAAGATATTTTGTCAGTGCCTGAATTGTTGTTTTGTTGCTTTTTCCATTTTCTTGTCTTTTTATACGAATTTGCAAAGATAATAGCTTTGGAGTCTTTTGAACCCATTTGGCTATTTTCATTTAATTCCTTCTTGATTGATGGCTGTGTTTAAAGAAAAGCAAATACTTCTCTCTTTGCTCATTTAGTAACCATTGGTCTACATTTACACCATTCAGCTAAATTATGAATCTCATGTATAATCCCACAAAAGGCAATGAAATTCAGAGAGGAAAACTGAAATAATATTTTAATTCACCCCTTTTGTCTAAAGGTTGCAACACATATGGCAACACGCAAGATGGCCAAGTTTGCAATCCTTTAGTCACAATCAGCAAGTTAAAGAAGTAGCTGTAATTCTCAAAGTTAAAATAGCACAAACAGATCATAGCATCACGGAAATGTAGGGCTGGAAGGGACATCAAAAGATCATCTAGTCCATCCCTCTACACTGAGGCAGAACAAAATAAACACAGACCAACCCCAACAGGTGTTTATCCAACCTGTTCTTAAAAATTACCGATGATGGCGATTCTACAACCTCCCTTGGAAGCCTATTCCAGTACTTAGCTATCCCTATACTTAAAGAGTTTTTCCTAATATCTAAACTAAATCTCCTTTGCTGCAGATTAAGCCCATTACTTCTTGTCCTACCTTCAGTGGACATGGAGAACAACTGATCACTCTTTATAACAGCCCTTAACACATTTGAAGACTGTTATCAGTTCCCCGCTTCAATCTTCTTTTCTCAAGATTAAACATCCCCAGTTTTAACTTTTCCTCATAGGTCAGGTGTTCTAAACCTTTTATCATTTTTGTTACTCCCATCTAGATTGTCTCCAATTTGTCCACAGTTTAAGAAAATGGACACAGCATTCCAGCTGAGGCCTCATCAGCCTGACTAGAGCAGGAATATTACTTTCCTTGTCTTACATACGACACTACTGCTAACTCACTCCAGAATGATATAACCCTTTTTCACAACTGCATAACATTGTTGGCTCATATTCCATTTCCCATCCACGACAGCCCCTAGATCCTTCTCAGCAGTACCACGGTCTAGCCAGTTAGTCCCCATTTTGTAGTTACACATTTGATTTCTTCTTTCTAAGTGTGGTACTTTGTACTTGTCTTTATGGAATTTCTTCTTATTTATTGAAGACCAATTCTTCAATTTGTCATGGTCATTTTGTATTCTAATCCTGTCTGCCAAAATCCTTGCAACCCCTCCCTGCTTGGTGTCACCCACAAATTTTATAAGCATACACTCCTCTCCGTTTGCCAAGTATTTAATGAAAATATTGAATAGTATTGGACCCAGGACGGATTCCTGCGAACCCAACCAGATGTGCCCTCCCAGTTTGACAGTAAACCATTGATAACTACTCTTTGAATATCATCATTCAACCAACTGTGCAACCACCTTATAGTCATTTCATCTATTACATTTCCATCATTTGCTTTGTAAAATGTCATGTGAGACTGTATCAAAAGCATTACTAAAAATCAAGATATATCATGTCTACTGCTTCCCCTATCCTCTAGGACAGTAACCCTGACAAAGAAAGAAATTAGGTTTGTTTGGGACAAGTTGTTCTTGTCTGCTATTACTCATCATTCTGTTACCCTCTAGGTGCTTACAAATTACCCTCTAGGTGCTTACAAATTATTTATTTATTTGTTCTGGTATCTTTCCAGGCATCAACGTTAGGCTGACTGATCTATAATTCCCCAGATCCTTTGTTCTCCTTTTTAAAAAGTAAGTACTATGTTTTGCCCTTCTCCAGTCCTCTGGGACCTCACCGGTCCTCCATGAGTTCTCAAAAATAGTTGCTAATGTTTCAGAGAACTTCCTTACTTCCTTAAATACACTATGTGACTTTCATCAGTCCTGTTGTGAGTTGAATACATCTAACTTATTTTAATATCCTTTAACCTGTTCTTGCCCTATTTGGACTTGTGTTCCTTCCCCCTTGTTGTTAACATTCTGTTAAGTATCTGATCACAATTAATCTTTTTAATGAAGACTGCAGCAAAACAGGCATTAAACACCTTAGCCTTCTTGATGCTATCCGCTATTAGCTGTCCATTCCCATAAAGTAGTGACACTTTCCTTCATTCTTCTCTTTTTACTAACGTATTTATAGAATCTCTTCTTACTGCTTCTTATGTTCCTTGCTGGCTGTTACTCATTTAATGCCTTAGCCTTTCTGATTTTAGCTCTACTTGCTTGTATTCATTCTTAGAAATGTGTCCATGTTTCCACTTTTTGTAGGATTCCTTTTAGATTTTTAGGTCATTAAGGCGCTCCTGATGGAGCCATATTGGCCTCTTACTATTCTTCCTAACTCTCTTTGCAACGTGATAGCTTGCTGTTGTGCCTTTATTACTGTCTCTTTGAGAAACTGCTAGCTCTCCTGAACTACTTTTTCCCTTTAGATTTTCTTCCTCTGGGACTTTTCCTACCAATTCTCTAAGTTTGTTAAATTCTGCTTTTTTGAAGTCCATTGTTCTTATTCTGCTGCTTTCACTCCCACTCCAATTGTCTTGCATCTTCAGATTCACAACCAAGTCCTCCCTGCTGTGAATGTAATGCTTTCCAGATATTAATGAGCACATGTAGGGTGTTTTATTCTGGGCAGTTGTGTTCTATTCCTGCATATTATCCCACTCTATTATAAATGGGAGTGAAGCAGCTGGGGGAGAATAGATTCCTTGGCTATTTTTTGACATCATATTCCTTTTTGGAGAGGGACTAAAATGCTCAGTCCAGATATGGATTGTCATAAACAGATAATTAAGGGTTAATGTCTCTTTTACCTGTAAAGGGTTAAGAAGCTCAGTGAACCTGGCTGACACCTGACCAGAGGACCAGTCGGGGGACAAGATAACTCTTCAATCTTGGTGATGGGAAGTTTTGTTTGTGCTGTTTGTTTTGTTCTTTGTTCGCTCTGGGGCTAAGACGGGCCAGATGTGCAACCAGGTCTTCTCCAATCTTTCTCGAAACAGTCTCTCATGTTCAAAAAGTAAGTACTAGCTAGAAAGGCGGATTAGGCTTTTTTGTTTTCTTAACTTGCAAATGTGTATTTTGGCGGAAGAATTTACCTCTGTGTGCTTACTTGTATCTGAGGCTAGGGGGGAGGGAGTCTCTCCTAGTCTATATAAGCTGAAGACCCTGTAAACATTTTCCATCTTGATTTACAGAGTAATTTGACTTTTTCTTTCTTTAATTTAAAGCTTTCTTTTTAAGAACTGATTGATTTTTTGCCCTTGTTTTAGACCCAGGGGATTGGGTCTGAACTCACCAGGGATTGGTGAAGGGAAAGGAGTGGGAGAAGTATATCCCTCTCGTTTAGATCCAAGGAGTTTGGACCAGTGTAGACTCTTCAGGGTACACCAGGGAGGGGAAGTCTGGAGGAGGAAAGGAGGGGGAAGGTTTTATTTCTCTGTTGTTTAGGACCCAAGGGGTCTGGGTCTTGGCTCCCGAGGAAGGTTTGGGGACAGGGAGTGTACCAGACACTGGAATTCTGATTGGTGGCAGCGCCATCAGATCTAAGCAGGATTAAAGTAGAAGGGTACATGCAGTCCCCACTTTCTGGATGCTAAGTTCAAAGGGGAAATACCTTGACAGGAATCAATATTTGGAATTTACTTCAAGTGTTGCTGTTGAGATTCACAGGTTTTGGTCATATCCAATTGTAGACATAGACCAAAGCTGTGAAGCTTGCTCCAACGCCAATATCCTCAAAATCTGGTTCAGGCCTGTTGTCTCATATCCTTTACAGAGAATCCAGTGTGTGCTCACGTCTCAGTGTATAGCCAGTGAAAAACACTTTTGGTTTTTAAAGCCACTTAGGTATTGTTGGCTCCACTAAAGTCCCCTGAAGCGCAATCTCATTGGAGTCTTTCAAAAAAGATTATCAAACAACAAATACAGAAGTGTGTAGTGTGGTGAGGGAGAAGTTGTGGTGGTTTTCTTTGTTTTTTTTGGGGGGGGGGGGGGCGGGAGCCTGGATGGAATAGAAATAAATCCCTCATCCTTGGAGTGTGACGTTATACACCCAATATCAGCCTAGGCACATGGCTAATGCAGATTTTGTAAATCCATGAATGTCCTAACGGAAACACAGAGTGGTCTTTAAATAAAGAAGCAGCAGAGGATGCAGTTATGATATTTATTTTCCCTTTTCAAAAACTCAGCAACTGAGAGAGCTGAGTATTTTGTTTCTTTACCAGAGGGATTAACTACAGTTACTAATATAAAAATAAATTCTATTCACAGAGCTGTACAGGCTGTAAAGGGCTGCCAACTGGACCAAAAGTAGCAGACTATTAATGGAGGTTGTAGGAAGGAAGCACTGGATTTGGGCACTTCCTGGCCATCCCACCCTCCCTAGCCAGTGGATAACTGGGCTGAATCTGATGTAATGGCAAAGGTGCTGGGGAACAGGACCTTTGAATATATAGCACTAAACATCTATAGCATTTGTGTCAGGTGGAATACAAGGTAGAAAGCACTAGTGCTGCACCACAGGGAAGCTCACTCAGATACAGAGGCTCCCAGCATGCGAAGAGCAGAAATGAAATCACGCCCTCAGAGTAATTTATTAGCGTCTGGGGGGAACAATTACGTGCAGTGTACTTCAGGTATTTCTCACTAGTGCCATCATTTGAAGCTAAATGGCTTGCGGGCGACTCCCACACTACTAGCAAATTGCCTAGTGTTTATCAGGAGAATCCTCCCTCTTTCCACCCCCAAGTGGGTTATGTGTAAACCCGGGAGAGAGGCACCGGAGGCTGCCTGGGTTTACTTAACACCGGCTGCTGCTGAGTAGACCATGACTCCTGATGCCAAACAGAAGTTGAAGACAGTGACTGTCTCTGCAATCACTCTCCGTTTCTTTGCATTCTACAGACTACGTATGTCACTGAGCATCTCCTTGCATTGTCAGCGTCACTAAGGAGGCATCCTTTTGATTTCAGAGTGACTTTGGCCTTCAATGATGGTGACACACAAACGGAGAAGGATGTAGGCTTGTCTCCTCTGCATGCACATTACCCCAGTCTGTCACTGCTGCCCTTCTATGCTAGGGCCTTGGGTTATGGTTTCAGATAGAATCAATATGAAACTGAATGGTTCCACATGGTTTTTGACATGAAGCAAACTAAAACATGATGGTTTCAGCTGGATAGTGTGTCAAGTTTTGTCTGTACAAACCCAAAATTCAGAGCAAATTTCCAGGAATGAAAGCTTATGAGAAGCAAAAAGAAAGGTCCACACAAACTCCTGTGAACCAACCCTGCCACATTCGTTGTCCCTTAAATTCATGTCTATGCAGGCTGCAATGAGGAGATAAGGTACAGTGTCATGCCCCCTCCCACCACACTGCTCTTCACTCTGCTCTCTTTCATTAGAAATCACCACAAGTAACAAATCTAAGTTGTTGTTGAATCAGTTTGTAACTCTTTGTAAGATCAAGATATGCCCAGTGGGCTTTTACTTTGCATGATCTATGTGCATATTGCCATGCAGCCTTTGTGCACCACACCTCTCCATACACAGTAGATGTTGGATGCAATACCTCATTTTCCCACACAGTAAACATAGAACCAGGATGAGAAATTTAGCTCCCTTTACACTGGATCAGGCTCAACCCAACTCTTTATTTCTGGGGATGTATAAATGTTTGTATACTGCCCCAGCGCTTTGATTTAGTTGTTGTAACCGTTATTGTAAGGTGTGGATGGATGAAAAGGAAAAGACATAGAAAAAGACATCTTGGTCAAACATATACCTGAAGGGTAGTGTTCGTTCACTGGCCAGCTGTCCACCTGAAGTGTGGCATTCCCGCCATTCCTAGTAAAGCGTACCACATGATATTTGCCATCATTCACTGGGGTGCTCTCCTCTTTGATAGAAATATCCACTGTGCCAATATTGAAGACCACGCCAATCTTGCCTTGCTCCTGTAATGAAAAGAGCAAGAAACAACAACTGATACGTTACCATTTGGTATGAGAGTTTTCTAGGTCTGTGTGTATATATATATATAAACAGTTAGACAATTGATAAGATGACAGTAGATGGCACTCAAAAACATGTAGCAAAGTTCCTGGGTTTTGTAGGACTAATAAAACTTGTGGTTGTATAATGCATATGTCTTTCTGTGCAGCGCTATACATCAGATCTTAATGCTATTCACCTGAGAATCACGACTAATTTCCTCCCTCAGAACTTCTCCATGGACAATTGAGAGCCAAGGACAGAAAACCAAAGAAACATATAGAATGTTATTTGGGAAACATCCCAGTTAATTAGGTATCATTTGCTCAGCACCACTAAATTGCAGCCACTACTGGGCTAGAACACAGCAATTGTTTGACACATGCAAAAAGTACATAGCAGGTTTATTCCAGGAGGGAGTTTAGTGTAATTCCCCCAATTAAAAATCAGAAGAGGGAATTTTAGGGAGCAAAACTGCAATTATCTAAATTGGAGTTTGGCCATTACAGTGAGGCTAATGCACAGCTGAAAAGTGCAATGGGATTTTTAATTACTCCAAGTGGTTAGAGCCTTGATTTTACTTCTCATCCTCAAAAAAACACCTCCAATAGAACACCATCTTCTAGCACCACTCCTGGGCATTGCTCAGCACACACCAAGGGAAGAGCAAAGTCTACTGTATTGGTAACACCATTTCCTGTAGCACTCTGTGTGATATGTGGCTGGTATTTTTTTATAATTCTCATCCATGCAATGCACTGATTCAACCATCCTTAGCTTATGAAATATGAAGAGATCACAACTCAAAATGTATTGTAGGTTAAGGCTGTACATTTATTTATACCTATTTTAGGTACTTCCAGAGTGCCTGTCCTTGTAGGATATAAATGCAAATTGCAGTAGATTGAACTATACCTTAAAGCCTAACTGAGGGGAGGCGGCACATGCAGTTTTTGTAGTTTACGGCTGCTATGCTTCAACATCTCCCTTTACCATATGCTCTACCAGGAACTGGATGATAGTGCGGGTCATAAATATAATATGGAGACTTGCACAGGTTCCAATCTGGCCCAGCTTGGCAGTGACCTAAGGTCTGTCCTATGGCAAATTCAGTTCAATTGTGAGGTACCTGCATCACAAAGTGATCTTCCTGTTGGCTGTTTCAGCAGAGACACCAAGGCTGGAATGGACTGTGAAGAGTGAATTTTCCCTCCCCCCAGAGCAGGGCTGAGACACATTAAGAGGTGAGGCTTGACAGTACCCACTGACTGTTCTAGGTCTGCTCTCTGGACAAAGAAAGATTCAGCTTCCAGGGCTGTCAATCCAATTACCATCACCACATTCATTTAAGAAACCCTCAGCAGTGGCAGAACCCCTTCCCCTGATCCTCTACACTTGATATTTCTGAGCCTAGTCTCAGATTCTTCCCACTTCCTAAGTTCCCCCACACTTAACACCTTTCACAGACACTACCCCCAATTCTCCCCACACCTCCTACAGACCCTCTCCCCAATCCTACCTATCTGCCCCTCCCTCCCCGACATCTAGAGCTGTTTAGGAATTTTTCTACAAAACTTTTTTGCTAAAAGTACCAATTTGTCAAAAATGAAACATAATGGTTCTGACAAAACTTTCTTGGGTATTGGATAGGATTGAGAGCAAGACCCAACACTAGCCAATAGCCCAGAAGTTAGGGTGCTCACCAGGGATGAGGGAGAACTGGGTTCAAGTGCCTACTCTGAATTGGGAAGAACAGGGGTCTTAAATCCAGATCTTCCACATCCCAGGTGAGTGCCTTAACTACTGGAAACTAGTCTATTCAAACATATTGACTATTCTATGGCGGGGGAGGGTCTCGTTCTCATTTTTTGCAAAATATTTCACATAGGAACAAAACCAAATTTTGAAACCTCGAAATATTTCAGGAGGTGGAATTCTTGTTTTCTAACTAGCCCTGCCCACAGTCCCATTCCCCTTAGTCTTATAGGTCTGACACATTCCTCCTGTTTCCTTCCTCTCCTAATATTTTTTTGGTTTACAGCAGTGAGCTGCCAGTTATATAAAAATCCTAAACAATTTCCTTGAAACGCAAGCTAGTCATTAAGGAAACTGGACTGAGATTTGAGTATTAACATTTAGTGTTGTGACTGATAAAATGCCATTATTATCACTTTCTCCCCAAAAGGGCAAGCTCTCCTACATATGTACCTACTGATCTCAACAGAATGATATCACATGCATGCAGACTGGATCCCTCTTACCTGCTTTCCCCAAAGCACTGGATGCATAGGCTACCACTTCTTCACATACACAGACCAATCTCATGTGATGATAATCAGCACAGGACATTGTGATATGGCAAAGGAGGTGCCCATGGAGGATAACTTTAAGGAAAGCTGGATTTTGAAAATGAATGAAGAGGCTGAGTTTAAAGACTTCCTCCCCTTGCTCCCCAATTAAAGCTGGAAACTTCCGTTCTTTCGAGGAAGACAGAATTATTTGATCTCCAGTCCATCTCAATTCTCGTTGGTGGTCACAGCAGTCATTTTCTTGAGAAGATTATCTGTTTGCTAGCGAATGATTGACCAATGGGTAAGAATCAATATGATGCTGCCAAATCATTTATTTGCCCCTTTCTCTGGTAATTAGCACCCACTTGGAAACAGAGTGATTACTTGCTCTGAGATAATGACGTTCAAAGAGCAAGTATTGACCAGATAATCAACCCCCTGGTGACTGGCCCCATCTGAATGATTTTACAGAGTGCCGCTTATAGAATTCTTATCCTTTTCTGTGTGGGGGAGGAGGGGTCTTACAGTAACGTCTTGTATTTCTCCTCGTCTGCCTCAAAGAATCAAACTTCTCTGAGTCTAGAAAGGCTGGTGATAGCTCTCCACACAATCTACTTTGGAAGAGGGGATTACTTTAAAATGAAATGAGTTCTTTCTCCCAGCCTCCAGAAAAAGTACAGTCCTTCTCACTGTATCTTGATGCTTTTGTTTCTAGCCCATGTTAGAACCCAGGAGGTCAGAAATATATAATAATGGGCCAATTCAGGAGGCCCTTCCTCGGGTCTATTAGTCCGTACTCAAAATTCCCAGTGACTCTTCAACAAGAGTTTTATTTGAGGGAGCTTTGCCTAGACATTGAGGGCCAGATTTTCTCATCCTTACTCATGCAGAGTAGTGCCTTGCTGCTTACATAGTTCCACTCAAATTTATGGGACTAGTCACAGTGTAAGGTACTATCCCCAAGAGCAAGGGTATCAAACCCATCTCTGAATACAGACCTCAGGATCTGGCCTGTTAATAATACTTTACAGGTACATTGCTCTTTTTTATCCAATGAATTTAAAGCACTTAACAAAAAGGTGAGTGACCATTAGTTTTCCCATATTACACATGGAAAAAAACAGAGGCCCTGAGAGATTAAGTGACATATTCAGGCTACGTCTACACTAGAAACCACTGGCAGCAGCGTGTAGTGTATGGGTAGCTACATGCCGCAGTGAAAAGCAGACTGCATCCACACTATGGTGTGTAGCTGTATAGGTCAGTGAAAGGCTCCAGCAGAGGGGAAGCAGCTGGGAAAAGCTCCAGCACTGGGGAGGCAACGGGACACTGCACTGCTAACAAACAACAGGGTAAATGGGAAGGCATAGCTTGGGGGGAGTAGAGAGCCACGTAGGCTATGTACTCAGATACATATCCACACTCTTCATGCATGTCTTTACTCACCTAAGCCATTCCTCATGCTCTACACTGCTATTTATACCCATGCTAGGGGGGTGATGCATATATGTACACGCTACGCCACCAGTAAAAGTGTACAGTGTAGACCTATGCTTAGAGTGTTAAAGCCAGGACTGGAACAGTTCATTCCCATTACCAAACACATTCTTCTGGACTACCACGCCTTGGTACGAGATATGAGAGACCGAGCAATTTACCCAAGGTCAGTCTGTGGCAGAGCTGGAAAGAGATCTGAGCTCTCCAAAGTCTCAGTCCAACTATTTTATAAAATTGTCCATCCCCTGGGCTTTGAAAGACAGGCTCTACCACTAAAATGAACACCCACTTCATGATCTTAATCCACTTGGGTTCAGCCTCCTTCGCTTTTCTCATACATTTAGTTATTAGATTTTTTCCCCCTATAAACTGCGAAACTCTGAGATCAAACAGGCCAGCAATCCTCTGACTGCCAAGGACTGATTTATCTCAGTGCCAATATTTCTAACATTTGTTTTGTCTTGAACATAAAATCCCCACAAAACAAAAGGAAAGCTGAATACGCAGTAGCACTGAGCACACAAAAAGCACATATTCTCAGAGGGCCTATGGGCATTTAATAGGTAGCCTACATCTTTCTTCTCTCTACATCAATGTTCACCTGGGTGTCCCAGGCAGGTGAGAATCCATCTATTGATTTATCTATGTCATTTTCTTTGAAAACTTTGAGTGAATGTAAAGAGTTGGCAATACCACAAGGAAAACTTTGAAAGACTTTTATTTGAAAATAAGGTGGTGAATACAGTATCCAATCTGTATTTCTCTGGTTTTCCGTCTTTATTTCTAAGGCTGCTGTATCAGAGAAAATTCTTAGAGTAGTTCTTCAAGAATTCATCTCCTCCTATTGCACTGTCCCCTAAAATTTTCCCCCTAGCAAGTTGTGTTACCCTCTCTTCAGAATCATAGCCCTCCTGAACACCAACTTCTGCCGTGAAGCCTATAAGAAATCAGGCACACAATTATGGCTCAGCAAAGGGGCAGTTGTGGATAAATTATACATATAAAAGAAAGTACATAGTACTAGCAATAAACGTACCAGTCATACCCTTTACCATGCTTCTTATATGCTGTATCCCCTTCCTCAGAGCCTTTTTTTTTTCAGCTTTCAGACTAAGTTCTTTGGGGCAACAATTTCCTGTATGTATGTACAGCGTCCAAGACATTTTGAACAACCACCATAATAACTGTGCAGTAGTCAGGGCATAAGACTAGAGTTAGGACACTTGGATATTACTCCCTGCTCTGACATACTGTGTGACTTTGGGCAACTCATTTAACTTCTCTGTGCCTCAATTTTTCCTTTTCTAATGATATATTCAGCCACCGTTATAATCTCTGGGGATGAAAAACACTGTATAAGTGCTAGGTACTATTCTAATATTTGTGATGACATAATCTGAAAAGAAACTGCATTACAAAGAGTGAATGAGAACTAAGCAGGAGGAGATGATTTCTTAACGAATTAAGGGCGATATTCTTTCCTCAGCAATAGTGAATGGAGGGAAATGAAGCCTGGAAGAACTCATGTGGGCACAGAAGGAAAAAGCGCTGCTTGTGAGTAGGACAATGAAATGGGGCTGGTGAGCAGAGCAGAATAAGATCACTGTGGAAACCCATATTCTACTGATTTGCAAGCCCACAACTCTGTGCCTACTGTAAAACCCCTCCTCACTGAGGGGATCTGTGATGCAAGGGGCCCTGGAAGCCCTTCCACTTCACAAGCCTAAATAGCCTGCCTCCTCTTCAGTCCCACAAGCTCTTTCCCTCTGAGGCGAGTATATGAAGGAGCATTTCCTGGGGCTGGCTCTACCATTCCCATGGATTTTTCCTCACAGGAGAATTAGATCCTGTTTTTATGTAAATGTTATGTTCAGCATATGTCACTACATAACTGTCAGGATTTTGTTTTGCCTGTGCTCTACCTTTATTATCTGAAAAGGGGCATGGTGCGGGGGGGTGGGGGGAGGGGAAGAAGCCAATTTGTAAAGCAAAGCAGCTGGAGCGCATTAGAGGACACACACATGCACTGTGCTCTCTCACGGAGCTATCTTGATTTCTTATTTTCTTTAATCTAAAATTATTCAGACCGAAAGTAAATGACTGATCCTTGTGTAGGGAAAACACTTGATCTTGAGTCATGAGAGTGCACCCACCAGGCCTCCAGACAATGGAACAAATTCTACTCCCAGCTACACCAGTGTAAATCCACAATACTGAATTCGGTGAAATCACTCTGGATTTACACTGATGCAACTGACAGCCGAACTTATCCCAGTACCTTTTTATCTTCAATCAAAGACCTGGGGAACAGTTATTTTAAAAATAAGCCAAGACCCAACAAGCATTCCAGGATTACTCCTGCTCTCACATATTTGACACTACCTGCAACAGTACAGGTTTTCTCCTCCCTCCTCTGTGTCAGGTTCCAGCATGACTAGACATCAACCAAAACCCATCAGACAATACTGCTAATTACCTCTTTCTGAAGATCACTGCTGATTATGCTGCTCTCCTTCCACTGTAATACAAGGCCTTCTGGTAATACAACAAGCTCCTTGTATGAGGACTCTCTTAACTGACACCTGCACACGCACATTAACTCCCCCACCCTCTAAGGTCACGAAAGTCACTTTGTTTCTCTTATAATCAGAGGCATCACTGTTCCTCAGAATAGCTCCTTTCTTCTGTCTCCTCACTTCTGAAATCTATTTTAAACAGGGTCTGAAGTACTTTTATTTCTCCTCTTTGGGATTTTTTTCCACTTCATTTTTGCAAGGTTTTTTTCTTTTTGTGACTGCTGTTGAATTTTAGTTCAGCTCGCAGATCACTTTCTTTCTGTGATTTGGGGGACTTTGCACCATGATGCTATATGCAGTAAAGCATCTGGTGGAACTGAAATTATAGATGTTCCACAACAGACCCACACACTAATTACTATAATGTCAAATAGTTTTATGGGAACCTTTATCACTCTAAGATGCAACTCATAGTTTTTTCTATTGCCTGGGAAAGCAGAATGCAGTTCTATGGTTAGTGAGTCTTTCTGAACAGTAACTTTAACTGGATACATTTGTGGACAGGTCTTTATTTCCTAGGTATTTTTTTCAGTGGATTTGGGGAGTCTACATTCAGTACAGAGCATATGATTTCTGCTGATGCTACACTCCGGCCACTTTTGATGCCATTCTCATTATCACCTGGAGATGGGTCTGAAAACAACACTCAGGGTATGAAAAACTGCACACTTTGGGTGACAGGTGTATTTGTTATGATGAATCCCAGTTATGACTAAAGTCTTCAGTGGCTGAAAGGTGGTAGAAAGGTCATAAAATCATTAACAAAAACACAGAATGGCATCAAAGGAATTACGGAACCTGGAATTTATCTGAAGTAAAATAACTTTGATTAGGAAAATCAAGAACCCCTGGTGTTCTAGAAAGAGATCAAAACAATTTTAAGGTGAGGTAGAGTGTACATATGAGCTATCAGATATTAGTTTTGACTGGTCAATTTTTATGAGATATAATAAATAGGAATTACAACCCCTTTTGGAAATTGCTTTTAAAAGGATCACTTTTCACAGATTGAGAGGTTATACAACCAGAAGAGGACATTGCAACAAAGGCCACATGACTTCCCTCAATTAATTCCTGTTTGAACTAGAGCATATATCTTTAACATCCTATCTTGATGTAAAAATGCCAGTGATGGAGAATCCACATCAAAACTTAGTAAATTATTCCAATGGTTACTTATCCTCACTATTCAAGACTTGCACCCAATTTCTTATCTGAATTTGTCTAGCTTCAACTTCCAGCCACTGGATATTGTAATATCACTTTCTGCAAGATGGAAGAGCCCTCTGTTAAATAAATGTCTGTTCCCCATGTAGGTACTTATAGCATGTGATCAAGTCACCTTCTCTTTGTCAAACTAAACAGATTAACCTCCTTGAGTCTATAACTATAAAGCAAGTTTTCCAATCCTTTAATCATCCCCATGGCCCTTTTCTGAACCTACTCCAATTTATCAACATCCTTCTCGAATGATGGACACCAGAACTGGACACAGTATTTCAGCAGCAGTCACATCAATCCCAAATACAAAAATATTCCCTATTGATTCCTCCAAGGATTGCATTAACCCTTTTGGCCACCGTGTTGCACAGGAAGCTCATGTTCAGCTGATTATTTACCGAGACCCTCATGTCCTTTTCAGACTCACTGCTCCCAGGATGGAGTCCTTCATTCAGTAAGTATGGCTTGCACTCTTTGTTCCGAGATGTGTAACTTTATGTCTGGCTCTATTGAAACATATATTGTTTGTTTGAGCCCAGTTTACCAAGCGATCCAGATTGCTCAGTGTCAGTGCCCTGTCCTCTTCATTATTTACCACTTGGCAGTTTTCTTATACACAGAGTAAAGAGTATTAACTAAAATCACCATTGAAGCCAATAACACCATATACTGGAACGCAGAAATTTACCATCTCACCACGAGGTCTTTTTCTGGATCCTTACAAATGTTCTAACCAAATATCATCTCAATGTGAAGTAATTAGGAAAGGGATATATAAGAAGACAGAAAATATAATTCCACTATATAAATCTATGGTACATCCATGCCTTGAATATTGTGGGCAGTTCTGGTCACCCTATCTCAAAAAAGATACATTAGAAATGGAAAAGATACAGAAAAAGAGCAACAAAAATGATTAAGGGTATGGAACAGCTTCCATATGAAGCAAGAGGGGAAAAAACCAGGGACTATTCAGCTTGGGAAAGGAAGATAAAAGAGGGGAATATAATGAGGTATATAAAATCATGAAAGATGTGGAGAAAGTGAATAGGGAAGTATTATTTACCCCTTCACATAACACAAGAAGCAGGTGTCACCCAATGAAATTAAGAGGGAGCAGGTTTAAGGCAAACAAAAGGAAGTACTTCTTCACACAATGCACAGTCAACCTGTGGAACTCATTGTCAGGGGATGTTGTAAAGGCCAAAACTATAACGGTTCAAAAAAGAATTAGATAAGTTCCTGGAGGATAGGTCCATCAATGGCTATTAGCCAAGATGGTCAGGGACACAACCCTAGATTATGGGTGTCCATAAGTCTCTGACTGCCAGAAGCTGGAACTGGATGGCAGGAGATGGACTGCTTGATAAATTGCCAAGTTCTGTTCACTCCCTGTGAAACACCTGGCACTGACCACTGTCGGAAGACATGATAATTGGCTAGAGGGTCCATTGGTCTGACCTAGCATGGCTGTTCTTATGCTCACTGTCCAGGAATGCACCTGGAACAACACGAGATGTGAATCTAAGGTTCTTACTGTTCCTATCTCCTGTGTTTCAATTTCCTCTCCCACATTACTTCTATTCTTCTTTTTTTTTTTTTAGCTTTCTGCCTAATAAGAGTCCATTTTAGTCAGTCTGGACAAAACTATCCTTGCAACACTGTGCGATGAATAGAGAGACAAACTAAAAACAGCTCTAGTAAAAGTTTACCAGGACCTGGGGTGGCTAATTGAGTAGTGTATTGTGCCTATAATTTTCCAGCAACCGAAAGGTAAGTCCCAACGGGCGCTCCATTTTGTTGGGTCAGATCCTCAGTGCCTAGTTAAGTCCTTTCTGCACCACTGCAGTCTATTGAGCAAGATTCACAAATGAAGGCACTGGAATCACAGCAGGAATGAATTTGGTGCAAGAAGTTTCCATACTTCCGATAATACAATTCTGTCAATGCAGCCTGACACCTTGCAGATGCTGACTTGCTTATAGAGAGGCAATATGGTCTACATAACATAAGAACAGACGTACTGGGTTGGACCAAAGATCCACCCAGCCCAGTATCCTGTCATTTGGCCCAGCTGTATAGCATCAGTGTTAGGGACTAGACCTGCAGTGAGCTCCCCTCATCTCTGTGCTCTAGGCACCATGGGAACATTGTGGCACATACTTACTTTTGCTTAAATTCTACATCTACTAGGAAAAGTCTGGAAACCGTTGATGCTCAAAATCCCTTAGCTCACTCCATAGAAAGGAAGCCAGGCAAACAGTTTAATAATCTGTATGCTTGAAATGAAGACTTTTTTCTGTTGCCATTCACCACCTAGTCGTCTTTCCCCAAGGAAATTATTTAATCCCAAAACCACTAGCAGGATTAATTTACTGCCAGTCAACAGCAAGCTGGTAAACTCTTGCAAAAATAAATTCAAATGTGTTTAGGCCACATGATTTTGAGAAAACAACTTTTGCAAACAGCTGGTGATGATCCACCTGTGAGATTATATACCTCCTTTGTAACTGCCAAAAGCAAGTGAAGATTTCAATAGCAACTGACAGCATGCTGAAGTAACCAGAACTCAAGAGGAGTCATGAAAGTACAATATCTACCTCTTAACTCACAAGTGAGAGGATTGTTTAGATGCTCTGTTTGTTCCCATAATTGATGATATACTTTATAGAGACCCACCCTATCTGATGGCATCTAACAGGTCAGGAAATGTCTACTTAGGGACTGATCTCCTTTTAAGATACACTGTAGTTTTAAAGACCTGCTGATGCCTCCTAGAAAATATTGATCGACATTCTTTTTAGACATGGATCTGAATCACAGCCCCAGACCAGAACTCTCACAAGCACCAGATCTCCATTCTGCAGCTGGCCTTTATGCTTGTTAATAGTCTGAACCAACACAATAGAGACACATTTAACTTTGGAACAGTTTAAGGTCTGGGTCTGATGGCAACGTGAGGTCCAGTGCCCCGGTGCTGAGTCACCCCTGGGGGAGTCTCGCGCGTGACATCTAGCTGATCAGGAGCTGGAACAGGAACGACGGCATCTATCCCATTGAGAGCGGCTGCAGTATCGACGAGCAGCCACTGCGCACCAAGTGGTGCGGGGACCAATCCTCAGAGTGGGAACTGTGGCTGGCTGAAGAGGTCTGGTGGGCACCCAGTGGAGGCTTGCCACTAAACCTGGGGCCCATGCCTGGCTGCGTGCTCGGGACTGGCAGGCTCATAATGTCCTTCACAGCCTACATCTCCTCCAGTTTCAACGGCATCCGTACCGGTGGGGATGCACAGGCCGATGGTGTCGGTCTGCTCCGCTCCACACGAGTCGGAGGCCTTGGGGCCGGGTGGGGACCTAGGGCTGCCAAACGCGCAACCAGCCTCCCCCTTCTCCTTGTTATGGTGCTGCTGCAAGGCAGGGCCCTTCCCTCACTTTTTGGAGGGAGAGTGGCGCCGACTGGTCGAAGGGGCCTCGCTACGCACCGACGATGCGGCGGCCAGCGCCGAGTCTGATCGACTTGCCGGCGTTGGGGCCAGCGCCGACTCCATCAGGAGAGCTTGAAGTGTAATGTCTCTCTCCTTCTTAGTCCTTGGCTTGAACAACCTGCAGATTTTACAAAGGTCACTGATGTGAGTCTCACCCAGGCAGTGGAGACACTCAATGTGCGGGTCACTCCTAGGCATAGAACAGCGACAGGAGTCGCACGACTTGAATCCTGGGGCACGGGGCATCCCCTGAGCCCACTCTAACAACTGAAGAAACGATCCATGAATGGTACCACTAAGGTCGAGAAGAAAAGGCTGCAGCAGAGCTGGAGCACAAAGTTCCAACTATCTTCACTGAGGGTGGGGCGAGACCATGGCTCCCCTTATAGCACGATATACAGGCGCCACTCCAGGGATTGCCACGGTGCTCCCTCAGTATGGATACTGCTAAGGGAAAAACTTCCGGCACCAGTGCATGTGGTGAGCACACACACCTATTGTGGAATACGCATGAGCAATCACTCGAAGACGCAGCACGGGCCTGCTTAATTCTGTGTCCAAGTGTTACCCTGGAGCTTATTTCCCATCTGAAGCTGTGATCTATTTGCTAGAGATGTCACATCTAGTTGCCAAGGAAAAGATTATGGTGCTATCGCCCTGAGTGTTGGCTTCAAGTAGGAGCCAGTGACCACTTAAGAAGCAAAGATCCTGATGGAAAAAATCTCCCCATCCATCTTAGAGTGCTGTCAGGGAGGGCGTAACCCACCCTCAGACAATTTCAGACAATTGAGGCTGACAGAAGCAGAACTGGTAGTTGCACAAAATACACCAAGAAAGACTTATATTTATAGGTGGCATGGAATGTACTGCATAATGCTTTAACTGCTAGGCTTCCCTATCAAGAGGGTCAGCACAATTGTTGGATGTCTGTGTGATGGCAGGGAATGCATGATCCACTCTGTTATAACCATCAGGCCCGTCTGTCTCAGCCCATGCCCTGGTTGAAAAATAAGCACTTGTCTGCGGGAAATCATAAAAACAAAGACACCTGATAGGAGGAGTGAAGACATGTCCATTTGTCACAGACCAAATAACCACAATATAGAAGGAAAAATAGAGGCAAGGTGCAAATAGCTTTTGACAATGTTAATCAATTTGAATTTGCTTCTGCAAACTGTATGTTGGGCTACAAACTATATTCTGCCCTTCCTCATAAACAGCATTGTTGAGTTATGGAGTTATCATTATAATAATGCATACTTAAAGGTACTTTGTCACAGAGCAGAAATGCAGTAGTTTCTCAGTATAGTTCTGGTGAGATCACAATTGGAATATTGCATTCTGTTTGGGCACTTCATTACAATAAAGAATATTGACAAACTGGAGAGAATTCAGAGGAAAAACAACAAAAAATGATGAGCTGGCTGAAGGAATTGACTTACAAGGAGAAATACACTTACATAAACCTACAGCAGCATGTCATCAACACATTTTAGCACACCAAACAAATCAATCATTTCTAGTCATAAAATATCCTTCTATTCCACTGTGAGAAAACTTATGGAACACTGATATAACAAAGTACCCAGGGACTATGTTCCCTTGAAATCTTTATAGCACATTTCATAAACTACACGTAAAATCAACAATATATTGTAAATACAAAAATGTGTTTCCTTTATAGAATAAAACAAGGGTTGAGTTAAGGTTGAAAGTAGCTTAAAATAGGTGATGTGATGAGTAATGAAGAATTGTGTAACAGCGTAGATACCGGTTAGACGCATAGACTCATAGACTCGTAGGTCAGAAGGGACCGATATGATCATCTAGTCTAACCTCCTGCACAAAGCAGGCCACAGAACCCTACTCATCCACTTTTATAACAACCCCTAACCCATGACTGAGTTATTGAAGTCCTCAAAATTGTGGTTTGAATACCTCAAGCTGCAGAGAATCCACCAGCAAGGTGAACCATGCCCCATGCTGGCAGAGGAAGGCGACAAAACTCGGTCAGGTGCCCCTGCCAAACCACCCTGGAGGAAAATCCTTCGACCGAAGCCAAATATGGCGATCAGCTTAAAACCTGAGCAAGTGGGCAAGGCCACAAGCAGCACCCAGATAAGAAATCGTCTGCAGTAACTCAGATCCCATCCATCCAACATCCCCTCACAGCCATTGAGCAGACTTATCTGCTGACTAATCCAAGATCAATTGCCCAAATTAAACTATCCCTCATATCTCCCTCCATATACTTATCAAGCTTAGTCTTAAAGCCAGATAAGTCTTTATTGCTCCACTACTTCCTCGTAAAGCTGTTTCGCAGAACTTCACTTCCCTATATGGTTAGAAACTTTGTCTAATTTCAAGGTCTAAACTTCCTATAATCCAGTTTGTACCATTGTCCTTGTGCCTACATTAGTACTAAGCTTTAAATTAATTCCTCTCCCTCCCTAACTGTTAATTTCCCCCCTGATTTTATATATATAGAGCAAGCATATCCCCCCGTAGCTTCTTCTGGCTAGGCTTAAACCAGCCAGCTCTTTTGAGTCATCCTTTTATAAGCAGGTTTTTCCATTCCTCGGATCTCCTAGATAGCCCATCTCTAACCTGTTCAGTTTGAATTCATTCCTCTTAAACATGGGACACCAGAACTGCACACAATATTCCAGGGGGGTCTGCACCAGCCTTATTGAACGGTACTTAAACACCTCCTATATCCTTGCTGGAGACATAACCCTCGCCTGATGCACCCCTAAAACCGCATTTGCTTTTTTAACGGCCATATCGCATGGCGGTCTCATAGACATCCTGCTGACAACCAATACCCAAGGTCTTCTCCTCCTCTGTTGCTCTCCGAACTGTCGCGTCCCCAATGTATATCTAAAATTCTTATATTAATCCCTAAGTGCATACCTTGCACTTCACTATTATATTTCATGCCTATTACTAATACTCAGTTATAAAGCTGGTCATCTCCTGTATAGTATCCACGGTCTCTTCTCTGTGGCATCCGCAAACTTATTACAACATTCCCGCTTCTTTGTGCCAAGTCAGCATATAAAAGGTTAAAATAAATTGGTCCGCAAAAAACTGATCCTTGAGGACTCCCACTAGTAACCTCCTTCCCACCTACCAGTCACCACTTCAGTACGACCCGCTGAGTCTCCCCTTTAACCAGTTCTTATGCCACCTTAAAATTTTCACTATTCATCCCCATCTTTTCCAATTTAACTACAGTTCCCCATGTGGAACCGTGTCAAATGCCTTACTGAAATCGAGGATTAAATAGTCTACCGCATTTTCGCTTTGTCTAGGTAATCTGTCACTGTCTCAAGAAGAGATCAGGTGGTTTGGCCCGTATCCACCTTTAGTTAAATCATTTGCAATTCGTCCACAATTACCATTGACCTCAATGTCCTTAACTACTTCTCCTTTAAATTTTTTTCACACGACTTACATACTAACAGACGTCAAGCTAACAGCGGCCTATAGTTACCTATCACTTTTTTTCCTTTTCTTAAAAATAGGAATTACGTTAGCCATCTCCGTCGTACGTAGCACCCCGAGTTTACAGGATGATTAAAAATTCTCACTACGGCTCGCAATTTTATGCGCCCAGTTCTTTATACCTTGGATGGAGATGGTTCTGGGCCCTCCGACTTTGTCCCATTAAGCTGTACAAGTTTGGCCTCTACCTCAGACCGGTAATATCACCTCCATATCCTCATTCCCGTTTATCATCCCTCCATCATCCCTAAACTCCTCACTAGTCTTATAAAGACTGAGGCAGTACGTTATTTAGATATTGGGCCATGTCTAAGGTTATCCTTAACCTCCATTCCATCCTCAGTGTATAGCGCCCCCACTTCTTCTTTCTTTGTTTTCTTCTTATTATGTGGCTGTAGAACCTTTTACTATGGTTTTAATTCCTTTGCAAGGTCAGTTCTACACGGCTTTTAGCCTTCCTCACTTATCCCTACATGTTCTGACCTCACTAAGGTAGCTTCCCTTGCTAATCCGCCTTTTTTTCCCCTCCTGTAAGCTTTCTGCTTTTCCCTAATCCCCTCTCTGAGATGCTTGCTCATACCAGCTTGGCCTACAACTCCTGCCCATGGTTTTTTACCCTTTCTTGGGATGAGGCTTCGACAGTTTCTGCAGCTTCGACTTAAAGTAATTCCAGGCCTCCTCCGCACATTTAAATCCACAAGTCCTCCATCCAATCCACTTCCCTAACTAATTTCCTTAACACTTTAAAATAGCCCTTGAGAAGTCAAAAACCTAATCCCAGATCTACGTTTGGTTTATCCTTCCATCTAAGTTTGAACTGACATCGCTCATGATCACTCGAACCAGTTTGTCCCTACACCAATTCTTCTCCGAGGTCCTCACCGCTCACCAAAACCAATCTAAAATGGCATCCCCTCTTGTCGTACTTCACTACTTGGTGAAGAAATCCATCCGCTATCACATCCAGAAAAATCTGACCCCTATTATTTTTGCAAGCACTTGTCCTCCAGTCTATATCTGGGAAGTTGAAGTCTCCCATGATCACACATTTCCGCTTAGTGTTTACTTCATTAAAGACATTAGAGGCCTCATATCCATATCCAATCAGATCCGGGCGGTCTGTAGCACACCCCAAGCACTATCTCAAGGGAGGCTCTAGTAGCTTCTTCAAATGTTCATTCTACCTTTCCAAAGTTTGTTTTTTGTAAGATGTAGATTTTTTGTAAAGAAGTGTAACGCTATTAGGGTTTAGGCTGACTCCAATCAAACACAGTTTCAGTCTGATTGTTTTCAACACAGTTTCTTGTTAAGAATGACCTTGGTTTTTGAATGAGTGCCAAAAATGTAGATTGGATTGGTGGATATGCTCTGCAGAATAGGAGACCTCCCAATAGTTACTGATGCCCACTCCAAGTGGCTTCTTCTCTCGCAGACTTTTGCAACTTTATAGGCGTGTGGGTGATAGAAGAAATATATCTGGAGGAGATACGGGAACAGTAGAATGTGAAGGCCAAAGTTGGGGCTACAAAGAGGCTTTCATAGAGATGGAAACTCATATATTTCACATTTTATATTTAGATTATTTAATCCTGATGAAAGCCTCCAATTTTCCTGGATTGCCTCCTGCTTTCCCTAATCCTTGCACCTCATGATCACCCTTCTTAAAGGGTACAGTACTTTTTGGTGCCCCTTCAGGTGACCTCTCAACCTAGCGTGTCTCTGTTGTAATGGTGGTTTCCTTGGTTTTTTAGAGAGAGAGAAAACGTCCTCAGCAAAGCTCCAGTCAGTTCAGGGAACACGCACAATTATAGAATCATAACACCTGAAGGGACTACCAGAGGCCAGTCCCCTGCACTTGTGGCAGTATTAACTAGACCTCCCTGAAGTGTTTGTCTAACCCGCTCTTAAAATCTCCAGTGATGGAGATTCGCATATGTCCCTAAGCAATTTATTCCACACTCCACTCTGACGAGGTAGGAAAGTTTTCCTAATGTCCAACCTAAAACTGCCCTTGCTGCAATTTAAGGCCCATGCTTCTTGTCTTCTCCTCAGAGGTTAAGGAGAACTCCTCTGTGTAACTACCTTATATACTTAAGACTGAAAAAATTGGGTTGTTTAGTCTAGAGAAGACAGGGGGACATGATAACAATCTTCTCATAGGCCATGTTTTCCAGACCTTTAATCATTTTTGTTGCTCTTCTCTGGACTTTCTCCAATTTGTCCACATCTTTCCTGAAATGTGGCACCCAGAAGTGGACACAATACTCCAGCTGAGGCTTAATCAGCTCAGAGTAGAGCAGAAGAATTACTTCTTGTGTCTTGCTTACAACATTCCTGCTAATACTGCCCAGAATGATGTTTGCTTTTTTATTACAACAGTGTTACATTGTTGACTCACATTTAGCTTGCTATGACTCCCAGATCCCTTTCCACAGTACTCCTTTCTAGGCAGTCATTTCCAATTTTGTATATGTGTAACTGATTGTTCCTTCCTAAGTTGAATACTTTGTATTTCTCTTTATTGTCCGTATTTACTTCAGACCATTTCTCCAGTTTGTCCAGATCATTTTGAATTTTAATCTTAGCCTCCAAAGCTCTTGCAACCCCTCCCAGCTTGGTATCATCCACACACTTTATACATGTACTCTCTATGTCATTATTTAAATCATTGATGAAGATATTGAACAGAACCAGAACTGATCTCTGCGGGACCTCATTTGATATGCTCTTCCAGCTTGACTGTGAATCACTGATTACTACTCTCTAGGAATGGTTTTTGGGGAATGGATGCACCTTATAATAGCTCCACGTAGGTTTGTTTCCCAAGTTTGTTTATGAAAAGACAGTATCAAAAGCCTTATTAAAGTCAAGATATACCACATCTACTGCTTCTCCCTTATCCACAAGGGTTGTTACCCTGTCAAATAAAGTTATTAGGTTGGTTTGACAGGATTGTTGACTGTTACTTACCACCTTATTATCTTCTAAGTGCCTGCAAATTAACTGCTTAATTATTTGCTCCATTATCTTTCTGGGTACTGAAGCTAAGCTAACTGGTCTCTAATTTCCTGGGGTTGTCCTTATTTGTCCCCCACCCCCTTTTTTTTTTTAATAGATGGGCACTATATTTGCCCTTTCCCAGTCCTCTGGATCTCTCCCATCCATGACGTTTTGAGATAATCACTAATGGCTCAGCTATCTCCTCAGTCAATACCTTGGGTATTCTAGGATGCATTTCATCATGCCCTGGTGACCTGAAGACATCTAACTTGTCTAAGTAATTCTTAACTTGTTCTCTCCTTAGTTTTTGCCTCTGATCCTACCTCATTTTTGCTGGCATTTATTAAGTTAGACATCCAATTGCTACTAAACTTTTTGGTGAAAACTGAAACAAAAAAGTCATTTAGTACTTATGTCACTTCCATATTTTCTATTTTTGTTTTTTCCCCCTCATTAAGTAACAGGTCTACCCTGTCCTTTGTCTTCCTCTTGCTTCTAATGTAATGGGGAGTAAATAAGCTGCATCCTGAGTGCAGTCAGGCTCAGCAGCTTAAATAGAGGCTGGGTTTCTCTTATAGAGGAGAGATGGGGATTGTGCTGCTCAGAAGCCAGGATAGAGGCTCTGGGGGAACTTAAGCCCTGACTGTCTGTATATTTGTTTTGTGCTGTGGAATTTGCTCACTGTAAAACTACTTGGCAGGAATGCAACAGCAAGAAACTCTTGCCAAATTTGTATTATGTTGCTTATATCAGAACTCCTGAAATAAATCAGAAATCCTGCATGACTAGAAAAGGGACACTTCCCAGGAGGCTCAGGCAGATGGCATGCTATGTCCATTTATTTTCTGGGTGGGGGAATGGAGAGGAAAACAACACCATAAGTTCACATCTCCTTTTCTCCTTTTTTCATACTTTAGTAGAAAATTCTGCCATTGGATGAGACACATCATATAGCATGTTTGGGGGATTACTTTCTGTGGGGTGTTGGGAGCTTGAGCTTCATGGGATTCCAGCTCTGCTGAGCTGGCTTAGCTCCTCTAGATCCTTCCACTCTCTGAACCTGTGTGGGAAAGCAGCAGAAGCTAAGTCAGCCTGTGGCTGTTTTTACTCAGGCAGCTTCTCTCTCTGTGTTGTGGAACTCTCCCTTGGCTGAGTTTCTGGGGGCAGCCACAGTAGGGATGGTTCTGGGAATCACCAGGACTCTTGTAGAAGCTGTGCTCTATAGAGGTCTGCAGGAAGTGAAGGCAAGGGGTATCCTCACAGATGATTCTTGGCTCCAGATTTCCTTTATGGGTTAATGGAACAGGGCACAGAAGGCCAGACTAATGCAAGGAAATGTCAGTTACACATCTGGATGCCAACCCATATCTGGCCCTTTCCCTTCACCTTAAGGTGTAGGAAGAGGAGATAGAAGAAAAATCTTTGCTTCAAACAAATATTTTGTGTAATTCGTAGAAGAATAAAGGGAAATGATGAAAAAGGGTTGAAGCCCAGAGAAAAGAATTTGTATGTGTGTGTGTGAAATGATTGAGCATCCTCTTAGTATCAAAATTCTTGCCACAAAAGCCAACTGTAGAATAAAGGCTTGAAACTGTCCCACACTCACCTTGTTCCTGCAGAGAGACACTACATAAGGTATAGTACAGTACTCTGTGTGCATTTTGGCTCCAAATATAATCTACCTGAAAATTTTTACAGTGTGGCGGAGAATGTCAGCTGGATTCTAAATATATTTCTGGAGAGAAAAATCCTCCCATTTCTAGGAAATTGTTAAAAAATACACAATAGCTACCATTTATGCCGGACCTGCATTAAAACAAAGAGAGTTCTGCTCCAATAATAAGAGTTAACTGACACAATGGCTCCCCACCACTTGACCAGCACTACTAGTATTCTTATTATTACTTCAGGTTTCCACTGACTGCTATGACGTGCTCCCTCCTTGTCTTAAGAATGAGCCTTTAGGGTTGGCCCTTGGTGAGCTGCTCCCATCGCTCATTCAATATCTTCAGCCTTAAGCTACTTCCCCCCGCCCCTTTTCTATATGATTCCATCTCCCCTTTCATTACAATAAAATGTCCACCACTGTTCCACTCTTCTCCTGCCTAGCCTAACACACAAACAAAGGCATTCTAGACCTGGTGCATGTACCCAGAACTTGTTTCCTCCAGGTTCAGGTTCCGACCCAATCTTGTGACTTCTCTACAGCAACTCACGTAACACATGGACTAGGGGTCACTCAATGAAATTAATAGGCAGCAGGTTTAAAGCACATCAAAGGAAGTGCTTCACATAACACACAATCAACTTTTGGAACTTGTTGCCAGGGGATGTAGTGAAGGCCAAAACTATAACTGGGTTCAAAAAAGAATTTCATAAGTTCCCGGAGGATAGGTCCATCAATGGCAATTAGCCAAGACGGTCAGGGATATAACATCACACTCTGGGTGTCCCTAAACCTCTGACTGCTAGAAACTGGGACTGGATGACAAGGGATGATCACTTGATAAACTGCCCTGTTTTGTTCACTCCCTCTGAAACATCTGGCACCGGCCACTGCTGAGAGATAGGATTATGGACTAGATGGACCATTGGTCTGATTCAGCCTGGTCATTTAACTCTAAAATGTATTTTATCTTTCAAACTCCACTGCTAAAACCTTTGGCCATCCTTTGATCTTGACTACCGCAGCCACTTCCTAGCCAATATTCTACCTACCTATGGCTGTCTAAATCAAGGGTCGGCAACCTTTCAGAATTGGTGTGCTGCGTCTTCATTTATTCACTCTAATTTAAGGTTTTGCGTGCCAGTAATACGTTTTAACGTTTTTAGAAGGTCTCTTTCTATAAGTCTAAAATATATAACTAAATTATTGTTGAACGTAAAGTAAATAAAGTTTTTAAAATGTTTAAGAAGCTTCATTTAAAATTAAATTAAAATGCAGAGCCCCCCCCCGGACCAGCGGCCAGGACCCCGGCAGTGTGAGTGCCACTGAAAATCACCTCACGTGCTGCCTTCGGCACGTGTGCCATAGGTTGCCTACCCTGATCTAAATGCTCCTAAAGTCCATTTTCTTCTCCTACCGTTGGAACATGTTACCACTCTATGAATCTGTCCAGTGTCTTCCTCTCAGCTTCTATTCAAAGGCAAGATTTTTCATCCTTACTTTCAAAGTTGTAGACTACTCCACCTCTCTGTCCCTTCTCCCTCCTCCTAAGACTCCCTTCTATAGCCTTCACTAAGCCTGTCTGCATGCATTCTTCTGCCACCCCTACTGCTCAAGAACCCCTGCCAATCCACCCTTCGAATCGCTCATTTGCAAACTTTCACTGTGAGCCTTTTCAGTATTAACCCACCTGGCAAGGTGTAAAAGACTGTTTGGGATGATAAGATGAGATCATATTCCTGCTATGATAATCAGATGTGAAATTAGTATCAATTTCAAAATTAAATATCCACATCAAATCAGTACTGATCTATATTCATATCAATAAGCTAGAACAATGCCACAAACAACTGTTATATCAATGCCGAAGTTTACGTTATCCACTTTAAGTTTCAGAGACAACAACCCTTTGGGAAGAATGGAACAGATCACTCTTCTCAGAGTTATTATTTGTAGCTGACTGAACATTCAAGAATTCACCACTGCATCCATTTGTATTTTTAAAGTTTTCCTTTGCAAACAAAGGGATAGAAACTTTTTGTTTTTAAATGAAAGCTTAGATTCTGATGGATGCTTCTGCTGCAAGCTGGATTCCATGGCAAATTGTGCGGCTGCTGAATTACAGAATACACAGGGCCCCATACGGTTGATATTCAGTAAATAATAATGGGCTCACTGTCTGGGAGCTTTTATTCATTTCCCCCCCTCATTCGTTACTCTGCTAGTGCTCCCTGGATGGTCCCAGTCCTGTCATTGTATTCAGCCCCACACTGCATTAGATTTGAGGAAGAATTTCAGGAATTGGCCCAATACTAAATATTTAACCCAAAATATCACCCAAGTCCACAGACACTGAACTTTAAAGAGCTGCACAGCAATTTTAGGGAAACAAAACCAAAATATGACTTCTCAACCCTTCTGTAAGGTATATGACCAGAATCCCATCTCCTCCCCTTTGGGCTGCCCTTGGCTGTGAATTCATTTGCCTGCTGATTGGGAGAGTCAGTTAAACTGGTCAGGTAGATGGTGTGAAATACAAACAGAGGGAGAGGAGAGGTAAGAGTGATGAATGGCTGCAGCCTGCTTTCTGTACTACATATAAGCAGAGGATAGGAGTGGCAGCATATGGCATCAAGAGCTTGAGACTGGAAGAGGAGGGAAGGGGGAAACAGCAAACAGCTGACAAAAGAATTTAAAACAAGACATCATGGGTGGTAGGTTGCTGTGAGAAATGGGACTGTTCATCTCCTCACTTTCCCCACCCCCTCTGCCTGGCCAAATCTCAAGGTACCCAAAATCTTAGTGCTCATCTTTCAGGTCCACCTGGAAAGAGGAAAACAGAAAGCCTTTGTTTGCAGGAGCTCCTAGTTTTTTAGGCTAAGGCCTGGAGCAGGATTGTTGGCTGCACCTAAGCAGCAGCTGGTGAGGCAGGGCTGGCTGAGGTCAAATGCATATAAAATACCACCAGCAAATGCCATCCTTGTTCCTTGACATCCTATTCCAACTGGGATGTGTGTTTGACCACTTTGGAAACTGGAGCTTTAGAAACCTCCGTCTCAAGTGGCAATATACAGAAGCATAATTCTAACTGGGATTACGTGGGTGGAGGGGAGAAGTCTGCCAATGGTCCAGAATTCCATCAAAGTATTCAGAAACCCAGTTCCAGCTTCTCTAGTAATTTACAGACTATCATAGAAGCCCATGAACCAGTGTGATGTACCTCTATAGCCCACAGCCAGGAATCACAGCTCCTGTCTGCTGCCACTATAGACACTGTCCTGATCCCCTTCTCCAACTCTCCTCCACACCCCTGGCCCTTCTGTGGCTGCTCTGCTTTCTAATTTACCTTTCTTCTCCTGTATAGTGCCACACCCCATCAGGGATACTGTTTCTTCCTTCCATGTCTCTCTTCTGTCTGCCATGAGGTTCAGTCCTCATCCATTTGATTCTGTTCCCCAGCGTCTCTAATATACACTTGTCTCCTTCAAAACTTCTTACCTGAAGGTATTTAACATGCACTACAAGAGCAAAGATTTCCCATCTGGCATGACAGAGGCTTTTTTAAGCTCCCCCAGAGGTCCAGAAATGGATCTCTGGTGAAACTGTTAGCACCTGGGCGCTCAAGCCAAAAGTGGGAGTGAGAGCAATACTAATTGGCCTTTTCGTTGGCAATCAGAAATGAGCGAGCCATGGAAAATGAACTGCCTTCTCTGCCTTACAGATCATCTGCCCAGGTGCGCCCAGGCACACTGGTGGTGCAATAAGATAGAACTCCTCCCTCTTACTACCTCTGCTGGATCTGTTCTGGGCATAGAGGACTAAGAATACCAGGGCTGTCAATCCAGCACCTTTCACTAGCTCTCCAAAAAGTGAGTGCTGACTGGTTCACAGCAGGGGTCATACTGTCAACTTTAAAAAAACTGGAAATTACATAACAATGGCTCAGTATTGCCATTCACCCTTTGAGGGGCTGGCATTTCCCAGACAGATAAATGCTTCTGAGGAGGCATACAGATTCCTGTGGGGTCCAAAGGGTAATGCCACAACTGGCTGTCCAATACTGATGGTCTATTCATACAGCTATGCTGAGCGGGCTACACAAACTATTTACAAATATCTGGGGCAGGAGGAGGCAGAAAGAAAGAAAATGTTGGTGTGGGTTCTTTGCCTGTAGCACTATCTTATGTTTTCATTTTCCCTGAGGTAGAGCTTGAAAATAAATACAAAGAAAACATTAATAGAGTCCAAGGCCAGAAGGGACCACTGTGATCATCTAGTCTTACCACCTGTATAACACAGGCCACAGAACTTCCCGAAAACAATTATTAAAGCAGATCTTTTACAAAAACATTCAATTTTGATTTAAAAATTGTCAGTGATGGACCACCTACCATGTTTGGCATGTTGTTCCACTGATTAATTACCCTCGCTATTAAAATTTTACCCCTTATTTCCTGTCTGAACTTGTCTACCTTCAACTTCCTCACATTGGATCTTGTTATATCTCTGTCTGCTAGACTGAAGAGCCCATTATCAAATTTCTGTTCCCCATGTAGGTACTTACAGACTGTGATCAAACTGTTAACATTTTAATGAGAAGCAGAGGGCATAATGCTACCTCTACAAACTAACCAGATAGATAGATAGATAGATAGATGGATGGATGGATGAGGTTACAAGTCTGTTTGACAAAGGTTTCCCTGTGCATTCGGTTGGATGTGATTCTGTGGTTGTTATTTTCCTTTTCTCTGTTGAAACCCCTCATTTGGTTGCACACATAAAGCTGTGTCTCAGAGAAGACATGTGGGACCAAGGGACATGGGGAAGGCCTAGAGACAGCATGCTTCCAACAGCTGCTTGAAGGCCCCTATGTTATTAAACACTGGTGATAATACTGAGGTTGCCAAGCTATGAACACATATCCTCATGCATTTCAGAAAAGTTTTCCTTGTAGAATGTTAAGCAAAACAAAACACACCAAATAGTGATCCTCCAGCACAGTGCACTCAAAATAAGAAGAACATTTCACTAAAGCTGAATGAAAGGTGCTTTTCAGAAGGCTTGAATCAGACCCAAATCTCTGTACTTGGAGATATTTTTCTCAAATTGCTTCTCTCTCCAATGCCCGTCCCTCCAAACACTGTAGCTCTTGCAAAGAACTATCATGTAAGCTGTTGGCCAATCTCCCCACCCCAGGATGGATTAACATGAGTCCCTATTCCGGCTCTTTCTTCAGGGCGTCATTTATGGATTGCACTGACAATCTTCAGCAAACCTCAAAATACAACAGTCCAGTATAGGTCCAGCAGGTAACCTTCCCCTTCCTTGTTGAAGTCTCCCCGGTCCTGGCAGTTCCTCCCCAGTCCTCTTACTTGTTATTTGCCTGGGAGTTCCCCTCCCACAAAAGCTTACCTGCTTCAAGTAAGAGGACTGGGGAGGAGGAGTGTATATCCCCTTTCTCAGCTGAGTTCCTCCAGCCTTTCCAGAAATCAGGGGCTAATCAGGCAGTCACCTGACTCCTCCAGCGCAGGACCTGACAATCCTCTTGGCCAGGCCCAAACACTTGTTCTTAAAGGGGCACTGTCTCAGAACAGGGCTGGCTGGCCTCTGGCACCCTGGCCCTTAAAGTTCTATTACAAATCCTCTTCTGATTCCTCACATATATGAGTAAGCAGTTAGAGCTCAGCAATATAAAACATACAAAAAACAACCTCTCTACTTCTACTCAAGATTCCTCTGTTTATGCATCCAAGGATCACATTAGCCCTTTTGGCCACAGTGTTGCACTGGAAACTCATGCTCAGCTGATTACTCACCATGACCCCCAAATCTTTTTCAAGGTCACTGCTTCCCAGAATAGAGTCCCGCATCCTGTGAGTATGACCTTCATTCTTTGTTCCCAGAGACATACATTAACATTTAGCCATATTAAAACACATATTGTTTGCTTGTGTCCTGTTTACCAAGCGACCCACAGAGCTCTCAGTCAGTGCCCTGTCTTCTTCATTATTTAGCCCCTCTCTCAACTTTTGTGTCATCTGTAAAACTTACAGTGATGATTTTATGTTTTCTTCTGTGTCATGATAAAAATGTTAAATATCATAGGGCTTCCTTCCTTCCTGTCCTTTCTCTCCTTGAGTTTTGCATACTATGGAGTCCAAGCTATTGGCCTCGCATGCTAGAGTAAGAATGTTTATTTTGACTTGAGCAGCATTTACTTGCTGAGAGGGGCCAGGCTATGGAGACTGAAAAGGTGAAGAGCAAATATGGGGATCGAGAAGGAGGAGGAAAAATTCACTCTTAGGTCTGGTTGGCAGAGATATGTGAGAAGAAGAAAGTTGGAGGGAAGACAGAATGTGAGAGAACGAGGCATAGGATGGATGAATTAGTTCATATAAATAAGAATCAGCCAGAACCTTTGTCCAAAATTCAGACAGATAAATACTATGAACTGGTTTGAATCCATTACCATTCAGCTACAGTAGCCTAAAGGGGGTTGACGTCTCATACTAGTGGAGAGGTATGCACCTCACAAAATCACCACCATATTTAGAACTGAGAGAGCCCCGAGAATGGACCACAGAGACTAAACTCCCTTTTCCCCAGTAGCAGTGGAGTCCTTGGAGGAAGCTTTGAGAACTGGGGATGGGGGATACAACGGCTACCCAGGCTGGATCTGTTCTGTGGATGTAGAAAATATTTCAGTCCCCGGAGCTGTTAAATCAGCAAGTTTCATTAATACAAAGTTCAGGGGTTTTTTGAATGGTATTTTAAAGTTACCATTAGCTACACTGGGGCCTTTTGACCTTTACAATAACCTGTTAAATGCATTTGTCTTAATTAAGCTAATAGCTGAACTGTGAGAGTGCTTAGAGTTTTGTTTTGTTAACTTCATTGAGTGTTTTGTTTAAAAAACCAAACCAAAATAGCTTGGCCTGGCTACACGATATAAGGGGCTTTATGAACTGGATTGGACTGTCAGCTTTGACCCAGACCTGCATAACCTGGTGCTAAAGCTGAACAGGTTATGTGCACATAGGCCTTGATTTTCGGAATAGCTGAGCACCCACAATTCCAGCTAAACTCAGTGAGAGCTGCAGGCACTCAGCACGTCTGAAAATCAGTTCCCTTTATCTGGTCTGATCCTGCTGTCCCAAGATGATACAGACAAAACTCCCATTGATTTCAAAGGGAGTTTTATCTGCATGATTGATCCCAGAGTCTCCTGTGGGGAAGGGGCTGGTGTGAGAGTTCTGTGAGCTCTTCCCCCCTGCCATCCACTATCTGGAAGAGAAATTACACTGGTTGTCATTCCAGAGTGATATATGGAGGGCTGTGTCTGTTAAAGCTTTATGGGGCAGTCAAGAATCAAAGTCATTACTTATATAGCATCAAATTATGACATGAGAGAAGGGAAATACTACAGCCACCTATAGTTCTATAGTTTTACAGCTTCAAGAGAAGTAGAAAGGGGTGGGAGTTGGAGACTACCACAGTTAGAGGCATAAAGAATGTATGAAGAAAGACTGAAAAGACTGGCATGTTTAGACAAAAAAAGAGAAGAATAAGTGACATTGTGAAGGTATAAAAATAATGAATGATATGGAGATGGTATATCAAGCACTCCTATTTACCCTTTCCAGGTAATCCAGTGAAATTGGGCAACAAATGTAAAACTTAAACATATATTTTTTTAAAACACACATCATAGTTAACCTGCGGAACTCTTTGACACAAGATATAATTGAAAGTCAGAAATGTAACAGGATTCATGGTGAGATCAGACATTTAAATGAATAATGAGAATGGCCAAAGATGCGATTTTTTCTTTAAAATAGGGATATAAATCCTCATGTTTCAGAATATAAACCAACTACTAATTGAGGGGGCCTAGGAAGAAACTTCTCTTATGGACAGGTTACATAATAACACATAACTGTTCAAAATGGGGCTTCTTATAGTTCTCCGGAAGCATCTGGTGTTGGCCCACGTGATATAGAGAATACTGGACTAGATGGACCACTGTTTTTGTCTCATATGGGTATTTCTATATCCCAGTGTAATATATTATTGTTATTTCTACTGTGGAGGTAACTAGAAGTCAGAGTCAGGGATCAGGGCCTCATTGTTACACATTGAACACTCAGGGTACAGTGTTCAAGAACAAAGCCTAAATATCTTTGACAAAATTGACTTGATAAAAGTTTATCAAGTGGCACTGGCTCTCTCTATGGTTATAGCTTTGAGCAAACACTTTTACTTAAACGGGAAAACAAGTGAACAGCTTCTCTCATCCTTTCTCTTTGCAAATACCACATTTCCCTTACCCAGGGGGTTTATCACAGCATAAGGAAGCTGGGTTTTTGTGTTTTTTTGTTTGGTTTTTGGTTCCACTTGTTAAAATATTGGCAGCACATCACTGCATTCTACACATCAGGGAAGGGGACAGATTGCTATGGGTTACTTTGATATGGTCTTTCATCTGTTTCTGTAGAGAGGGATCATGGTCTAGTAGTCATTGAATCATGGGATTATGAGTCAGGTGATCCTTGTGTTATGCCCGTACAACAATAGATTTGCAGTGTAATCTGCACTACATAATATATATGCCTCAATTTCTCCCTCTTTCAAACAGGGATAATGATACTCCCATTTAAGTGTTTGTAAACCACTTTGAGATCTCTGAATGAAATGGGCTGGACAAATGCAAACTTCACCCAAGATATTGTCACCTTCTTACTGAAATGATCACAGATCTGTTCGCAGCCCCAGCCAGTGCCTGGCAGCAAAGTATCTAGTTCTGTGGCTCAGTCCACCCAGTCTGTCAGTAGCTGACACCAGAGGACGCATATAATCATCACATTTATTGTGACGGCAATGGCGCTAATGATACCGTGCCGGCTAATGAAAGCAAAGTGCACATGTCACTTTCTGGGATACTTGAGGATCAGGCAACACTGTCTGCAAGCGTCTCTGCCCACAATGCAGCCTGTAATTTAGTTAACAAAATGAGCCATTTCAAGGATCAGTCAGTTTACTGGCTTCCTTTATCTGTTCATTTTTGGTGCCTGTCATAAATAGAGCAAGTCTCAGGGAAGGGCCTTGTAAAATGGAAGGGAGGGAAGAACCAGACTGGAAAAAATAGGCACCCTTCTTCCTATCTAAGCTGTCTACCAATGTTTCTTATTGCGTTACTGCAGTTTCTGCCGCATCTTGTCTCTGAAATACTGCTCATCACTAGAACCAAACACAAACTAAGACATTGAAGATATTTTACGGTTTTCATTTCTTCCTTCCAGGTCTGCCTTTGCACTTCTGGATCGCTGGTGGCTATATAAAAAAGAAAAGAAGGTTTCATGTGGTATTTGTGGCCTGACCAGAAGTAGCAGGAATCCCACTATAAAGCTTGTACCCACTATACATCCTGCCTCTGTTTTCAGAGCCAAGGGGGCCCCATAGTTTAGGCATGGTTTTTTGGCTGAACATCTGAACACTCACAGATCAACGGTGTTACAGTGCAGAACTGCAATTCTGAGCCAAGCTCACTCCAAACAATGGTCCAAATCCTCAAGTTTTGACTCAGTTTTCACTCAATCCTTGAAAAACTCATGCTACTGCTATATTATTCTTACTGTACATCAGCCTCCATTTGTACCACTGCAGTCTCTGTCAAACTGGCTTAATCTCTGAGTACGTAGAGATATGGACATTATAATGAGGAAGTAGGAGGGACGTTTTTGTTTTGCCCTGAAGGGCTTCAGAGTACTGGTATAAGAGCCCTAATTAATGGTTGGAGATGCTATTGCAGGCTTGCCCTTGTCATGAAACAGTGTTTATGAGGGGAAGGCAGGCATCTGCATGCAGACGACTCAGATTGAAAATACTCTCCAGCTGATTTTAAGTGTCTGGAGCCATGACCTAATTACACAGAATGCCCATTAGCTTTTTTCTTTAAAAAAATGTTAATCTAGAGAGAAAAGAAAATTTAACCATCTCTGACATATAACTCAAATCAGGGTACTGGACAAGAAAACATACAAAGCAGAAATCCCATTTACACAATAGGGATAATAATATTTAACTAACTCACAGAGATGTCATGAGCTTAATCCATTAATATTTGAAGTGCTTTGAGATTTTCAGATGGAAGTGCAAAATATTAATATAGATTATCCATAGGACAAAATGGTCACTACATGTGGTGAACACTAAAACTTAATTACACTGTATTTGGTAAGAACTTTCAGAGTTAAGAATGAAGTGGTAGAGCTGCTAACAAACATATGCAGTCTTACATTCAAATCAGCTATTACAGTATAACAAGTATTGTAGCTGGTCTTTTAAAAAGGTACCAGCAATGATCTTGGGAATTACAGACTAGTGAGCCTTACTTCCATCCCAAATAAATTGATTGAAATAAGTAATTAAAGCGCTTAGATAATATGATATGGCAGCGACAAACCAACATTGCTTATGCAAAAGAAAACTGTGCCTCTCTAATCTACTAGTATTGAGTGTGTCAACAAAAAGTAGATAAAGGAAAACAGGCTTATGTAATTGAGCTGGAATTTCAAAAGGCCTTTTAAAAAAATCCATGAAAAGAGGCTATTATGGAAATTAAGTGGTCATTAGGTGTGAGACAAAGTGTTATCATGGAAACAAAATGCAGGAATAAATGGATGCTTCCAAGATTCTGTACTAGGAGCCATGTTTAACATATTTACCAGTGCTCTGGAAAAATGGGTGAATAACGAGGTGTTAATATTTGCAGATGGCATACAAGTATTTAGATTATTATTTAAGAGGAGCCTTACAAAGCTGGGGAGCACAATGGCAGATGAAATTCACTGTTGACAAATACAAAGAAACGCAGATTAGAAAGAATATTAACTACATATACATACTGCCAGGTTCTAAATTATCTGGAATCACTCAGGGAAGAGACTTGTGTGCATAACTCTCAAACTGCCAAGGCTTAAAGGTAAAACACACATTTTGCATGACAAAGACCTAAAATAAGGGACCTACAAAAATCATTCATACAGGAAACTTAAAACATTGTGGGATTTTTTTTTTTCACTGCAAATAGCGGTTTCTGTAACCTCTTTTCTATATTCCTGCATTTCTGATGTAAATACTTTTCAACAATAACATTCAGGAGACAACAAATGCATGTGGAACTTTGGACCTATAAGGACTGATGTCCTTCAAAACGGGGGAAATTTGAAAGATATGCCTAGGTGTCTCTGTGGACAGTATCAGTGTAAACCTCTGCTCTGTTGTGCAGTGGCAGTCAAAAAAGCTAACATTATGTTGAAGTATATAAAGAATGAAATAGAAAATAATACTGAAAATACTAGCAGGTTGTTATATTAATCAATGATATGCTCTCACTGGGAATACCATTTCTAGTAGTGTTCACCCTATTTCAAAACTTTCGTTTAAAAACTGAAGGATGGGGGGGAGGGAAGAGGGAGGTTCCAACAAAGGACAACAAATATGATCACTCAGTCCAATCAAACAAGTTTATTTACATTTACAGGAGATAATGCTGCCCTCTTCTTATTTACAACGTCACCAGAAAATGAGAACAGGTATTTGCATGGCACTTTCATAGCCGGCATTGCAAGGTATTTACAGGCCAGATACGCTAAACTTTCGTATGCCCCTTCATGCTTTCGTCACCATTCCAGAGGACATGCTTCCATGCTGATGACGCTCGTTAAAAAAATAATGGGTTAATTAAATTTCTGACTGAACTCCTTGGGAGAGAATTGTATGTCCCCTGCTCTGTTTTACCCACATTCTGCCATATATTTCATGTTACAGCAGTTTTGGATGATGACTGAGCACATGTTGTTCATTTTAAGAATACATTCACTGCAAATTTGACAAAACGCAAAGAAGATACCAATGTGAGATTTCTAAAGATAGGTACAGCACTCGACCCAAGGTTTAAGAATCTGAAGTGCCTTCCAAATTCTGAGAGGGACAAGGTGTGGAGCATGCTTTCAGAAGTCTTAAAAGAGCAACACTCTGACACGGAAACTACAGAACCTAAACCATGAAAAAAGAGGATCAACGTTCTGCTCATGGTATCTGACTCAGAAAATGAAAATGAATGTGTGTCGGTCCTTACTGCTTTGGATTGTTATCGAGCAGAACCCATCATCAGCATGTCCCCTGGAATGGTGGTTGAAGCATGAAGGGACATATGAATCTTTAGCACATCTGGCATGTAAATATCTTGTGATGCCAGCTATAACAGTGCCATGAGAAAACCTGTTCTCACTTTCAGGTGACATTGTAAACAAGAAGAAGGTAGCATTATCTCCTGAAAACGTAAACAAACTTGTTTGTCTGAGTAATTGGCTGAACAAGAAGTAGGACTGAGTAGACTTGCAGTCACTAACATTTTACATTGTTTTATTTTTAATGCAGTTTTTTATACATAATTCTACATTTTTAAGTTCAACATTTATGATAAAGAGATTGTACTACAGTTCTTGTAGTAGGTGAACTGAAAAATATTTCTTTTGTTTTTTTACAGTGCAAATATTTGTAATAAAAAATAAAGTGAGCACTATATACTTTGTATTCTGTGTTGTAATTGAAATCAATATATTTGAAAATGTACAAAATATCCAAAATATTTAAATAAATGGTATTCTATTATTGTTTAACAGTGCAATTAATTGTGATTAAATTTTTTAATTGTGCAATTAATCGCGATTAATTTGTGTAATCGCTTGACAGCCCTAAAAAAATAATGAACAGTCTAGAGCAGGTAAATTATGGGCTCCTGATTACACTTGCTTCTAATACAAGAACAAGCCAACATCCAATGAAACCGAAAGACAATGAATTTACAAAATGATGAAAGGAAATACTTTTTTTTTGTACACAACTCATAATTAATCTGCAAAATACATAGCCACAACACGATTTGGAGGCCCCTTGTTCAAATGATGATCAGGCATTTATGTGCATAATGAAAACATTCAGAGTTCTATTTGATGAACTTATACAAGGTATATAGACTCTCATGCTCCAGGGCATAGATCAACCATTACCTGATTAGAATTAGGGAGAAACTTCCCCTCTAAGGAGCAGCAGAGAATCCTGTGGCACCTTATAGACTAACAGATGTTTTGGAGCATGAGCTTTCGTGGGTGAATACCCACTTCGTCAGATGAATGTCTAACCTCTAAGGAGGTTATTTTATAATTGTATACTAAGAAGCTTCCTGCCCCTTTAATTGGAGCATCTGGTACTGGCCACTGTCGGAGAATGGATACTGGAGTGGCTGGACCACTGGTCTGATCAGACACGGTCATTCTCATTTTACAGTCCAATTTTGCCTTTGGTAGTTTTCCCTCAGGATGTACATAGACTAAGCGCACATTCCATCACATTCTTGTTTTCTTTATATCCAAGGAAGTCATTTTCAAATTAATCACTTGTTCTCTCCATCCTGTAGCCTTTCATACAGCAGCTAGCCTCTCGTGGATGGATAAATCATATCAAATGAAACAAACCCACGCATGAGTCTTCACCAGTTCCGGAAAGATGCTCAAATCACAAGCCAATTGTGTGTATTTTTCTAGGAGACCCATTCCAAGCAAAGCAAAGGAAAAAAGCTGCCTGGGTTTGTGGGTGAGGAAAATGGTGGAGGAGGTTTTCATATTTCATATTACATTAAGTGCACTGTAGCAATCTGTGAAGCAGAAAGTATCATCAATCACAGGAAGGGAGAGTGTAGGAGGAACCAATGGCTCCTGGAGCATGTTGCCAGCGTATCCGTGGATTAAAAATATATATATAAGGTAACAAGAGGGACTAGTATTTAAGAAATGGAAGCTACAATGATTTTATCTAAAACACACCTCAGAAATCTATGCTGAAATATTAGTCTAAAACGCACAAAACCTGTTAGGACAGCCATCTCACCTCAGGATGTGATTCAGTCTAAACAGGTATGGGTCTGCTCAATACATGTACGGCAGAACCCAAAGGAGAGATAAGAGGGTCTGGTTCTCCCCTGAATTATGAAACCAATTGTGCCGGTACAAAAAGAGTGACTCTAAAAAACTACCCAATCAGAATGGTTACATTTTACATGCACTCTGCAGAGGTGTAAATACAGAACCAGGTCACAACCAAGGAAGACGGGTGCAGGGGGGAAATTACACAGTTGACCCTGGATTGCTCTCTTCCCTCTGAGGCCATAATGAACACACTGTCCCAGTATGGTGCTGGGGTACTGTGCAGCTGCAGGTGCCATCTTTGAGATGAGGGGTAAAACTGAGGGCTCACAAAAGAAGATCACTGGGATGGGTGCCCCCTTTCTTTACCACAGCAGCTACCTTCTGTTGCTATGTGATAACAGTGACCAGGGCCAGCTGGAAAGGTAGATATACTGCAAGAAATATACATAAAAAGTCACTGTGAAAGTGACAAAAAGAAACCACCAAGTAAGAGAAGAAATTTTAAAAAGATATGCCTAAGTGATGTTCTGTTTGCTACAAAAGACCTGCTCCTTCTCCTCCCGACCCCCATAATCACAACAGAGAAAAGCTCCAGGACATCAGCTGATAAAACCCTAACATTTTCCTGTCCATTTTCACCTTGAGATGAAATACGTGGGGGGCTTGAAAATATATCTGTCTCATGTAGGTGTGATCTTGGGTGATTGTGCATGGAGGTAAATGTGGGAGTAAGGGTATGAAAGAAATGTGGCATTTTACATCCTCCCATGTTGCACTGAGAGGAAAGGACAGTGACAGGTGATCTACTGTCCTGTCCCTCCTCCAAATAACACTCAATTGACGTATCATATGAAGACATTTCACATTTACTCCTTAAGATCAGCCTGACAGTTTACCAGCTGTTTCTGTGCTATTTTTGCCATGATGCCATGAGTAATCCAAAGTGCCTTCTCACTTACTCTGCAAGCAGTGCTACTGCCTGCTGTTCACTTCTCAAAGTCTGTTCCCTGAGCGGGGATGGCCCTGTCTTCCTTTTCCCATTCACCTTGCACACTAGAGTTTTGTGATAGCATGAGAAGCACAATTGGTTGGATCTCATTTTGGAAGCATTCCTACCATGAAGTTGACCTCACTCCTCGAACCTCTTCCATAAGTGACTGAACAAAAGATAAATTGTTTGCATCTCAGTACTATTCTCTTTCACTGGATTTTGAAATCATGATCCATGAGGATGGGATTCATCAATGCTGGCCTATGCCATTCTGATAGGTCAAAGCACCATCCAGTTGGTCTCCAGGACAGGGCACCAGAAGATGGTATTTTCATGATGATGATGGTGATGATGAATTGATTAGAAAGCTTCTGAAATATTAATGCACTTGGTTAGTGTTTTGGGGACATAAAGAAGTTTTGCTTCAGGCTAGACAAACATACCCACTTTGATTTCCTCTTTGATTAAACATTTTGTCAGTAACATGCGGGCACTTAGGTTAAACAAATTATCAAATTAACAAAGAGGAGGATGGAAATGTCACCCCTTTTCATTCCATCCCTGTAGACACTGGTCAAAAGATTACTGACAACTTAACTTTTCATGTCCTCGAGATATGATGGTTACACTTAGATCAGGAACCAGCCCATGTGGCCTGGACAGAGAAAAGCCTTGCAAAGAGTATCTTGCTATTGCTAGACTGAGAATCTGCATGCACTTTGCATGCCATCATGCAGGCCTATTTTTGTGCATGGGTTTCCAGGAAGTGCAAAAATAGTTTAGGTGTAGGCACTTCCGAGTAGGTCTAGAACAGCCAATTATGCAAACATTTACAGGAAATGGGCACTCACTGTAAGGGCACACACAAATTGTATATAGGTATTGCGGTAAATTTATATAAGTGACTTAGAAGCCTAAATCCTATTTTTGAAAAGTGACTTAGGTGCCAAAATTGACTTAGATGATCTGGGCTTTAGTCTCCAAAATGCCTAAGTCACTTTTCAAAATAAGGCGGAGGGTCTTAAGGAATTGGAATGCTTTTAAAAATTTTAGGCCTGGTCTGTTTAATTGGAAATCAACCCTCAAAAGTAAACAACAACAGGAATTCAGGTTTCAGAAGCCTAGACACTACTGTGATTGGTGTGACAGGCATGGCATTTTCCTGCCTGTCCTTGGGAGGCCTTATTGAGTTTAAGTTAAAATATCTTGGGGTTCTCTGTGTGAAATGGGGTTGTATGTAACCTCTCCAGGGGGAAGATGCCATTTGAGGCCTGGCAGTTCAAAGGACTATATTGAAAATCTGCCAGACAAGAATGGACTTTTGGGACAAAAAGTGGCTTTCCTAGGGAACAGTGAAGGAGAGACTAATGCAAATTCCCCACTTCAGTTATGCAAAAACCCCACTTTTTGAAGCTATACCTTGGGAGTGGGTCCTTGTCTGCTGATTACCTGCTCTGGAAAAACAGATATCAAAGGCTCAAGCTGTATAAAGAAATGGCTGAACCGTGCAGCTGAAGGTTTGATTCTGAATCTGAGTCACTTATGAACTTTGGACTTCTAGCCACAGGAAAAACCCAGTGGTTGGTTTTGAACCATTGACACCTACCAGAGCTTAAGGTTGGGGCTGGACGTGACCTCTGGTAAGCTTTTTAGAACTGTGCATTTTTAGTATGTTTTCTCTGTATGTAGTGCTTTCATCTTAAGAATAAATGTGTTTGCTTAGAAGGAGCTGTATGGTCACCCACACCTGCAGAGAACCGCCTCAGAGAGCCTTCAGAGAGAAAGGAAAGCACAGGCACTAGTCAGTTTAGGCAGTCTGACTTGCTGGGGACATCAAATATCACTGTAACCCAGGTATCCAAGCAGCCTTAAAACCCCGATCAGAAGGAAGAGAGATGTGGGTCTCTGCTAAGGTGACCAGATGTCCTGATTTTATAGGGCCAGTCCCGATTTTTGGGTATTTTTCTTATATAGGCTGCTATTATCCACCCATCCCCATCCTGATTTTTCACACTTGCTGTCTGGTCACCCTACTCTCTGCCCAAGAATGGTGATGGCTGGGAGTTGAAAATCTTTAAGTGGGTGCCCTTGAGTGACCACAGAGGCGGAATACAGATGCAGTTGTCCTGAAACTGTGACAACTGGCACCAATTAAAATGCTTAAGATGATTAGGTACATAATCTCATAGCAGCACAGCATTAGGAAAAAATGTGATGCTTACTCCATGGTACATTTTTATCACTAATGTAACCACCTCACTTAGGGACAGCATGGTGCATTTCTGAGTATATAAAGTTTTTTGTCTTATTAACTGAAGGGTCTGGGTTTTGTTAGTTTATTAGTTTTAAATCTTTCATATACTTAGTAATGTAATTTGCGAAATATAGGAACCTTTTAGAATGGAAAGCAGCTAGCCAATTCCCTTCTGAGAGGCATATCTTGGTTACGAAGGAAGGGCCTGTCATAAACAGATAGCTAAGCGTTAATGTTTCTTTTACCTGTAAAGGGTTAACAAAGGGAACCAAACACCTGACCAGAGGACCAATCAGGAAACCGGATTTTTCAAAGCTCAGGGA
>NC_133772.1:114234354-114315664 GCF_003597395.2 Chelonoidis abingdonii | reverse complement strand
TGTGTTTGCATTTCAAGGACTTGAAACAGGGTGATCGTCCAGGGCCATCCAGGGAGGGAAAGCCTGGGAGGAAATTAAGAGGAGACAAGGGGAGGGGGTTATTTCCCTTTGTTGTAGACTCAGGGCATCTGAGTCTTGGGGTCCCCCAGGGAAGGTTTTGGGGAGACCAGAGTGTGCCAGACACTGGAATCTGGCCGGTGGCAGCGCTATCAGATCTAACCTGGTAATTAAGCTTGAAGGTTTCATGCTAGCAACTTATTTTCTGAACTCTAAGGTTCAGATCTGAGTAGGAAAGCTATGATAGGGCCATGAATGGGGAGGGATAGTTAAGAAAAGAGCTAGGTAAGAGAACAGAGTATTTAAAGAGCGAGTTTAGCACCCTGTAAGCATTAAGGGACCACAGGTGACTACTCCTTTAAAAATACACCTCATAAAAGCAGTAGCCAAAATCCCGACAGCTTCAAAGGATAGAACTTTAATGTTTTTAACACAATTGATGAAAAACACAGTAAGAAATTACTAACTAGGACTTGAGTCAGTCCTTGTAGGTGTTGGTTATCCAGCCTGGGTTGTACTCTGTCATCCCAGGTCTGAGAGAAGTTACATTTACTATCAGAATCACTAGCTGGAAGGACACTTGAAGAACAGAATGACACATTTACCCCAAATTCTCTTCCGTATCTTGTGGCCTAACACCTGCCATGTCCCATTACATCAGCCTGATGTGAGTTAGGATAACAGGATCCATGCAGTGCTATTCAACATGAAGCTTTTTCAGAGTATTTTTATATTGTCTGTGTCATTACTGCTGAGGTAATCGTGTATGTGCAGGTACAAGCTCTGTGGGATTAGTTTGCCCTTCTGGCAAACCATGTGCGCATATCCTGGAGTAGGAAGCCAGGCTTCCAATGTGTTTGCCAATGTCACACAACTGGCCTTTTGAAATGCTACAAAAGGAGAGACAGAGTGTAAAGAAGGACAGCAGTGCTTGCCAAATGGCATCTTTTGTCACATACTTGACACACACTGGTCTGGATAGTCACTGGAGCTGCAGAAGCCAAAAGCTATTAACAAAGGGATACAAATAGGCATTTGTTTCCCCCACCCACCCAGATGGAGGGAAAAGAGAACAGCTTATTGGTAACGGCCTTCAGAGGAGAAGGGATACAAAGAAGAGGGTAAAACATGGCAAAATCCAATGGCAAACGATCATTTCTTTTTTACAGCAGCTATTTCCCTCCCTCTTTTTTAGTATCTAATCCACACAAGAATCTATTCCTGGGTGCACTTTACAAATAAGCCAGTAAGAACTTCACAGCGCGGGAAAAGTACTGCAATTAAAAAGGACTTTCGTATCTCTTTAGTTGTAATTATATAATCTAACATGCTTGCTAGTTGATGCTTCACCACAGAAAAGGAATGGGGCTCTGGGTTCAAAACCTGCATTATGTCTATTCCCACCATTCTCTGTGCCTGTTGATTTGCTTGTGGAACTGGGGACATTTTTCTTTTCTAGGGACCCTGAGGACAAGCTCTTTTATCATTATTTATATTACAGGAGTATCCACTGACTGATGTGTGGCCCCATGGTGCAAGACACTACACAGAGTAATAGGACAAGCAGGTGGTTGTAGAAAAGGCTCCATTATACAATCAGCGTGAACAATGCGATGGGCTGCAAGTGGCAAGTAAGTGCCATGATTTTTTTCAGGGGTAGAGTTTTGTTAGGCAGGAGTTGGCTAAACAGGAAGACAAGGAAAAGAAGAGGAGACACAGGATGGAGGGGTTGAGGAGGACAGGGTAGAGAAAAGAGGGAGGGAAGGAAAAGGAAGCATGGTGGACAGATGAAGTGAGGCTGAGGTGAAGAATCTGTGAGAAAGGGAAAGGGGAGGGTTGACGCAAACAGGCAATTAGCACTGTTGTAGGAAAATCCAGTATTTTCTCTCTATGTATCAATTTCCTGAAGAAATGGAGATGTGGCATACAATGAGAAGAATCTGCTGGTCAAGTCTCCTCTGACAAGGGAGGATGTCTTGAGCGTGACTTCTATTTTGGGAGTACTGATGTACTGCCACAAGCATGCTACAAGCATGGGGAATTTATACAGAAAATAATGCATCGGATGCATGGGTAGCCAAGCCAGCTAAATGGAGGAGCAAACAACATTTGGAGCAAAATGTGTTTAAGCAATGCCAGGGCTAGGAATTAACTTACCACCATGAAATCAGCTTGTTCTGGAAAACATGAGCTTGGGAAAGTGGACTAATGAGAAACTGCAGGGTGGAATTTAGGGTGCCAGAGTATAATTAGTCAGATATGAATTAGGACAAAATACATGGGCTAGCACACCTCCTGCCATGAAAACTATCCTGGGATATTTAAAGATCACAAGCAGTCGGGATATCAGTTTTACTTCCTGTCCTAAAGACGGCACCTCCAGAAGCAAAATGTCCCTTACCACCATGGTGGGGCAGTGGTTCAGTACTGACGCCGGCTAAGTGCTTACTACTATGGTATCAACACCACTTCCTGCAACACCTAATTTAGTCCTTGCAGTTGTCCCATTCAAACTTCCTGTAGTTTATGAGATGTAACAAGATCACAGCCAGAGGTGAAATGGTTTCAGGTGTTTGTAGTGAAAGTGAAATGTACGTGGGCCCATCTTTTCCCACGTTCCCTTTGTTAGTGCTGGAAATGTTTGTGCTTGAGTAAGACCTGTAATACAGAAGTAAAAGTCATGATCCTATTACATTAGTGTGATGTCAAATCCAGGCTGATTGATTTCATGGTAGGATTAAAGTGAAGGAATAGTGGAGGAGTCAGGGATGGAGCCGATGCAAATAGCTACAGTAGTTTAATTTGCAAAAGGTCTCTGTGAAATGTAAATAGTTGGAAAGCTTCCTCCCCTGAAACTGTGTAAGTACATGCAGCCTGAGCAGAATGCCTATCATGACAGCTCCAGAAAACTCACCAGGGCCAGGGTCTCTGGACACATGGAGATACCTATGCTGAGCGAGATTTAATAGTCATCATGCTGAGATCACCCTGCTTCCTCAGGAGGCTCTGCGTGGCCTCACACTGATTTAATTACAAGTCCTTCTGAGCCACCCTCCCCACGGTGTACACTGCAACCTTGTTCTGAAACAGAACTGGTGATGTTCCATTAACCAATGCCCGATGCTTGTTTTGCCCTTTGCCTACGGCGCTTGCTTTCTGCTTAGATTAGGACTCTAGTCAAGCATAAATCAGAGCTGAAAACTCACCAATCGATGCTCTTTTAAAATTCATTTTAGATAGAGGTATTTTCCTTTTCATCTTTCTGGGAATGGTGGATGAAAGAGAAGGTGGCATGTTGAAAGCATGGCGATGATGTCTGATTGATTAATCACACTGCTTAAATCATTAAATTGGGTTAGTGGCTGCAGAGTGAAAATTGTAGAGAGAAAAAGGGCACCTATTTTCAGGAAAGCAGTTAATGTCGAAATCAGATCATCCATCTCTTTATAGCGACAGAAATAACAGAGCAAGTTTTCACTGTGTGCACAAAGCAGATGTGGGATTTTGTAAGTCTATGAGAGAGGTGTAAAATGCTAGCAGCCAACACTGTGGACTCTAAACACCACATTTGTATGCTGTGTGTGTGTGTGTGTGTGTGTGTGTGTACATGCATTATTGCACTACCACTGAAATGAAGCCACTTCTTGGGTGGACCACTACACCTACTTAACAATGCGTGGCAATGTTAAACATTAGTTTAAGACTGCAAGTGAAAAAGAACTTTTATCCTACCAAATCTCCAAGGGCAATTTGTGGAAGCAGAATACAATCAGTCACAATGAAATATGGCCAGTATACAAGGGTACACACCCCTACGGCTATGGGATGTTTTAACAACTACAAACAGTCTATTCCTCATTGTTATGGGCTAGGCAAGAAGTGACCTCTTGCAGAACAGCATTTCCGAGCACTACATCAATGCATTGTCTCAGCAGCAAATCAGAAGAGTGCTACCTACTGAGCCACAATCTTCCTTCCTGCACTACTTTGGTTTTCCTTGGAGATCTGCCACAGAAGTACTGAACAGACCAAACCTTGATTAGACTGTGAGAGTTAACAAGATCACAGCATGATGTGGCATGACTGTAGGCTCAACTATATATTAATACAATATAAATAGGGGGAAAGAAAAGAAATAATCTCATTTAGTACAGCACATACAGAATCAATGCAAGCTGCTGACTAAATAATCAATCAACTAACTGCAACAGGCCTGATTTTTCAACACCTTCCTTGAACATTATGGAGCCAAAACAGTTATAAGGGACCAGCATCCTTCCCCCTCCAATGGCTCTCTGACCTTATCATCATTCTCAGACCCCAAACCCCATTTTTCCTTATTCCATTTGAGAGATTTCTCCAGTGGTATGTACTCTACATATAGAACTGATATAGTAATACAGTCCAATGGCCCATCCAGCCTAATATTCTGTTTGCAACAACTGCCTATTTCAGATTATTCAGAGGAAGGTGTAATATCCCCAGTGTACTTATTGGTGTGATATTATACCACAGTTGGTTACTGACCTCAGCTGATGGTTTTTTTATGCTCTGAAGCATAACGATTGACTGCCTTGTAGGTATTTTTCTATACTGTTATAGCTGTAGTATACAGATGGAGTGTCTAGTAGATTGTGGACATCTACAGATTTTTAATCCAATAATCTCCTGCAGCAGTGAGTTCCACAGATTGAATATGTTTTGTGGAAATAATGTATTACAGTGGAAGTGCTGGGACCATGGGAATGGGAGTCAAGAGACAAGAGTTTTAGTCCCAACTCTGCTTCCATTGCCACCTTGAGCAAATCTCTTAATTGCCTTGTGCCTCACTTTCTCCATCTGTAAAACAGGTATTATAATGCTCACCCACCTCTGTAGTGTTTCAAGGTGCTTGGATTAAAAGTGCCGAGTATTATTATTATATTCTCCTTTATTCGTTTTTATTTTTTTCTGCTTTTTCATTTAGCGCCTTCTCGTTTGGTTTTGATCACAGCCAGTATCAAAATCTGAACTTTAAAAGGTATGACTGCCGCTTGCAGGACCCCTCTAGAACCACTCCCCTTGAAATGTCTTTGAAAAGGAGAGCAAACTTTTGTTAAGCCTTCTCCCTTTACTTACCCCTTTCTGAATTTGAAACCTGACACTCTCCTCTCACATTATCAGCAACTTTCTCCCTCCTTATAACCAGTAACTAACACACGCACACACACAGACTTCCTACCTGTTTGAAACTTTAACATCCTTTCCTAACTTGTGCCTCTAATTAACTTTCAGTCCCCAACCACAACTGCTATGATTCATAAAAACCCTGCGAGGTTCAGTGCTAATTAACCAGGACTTTTTTAATTCTCTAAGCCAGGGTGGTGGGAGTAGAGTGGGGTGTATATGAAGCACTAGGATTTCTCACAGTAAGTTGTGGGGTGTTCAGTTGCCTCTCTGGGAGGCAGCTCAGTTACAGCAGGAATCCAGACAAGTAGGAAAGAGGAGGTAGAGAACTGGAAACAAGCACAGAAAAACCCACACACTGTATTATTCATAAGCAAATATGTAATTACGCTGTCTCTCTTCCCTCCATTCAGGATTTGTACATTCAAAGAAAGACAGACAGAAATGTGTCAGGATGTTGCTTTGTGTTGTGTTAGTTTCATTTTCCCTTTTTAAAATACGACACATTCTCACAGAAATTAAAGGGGGACAAACTGAACAGAATAGAATAGGGCTCACTCAGCTGGAAGGCTCCTAAATGTGGTACTGAGAACACAAAGTTTGGACTTCTGTGAATCATAGGACTGGAAAGTACCTCGATAGGTCATTGAGTCCAGTCCCCTGCACTCATGGCAATACTAACTCTCTTGGACTTGCAAAACTGGGCTGGAAATCTAAAGAAGAAGCGATTCAGCACTTCTAATAAGGAATTACTGGGTGAAATCATATGTCCTGTGTGATGCAGGAGGTCCCATGAGATGATCATAATGATCCCTTCTGGCCTTAAAAACTATTAATAAATTATCAGAAGACATGGCTGGTGAGATGACGACATCTGGCAGACTTAGGGAGTTAACCAGCTGGTGAGTATTTCTGGGACATTATTGCTGCTGATTAACTTTGGAGAGTGAAAGAAAAGCACTTTCTGTACTGGGAACCTGCCTTCGAGTTTGGTAGGACTCTAGCTTGGCGGTGGTGTTTGCTGTGTTTTGAAATCTGGCTTGGTTGCTGACTGTCTGGGATAAGTTAGCATCTACGTTTTAGCAAGGCTCTTTGAAGTGCAGTTTTTTGTGAATAGGCCAGTGATTCGAGGGTTGGATAAGAGGGGTTGAGTTGCCCATTCCAGCTGCAGGTAGGGCTCAGCTTTAAAAAGGAGGCAGGCTCCCAGTGGCTGGTAAGATGAAAGCAGCTGGGAGACTAAGGGGGTTAGTCAGCAGAGTGCACCAGTGGAAGAAGGCAGGGAGGTAGTGTGGAGGTTTTTTTCCCCTCTCTTTTCCTTAACTTGCAGGTACTCTACAAGGAAGAACTCACAATGGGAGAAAAATGGCATTTTCCTCTGTCTCCACCTGTGGAGTCCCTGCCAGACAGGCCTCCAGACTCTGGAGGCCCTGAGCTTGACCAATGAATGTACCAATAAAAGCCAGGCAGAAGGAACCAGCTGAGGTCCATCGATCCCTCTGTCCACTGCATCTGCTGCTCATCCACATCAGCACTAATGATACTGCCAGACACGGTCTGCAGCTGATCAGCAGTGACTACAGGGCTCTGGAAATAAGAGTGAAGGAGTCAGGGCACAAGTTGTGTTCTTGTCCATCCTCTCAGCTGAGGGTAAAGGCCCAGGCAGGGACACGCACACTAGAGATGAATGCCTGGCTGCGCAGATGGTGTTGATGGGAGGGCTTCGGCTTCCTTGACCATGGGATGCTGTTCCAGGGACAACTGCTGAGATGGGTTCCACCTGACTAGAAAGAGGAAGAGCATCTTAGCACACCAACTTGCCAACCTAGTATAGTGAGGAACACTTTAAACTGCGTTCTCAAAGGGGGCAGATGACAAAAGCCCACAGGCAAGCATAAAAAAAGGTGATCTTAAGAGAAAAGCCTATTGGAAAATTATAATAAGGTCATGGGAGCAACAAGAGGGAAATCTGCTCAACATCTTAGATGTCTATACACAAATGCGAGGTTTCTTGCCTTCCTCTGCAGCATGGGGTACGGGTCACTTGCTGGAGAATTCTCTGCAGCTTGAGGTCTTCAAACCACAATTTGAGGACTTCAGTAACTCAGACATAGGTTAGGGGTTTGTTACAGGAGTGGGTGGGTGAGATTCTGTGCCCTGCATTATGCAGGAGGTCAGACTAGATGATCATAATGGTCCCTTCTGACCTTAAAGTCTATGAGTCTGTGAGTCTATGAGTATGGGGAATAAACAGGAAGAACTGGCTGTATTAGTACATAAGCTACATTATTACTTAATTAGCATCACAGAGACTTGGTGGAATAAACCTCATGACTGGAATATTGGTATACAGGGGTACAGTTTGTACAGGACGGACAGGCCCGGAAAGAAGGGAGAAAGTGTTGTATTATACATCAAGAATATATATACTTGTTCTGAGGTCCAGAAGAGGGCGTGAGAGGCAGACCAGTTGAAAGCCTTGGAAAAATAGGGGTGAGGATATGTTGGGGGTCTACTATAAACAACGAAATCAGGAAGAGGAGGTAGATGAGGCATTTCTAGAACAGAAATAACAGAAACAGCCAGTAGTAACAGGGGACTTTAAATAACCAGATATCTGTTGGAAAAGTAATACGGCAAAACACAAGATTTCCAATACATTATTGGAATGTAATGGGAACAATTTTTTCTTTCAGAAGGTGGAGGAAGTATCCAGGAAACAGCCATTTTAGACTTGACTCTGACCAACAAGGAGATACTGGTTAAAAATCTGAAGGTGGAAGTCAATTTAGGTGAAAGTGGTCATAAAATGACAGATTTCATGATTCTAAGGAAAAGAAGGAGTGAGAGCGGCAGAATGAAGACAATGGACTTCAAAAAGCAGACTTTAACAAACTCAGATAACAGGTAGGTAAAGAAAATCTAAGGGATAAAGGAGTTCAGGAGAGCTGGCGATTTCTGAAAGAGACAATAATAAAGGCACAACTTCCCAATGCGAAGGAAAGACAGGAAGAACAGTAAGAGGCAAATATGGCTCCATCAGGAGTCTTTTATTGACCTGAAAAGTCAAAAAGGAATTCTACAAAAAGTGGAACCATGGAAAAAATTGTTAAGGAGCCATCCAAAAGAATACCACAAGCATGTAGGGACAAAATTGGACAGGCTAAGGCAAAAATGAGTTACAACTAGTAAGAGACATAAAAGACAATGAGAGAAGCTTTTTTAAATGCATTAGGAGCAAGAGAAAGATGAAGGAAAGTGCAGGTCTTCTAGTTAGTGGGGAAGGAGAGCTAATAACTGAGGTGTTTAATGCCAATTTTGCTTCAGTCTTCCCTATAAAGGTTAAGGTTAAGGATACTCAGTATAATTAATATTAACAACAAAAGGGAAGGAAGACAGGCCAAACTGGGGAAATAACAGGTTTAAAGTATTTAGATAAGCATTTGTTGGTCACCTAACTTATGTCATACTGATCCTCATAATTATTGTGAGTTGTATGTAAGCTTGATAATAAGGAGTTGTGTATATATACACTAGAAAATATGTTTTAAATTCTGAATCAAAGCAGGATTGATGAGCAGATTCTGACGAGACAAAGGAGGTACATTCACGTGCCTGTCTGTTCACATAAAATAAGCATTGTAAGCCAACACAATGGAAGTCAATTTGCATAGGTCAATATGAGGACGGGAAGGGAACATAGGGGCAGCACATCAGGGAATAAACCACGGGGCTCATTCAGACTTTGAGGACAAAATAATTATTTTGGGGAGTATACAGGGATGGCAAAGAGGAACTAAAAGGATAGCACCTTTTGCATTCCTGAAAGAGGGATCCCAACCATGTTGTTTGGAGATGCTGAGAGATTGGTTTAGGTGAGAAACTGCTTTAGACAAAAGTTTTAGCCTGTTAAAGATAAATTTAGACTCTGCGAAGCATGTTATATCTCTTGTTTTATATGTAACCATTTCTTGTTCCATCAATATCCTTATTAAATCTTAGCCTTTGATAATGACCTTAAGATTGTTTTCACTATAAATATATCTCAGTACTGTGACGTACTGGAGTTGGTCCTCAGCTGAACCAAACACTGATCCTTTGGAGATCACTTACCAGGTTACTTCTGTGAGTGTCCAGAGGCTAAGGGCTTCACACTGCAAGGGAATGCTTCAAGAGAGCTCAGGGATTGGGGTGCAGCTATGTGCAAGGCAAACTGAGGTCTGGCAGAGCCCTGAGGAGATTGTTTTGGTGGCTAGTGCACTAGTGGTATAAGGGAGCTGACACCCAGTTAAGCAAAGCAAATCTTTCTCTTGCTGGGGGTAACAAAGTGACTCACTGTTCTGGACACCCCGAGTAAGCATCACAACATGACATTCACCTCAGCGAAAAAGTCATGAAAAAAGTCAGGATTGTCACAATTAGGGACACAGATATTAGCAAAAAACAACTGTTAAGTTATCAATGTCTTTCTTGATTATAACATATCTACCGCCATTATCTGTCCTAGTATCCACAATCCTTAGATTAAGTTTTTATACAATAGGATCATCTTGCTCCTTGAGTTGGAATTACAACAGAAATGGGCTACAGCTCCAACACAACTAGCCAGTTCTCTTAATAATCCTTTAAGGGTTGTCCTTGGAGGTGTCTTATCTCTAGTTAGTGTTTCACCTCCTGCATGTTTTTTCATAACATTCCCTTTTGAGGTCACTCAATATAGTGAGGCAGAAAACATCCTTTACAGCAATCAGATTATCATATAACATATATAGTTTTCATAAATTACAACTTCTACATCCTCCACAGATGGCCCTATCTTTTTTTAAAGCTTCACTTAATTAACATTAGACAGCATTTCTTCCACTGGTCTCGTGATTCCTTCAGAGGAAAAAACCTCACCCTTTTATTTTCCTTGCATTAAATCCATACTGACCTGTCTCATCCTTATGCTGGAATCAGATGACAAGCAAAATCATTCTCTATAAAAAAACTGTAATTTTAATCTGCTTCATGGACAAAAATGGCAGTGTATTAAGAATTTCATTAAGTATGATTTGACTATGCTATTAGACAATCCATCCATATGAATGGCCATACTGGGTCAGACCAATGGTCTATGGAGCCCAGTGTCCTGTCTTCCAACAGTGCCCAGTGCCAGATGCTTCAGAGAGAATGAACAGAACAGTGAAGTTATTGCTTAATCCATCCCCTGTCATCCAGTCCCAGTATCTGGCAATCAGAAGTTTAGGATGAGGCCTAGATGAGGTAGTAATTGATAACTAATGTCATGTCAGGAAGGCAGAAAGTTACAATGTTAAAAAAAGAATGGGACAGATTCACCATAGCTGGCACAAAGAGCTGTGAATTACAATGCCCTGCACTTGCCTAGATCCACACTCTTCAAGGGAGAGTCACTGCAGTGGAGGGCACACTCTTCAAGGGAGAGACACTGCAGCTATTCTGTCTCTGGGTATTCCACTAGGGACTGCAGTTTTAAACTGAAGTATTGGCTGTTCATGGAAAGGATGCATTGATTCAGCACATAATTTCTTTATATGGCTCTTCCTGGCTAGCACTGTACACTTCTGCTGCCGGGCTGGAATGCCAAGGCTCCGCTAGCAGAAGTAATGTTACAGCCATCCCAATATCCTTCCCAGGGAAGGAATAGTAGAAGAGCTACTCAGATACCAGTGACTTCCACCAGGCTCTACTTAAGAGAAGCAAGTATAAATGGGGGCTTGTGGGGATGGGGGGGGGACTGGCTCAGTATTGCAAAGTTTCATTGGATTCTTACATTCAGGCTTTATAAGGAAACAAAATCCAGTCTTTAACTCCCCCCTTCCATGGCTTACTCAGTGTGGGGGTGCTCCTAGTCTAGACATCTGCATCTTTGCTAGTAACACACGGGAGACTGCAGAGAGGAAGTTGTAGCGTACTCATTATGTATGATAATGTTATCCTGTAGTGGTTGGCCCTAAATGCCATCAGAGAAGACATCTGCTTTAGCTCAAGTAACGGAGACCTCAGCTGCAGAGCTGAATGAACATGGTTCTAGTCCCAACTCCTCAGTACATGTGTATCAATTTGATTTCTGTAGAGGTTGGGTCTGCTCTCTGAAGCATTCAAAAGTAAACAAAAACTTCTCCTACTCAAACAACTCTGCTGAGAAAGCCTGAAGCATCCTCTTTCCCCTCACTGCAGGTTTATCTATTGGCCCAACTGTAGCCTCACTTGCTAGCTTTGTCCTGAAAATTAGATGATGTTCTGGTTTATCCCCCATCGTTGTACATCCTGCACTACAAGATGGGGCTGTCATTCTTCAGAATTTCTCTCTGCATCCCAAGACACTACTCTTATCAGAACGCAATGTCAGTGTGTACCTCTTGGATCCCACCTATCTCCCTATTTATCTTATCTGTCCCTCTGCCACTCTAGATATGTCGCTTTCCTAGCATTTGTTTGCTTGTTTTTGAAAAGAGAGATTTTTTTAACCCGCCAAATTATTTCAAAGCTAGAAGGGCTCCAGAGGGGAAACATGGCTTGAATAGAAGGAAAACTAGACTGGGAAAAGCAATAAACAATAGGAATAATTCCGCATGGATTAGATGACCTATCTTTTCCATCTCTGAACTTCTAGGATTTTTTGAAATGTCTCTTTGGTTTCAGGCTGCTTGAATAACATCATGGAGGCAGTGCCTTGTGTTTCCCCAACAAGTCCAGTTACTTACACAAAGACAATGACTTCGCTGTCAATACAGCACAGCACTAGCAGAGGCAAAAAGTCAAAGCTAAAATCCAACTGATTGCATCAACTGGTCTCCATTCTACCTGATGTAGGCCCCACGGTAGCTGTGATGCTTATTTCATTAGTGTTTGTGAAGAGTTCTGAGATCATCAGATGGAAGGTACTGTCATCTCTGCTTGATATCTAGGAAGCCTAGAGCATATCTTTTGTGTTTTGCAGGGAGGTCAAGGAAGAAAGGGGACAATATCTTAGTGGGTTTCAATAATTTGATAGTGATTTGGGGGCCTAGTGTGAAACAAGGTTTTGGGTTCACAGTAGTTGGTAATGGACAGGTGGCTAGGCCACAGAAATGACCATCACAAATGACACGAAATGACTCTGCTATTATGCCCCAAAAGTGGTCCTTCTAGGTATGCTGGCTGGGAGTAGACATGCATGATATTTGGGATGAAATCTTGGTCTGAAGACAATGGGAGGTTTGGTATTGCAAAGGATTGCTAATGCAGCAAGGATTTCACTGCTGGATTTTCACAGGAGAGTCATGGGAGCAGATTCTCAGCTGAATCATGGGGGTAGACATCTCATGTTTTGACTCCAGAAAGAAAGCAGCACAATGTCCTGTTGTCCATTTGCCCCTTACAGAATACTCTTTCTATTCCTCTTGGCATAAAATCCTAGAAAAATTGTCCATCTTCCTTGGATGGCTGGAGATGTTTTTGCAGGCACACCTGATTGTCTTGTGGATCAGGCTGAGCAGCCGTTCACAGGTATGTTTCAAACAGCTGTTTTATCTGATCAGTTGGATCTTCAGAGAGATTTTCAGCAGTTAGCACACTGAGAACATGATCATAATTGGATACTTCTGGATTTTGGAATTCCTACTGGCCCTCTTCTGTCTGTAAGTCAAAGCTAGAGCTGGTTGAAACTTGCAATTTTCATTTCATGGGTAATTTTGACATTTCAGAATTTGTTTTTAGTCCAACGTGGATTGAAAATATTTTTTGAAATTTCCCACACAACACAAAAAGTCTCAGAAATTTTTAGTTTGGAAATTTTTCAAATTTTTGTTTAAAAATTTTGTTTTTCATATTTATATTACTTTTATTATTTTTGTATTATTTCATGGCCTCAGTACTAGTAGTGCATAATATGTGTTTAGTGTTTCTTTCAGCACAGCCAGCCTTTATGCAGAGGAAGGCCCCATTTTGCTTCAAGCAGGAAAGAAAACATGGTCCATCCATTGCAGGTCACAACCACTGTTTCATCATTGGCCATCAAGGCATTGAGCGTAGAACTGGACCTAAAATGAAAGCCTCACACACTTCCTCTGACCACTCCCACTGAAACTCAACTGTTTGCTGCTCATGGTCACCTGGTAACTGACCTATATTAAGCCTTGTTGTTTAGATCCTCCCTTTTGCTAACAAGGAGGGATTATCAACTCATAGACTTCAAATACAGGGTCTGCTCAAAGACCCAATGATTCCAGCCATGTACTCCCCACAGAGACATGAACAAACCATACCTCTCTCACTTGGCCTGTTCAAGAGCCCAAAACCAAAACAGCTCATATATCAGGGTCAAAATAGAATTATATATATTTCTGAGAGCTGGCAGGACTGTAATTATCCCACACACTGTGGGTGGAAAGGAAGAGTTCAAAACTGAGAAGACAGATTAAAACACTATGTAATTTCATGATTTGGGGGGGTCTGACTCATGACTGCTGAACTTTGAAGGCTGGCAGTACTGCTTACTGATAGCCCTAGTCCTCGAATGATAGGTAGCATAAAGCAATGTGACATAAGCTTGCCCTCTGCTGATGACAATATTCCTTTACCTTTTACTGTAACTCAAACTTGCTGCTTCTGCACTCTTCAGCTTCTGCATCATGCCCATCACAATGGTAGCAGAGCACATTAGAATTACTTGTACTCCTGCCGCTCCAGTGGAGCTAACAGGGACCTTTGAAAGCCTTTTGAGGTTGTCCAGAATATAATTTAATTTTTACGAGGTGATATTTATCCAACTGTCTCACAATGTACAGCAGTTACAGAGGTGGAAACTATCAGTAAAGAAGGTGTAGGATTAGGTGGATGTAGTAGAGGAAGAGAAGCATGGAGGGTAGATAATAGGGCCAACGTGGGGAGAACTAGTTGATAGCACCTTAGTTTATAGGCAGCCTAGAAGACATGGGTGTGGAAGAATGTGATGGTGAATCAGTGAAAAAGCTGGAGTAGCAGCAGCAAAGGATCATCCTCTGATAGTGCAGAGAAGAAACAAGAGAGTGACAGGAAGTCAAGATTGGCAGAGCAGAGGGACTAGCCAATGGCATGTGCTTTTTAAACAGACAGCTGGAATCTCAGCCTTTCATACATCAGCTGTGTACTACAGCTAAGGCTGTGCTGCTTCTGATGAGACCCCTCTGAACTGCATTTCTAAGAATGTTCTTTGCTTACATAACATGATGGTTTTCTCTCTCCGTATAAACATTGCAGTGCTGATGGGGGGAATACATGGAAAAGAAGCGGTCTCTTTCCAAGGCATTTGGATCATATTTTTAATTGTTGCCTATTTGGTAGGTCCTTCCAAGAGAGCTGGGGAATGATAACTAAGCTTAAAATACTTCCTTGTGAACTGCAGTGTTCCATCATTAAATCTTTCAGTCAAAGGTCCACTCTTCTCCTATCCCATGCTCGTAGCAAAACTTAATACTACAGTCAGGAGACTGCCACATGCCTACATAGCTAACACTTGATCCTGAGAACTGAAGCAGCAGCTATTTAGACATGAAAAGATCCCCTGCACCAGCTCCACCAAGAAATTAGATGTATCTTGACTCATATCTTGTTCTGGATGCGTTCTGTATTTACTGACCATTCATGCAGGGCAAAATAGATGAGCTGTAATATTTCTGCCTTCTTGCAGTCTCATTAAAGTGACAGTGCCAGAGACAGTAAAGACAGAGATACCACAATATGGGAAACAGAAGAGTAGGTGGTGGTGGTGGTGATGTTGGGTGATAAAATGCGTGAAGCATTTTTCATTCAGATACCAGCAGTATCCGTAACTAATAAGGTTTGTTTTCGCAATACCTTTTGGATAGATGTAGATCTCAGTTACACCAATGTACATCCAGACTAAGTCCAGTGAAGTCAACAGAATAACTTTGGACTGACATTAATGTAAAATGAGATCAAAATCTGGCCCCGTGTTACTAAGCCAAATTTGCTCTATGAGGCAAAAAGAACTGGTAAAAGTAAAATTTACACAGCATGAAATACTGCATTGAGAATTCTGAGGAAACACTTGGATGCTGCCAGGATATTGGATCACATCTAAGGTTATTATAGGCGATGTCGTAAAAGGAGAAATAAAATGGAAGATCTATCATTTTAACGCTAATGTGAGCAAATTGTAAATATTGTAAATAACTGCAGCAAACAAAGGGATTTAAATGGTGGAGCACTTAGATCTTTACTTGCTTGTTTCCCTGCCTCTGTTTGCACAAGATATTTGTGGAAGGAATGGGATAACAGCTTTCTCTTTCAGCACAGAGGGGGCTGCTTTTCTCTCCTGCCATAAGGGAGTCCCCATGACTTTTTTGTCTATACACATAACAATAGTGTTTCTGTATGGCATGAATAATGTGGTTAAAACACAGGCTTTCTTGCTTAGCACTGCCACAGTGGTCTCCTTCCTTAGATCTATATAGGTACCATCTCTGCCACAAAGAGAACCCCAGAACTACTGCAGGGTAAAGCTTCTATTTGGGCCATTTCTTTCTTGTCCCATTAACCATTTTTTGTATTTAATAATGTAACCAGTCTTTGCCATCTTTTCCCTGCTTTTGGTTCAACTTAGCCTAACGGACACTGGTCTCTGTTCTGTTCAATTATAACACATCTGTGGCTATGTAGGACTTAATTGTTGTCACTATGCTGGATATTGTGGCCATCTGGAACCTCAGGGTAGCAACAAGGATAGAACTCAAATGTTCCTGTGCCAAAAGCACGGGCCCCTCCCACTTGGAACTAAAAGAGAATCTCTGTTAGCAGCACAGCACCTATGACACTCACTTGTGTAGTACTTATTCCATGCAACAAAGAGCAATAACAGCTGTACTACAGAGACAGGTCATTTACACTGTTATTTTAAGGGGGGTAATACGATGAATTCAATCAAGCTATCTCAGGTATAGGTTAACTGTCAGTTTCCAAAATGTGTTTTTAATTAGCACCATAGATCCTAGAGATGGCAAAGAACTACCTGATGATATATGGCCCACTCCCCTGTCCAGTGCAATATTATACCTTGCAGTATGATTTCCAGAACAATTTTAAATTATTCAAACAATGTGGCTTCCCATCTTTACTTGAGAGATTATTCAATACTTTAATAGACCTAATTACCAGCAAAGGGTTTTTTCATCCCTTCCCTTTATACTCAGCTTACAGCTTTATTTGACTCAGTGTAATTCCATTCCTCATATAGTTGTGTCCTCTTGGTCCACTCCCAATTCCTCCATGAAATTTGTATTCATTAAAAGCATTGACCATCATTAAAATGCCAGTATTTACCAGTGATTAGCACACCGTGGTATGAGAGAGATCACAGATGCCCTCTTTCCTTTCAACAGAAGTTAATGTCAATATTTCAGATATCAGTGTGGGGTAACTGTAGGTAAATGCTGACTTCAGAATGACTACCAGTATACTTGGAAATCTGGTTATCATGACCCTGCGCTCCCTTAGTTGTCCTCTGGCCAAGATATGCCTTTATTAAGCACTGTAGAAAGCTATCAGCTGAATTACGTAAATTCTTTTCTTGTAAATGCTTAATGGCTGTTTGATGTGATTCTTCTAATAGTTAAGTTTCCTTGTTCAGATATTCAGTACATTAAAATTTCTATTTTACAATTTGTTCATTAATGGCATTTTAATAACTCAAACACCTAAGTGACTGCTCTAAACAAGCATATTTTAACAAAATAATACATAATTCATAAATATTTATAATTAATAAATTAGAGAGCAGAAAGATCAATTGTTGTGTATGTTGTATGAAAAGTCTGTTCCATTAAGCCATCAAGAACAGCACTGGCTGGAATATTAAACAATAGAGAAGAGGAGTGTATGGAGAGGCAATGTAATACCCTCAGATTAATCTGCTTTTATACCACTGCCTATCCAGTTTTGTAAAATATTTAGACTGTGTCTAATCTAGTTTTCTACTAGATCTTGCCCAGTACAATGTAAACTGAGTCCAGTCCAGTTTTATGAAGCATCCTGTCCAGGGTCTGTACCTGGGCCAGACTCTCCTCTTGTTTATACCCTGGTAACCCTAAACATCTCCACAGAAGCACACCTAAGTGTGTCTACTCCTCTCAGTCGCCTTTGGTATCTACCTGGTATCTTATTCTATGTGCTTACAACTGCGCTGTGCTTCACATAGTTCCTTCTTGGTTGCATCCCTTAGTTTTTGAAGTGCCTAACTTGTGTGAAGAATTTATTTCCATAGACTTGATTAATTCTTTTCATTGTTTTTGTCACTAGCAAAGTGATCTGAATTTGAGCCTTATTTGAACAACACAGTATTCAACTAACTCAAAACTCAGTTTGTGGAGCCCATTGATTTGGCCTCAGGGGCAAATGTCCACAGCATAAATACAATTATACAATTGGCACTAATTAACCTCACTACTGGCTGTTTGTGGGGCTAAGGGTCATGGAATGAAAGGATCATGGAAATTGAATTCCCCTCCTTCCTCTAGGAGGCAGTGTAGGGGAAACTTGTATGGTGTACCATGCACGTTCTACTTGCTCTGGTGATAAAGTGGGTTTGAGCTGCTAGAGATGTCAAGTCAACACCTTCATCTGGACTAAAACAGCACATAAACAAATTTTATTTAAAGGAAAAGGGAGGAGAGGAGGCAAGAGAGACAGAAAAAAATAAGACAGGTCCATTGAGGTCACTTTTTTTGACAGCAAGCAACTTCTTTGGCTAACTATACTACAAGCTTGCAAACCATGGCTGACTATTATTGGTGAAAGCCTAACAGGTAAAATCAGGGCATTAGCTCATTGCTGACCTGCTTAACCTTCAAAAATTGCCCAGCCACAAAAACCAAATCTATATCAAATGCTGAATGTACAGCAGGCAGTGCAAGATGCAGACTCTGACATGAGCAATAAGGCCATGTCCCTCACCTGGCAATGGGAGTGCATTTTTACTACCCTGCTCCAGGCAAGAAGCTTACTTAGTTGATGGTCTACCGCAGCTACTAGGTTTAATGTATAGCATTGTCTTCTATATATACAGCACCGTAACAGCTCTTTTCGTTTCTCAAAACCCCAAGCAATTAGCACAATTTATAAGTACAAGTCCATCACTCAAATGCAGCCACCTCTGAGGTGATATGGTACATGGTAGCTGTTTAACACACACACACACACACACACACACACACACAAAGTTTAGGATAGGAAGTGAAGAGGGACCCTTTAATTCAGCTGAAATCAAAGTAGCAGAACGTGATCACTGCACACAGAAATTGACTGAGACACCAGCATTAATAACTTTCCTCCTGCAAAAGTGCTTGAGGGCCTTGAACAACATCAGGTGACCAGGAGGTCAAATTTATGACTCCTCCAAAAGAGACAGTGAAATATTTCCAGAATGGCCAAGATTTCAACAGCCCCTTTCCCTTTCTCCTCCCACAGTTCTACTTCCCTTCCATCCCTCCTCAAGGAAACCTAAAGGTTTTTATAGATGATACTCTAAAGGAACCAGGGAATTAGACTCCAGCACACACAGAAAATGGATTTTTGTTTTCTTTTGTTTTGTTATCAAGGAAGCTTTCCTGAAGCACAAAAGTCAAGATGTGCCTCTGGTATGTGAACATTCACCCACCATCAGTCACTGTCACGGGCTCCCTTCCATTCTTGATCCTTCTCACTGATTGCATTAGATTTAACCTATTAAATATTTATTCCCTATTTTTCATGGCTCATGTGTATCTCTATAACTCACCTTGAAGCCTCCTCGTTTGTACCATGATAAGACTCAGTTCCTAGGGCTTTTCATTTCGCTCTAGACCATGATTCTTTGGAAAAGTGTAGAAAGGAGGGCATTTTCTTTAAAGGTACAGTAGCCTCTCTGCACTTCTTACCTTATCTGAAAAGAATGTGGGTAGATGGATGATTGCCTCACCTCAGCCATCAATACAAACAGGAAAGATAAGAGTTTACATACAATTACAAAAAAAAGACGGAGGAGAAAGCAGAAGCATGTGAAACACACTGAATAGCATTTTTTGCTACTGATTTAGGAGACTTTGCATATTATCCATTTTTCAAAGCCCCTAAAAGCAGAGTGGGAGGAATATCATATTTGCTTTGCATGCCTCACCTAGAACCTGGGAAGGGAAAAGCTACCAGCAGCTGTTGGTCAAAATAAACATGCAAATAATTAAGTCATATTTGGGTGGCTCAGAGACTCTGTAACATGCTATGGAGCTTTTCGTCTATAGGTCCGGGGTTCAAACTCAACCCCAGTCGATGCTCTCTGATGGCTGTTTGATAACCTGAGTGAAGTAATTGGTCTCAGCACAGGTCCTAGCAGTCAGCTGTCCAGAACATACTAGAATCACTACCTGGCAATCTCAGCATTGAGATCAAGGATGGGACATAGACTTCCCTCTCATCTTCTGCCAGTGGTTCAAGTCAACATGGGGAAACATGGGTTGGGATGAAGCTTACACTGTTGATGTCTGTGACATGCCTATTCTATTAATTCCTCTATCAAGTCTCCAGTGCTGTCAATCAAGCCACAAATACAAGATTTGGAAACAAATGTTCCCAAAGTTTGATATAAGCTGGGCAAAAGCATCTTCTCTTCTGCATAAAGAAAAGTCAGAAGGAAGTAGCAGTCAAAGCTGTGAGATCAAAGTACTGAGCAACCATCCTGCTGAGATCACTAGGAGGCCATTAAAGGACTCTATTCATGGAAACAAATACATGTTATTGTGAAGAATATTGTGACAAACTGTGGAGGTGAGAGAACCATGAAATATGCTTCACTCTTTGTTTCCTGTGTTACCAAAGGAGTGACAAATCTCTTACCACCTCCAACCTGTCTCTCCCTAGATCACAAACAACTATAGGAATCACTTCTTCATGAACAATCTCACTTCACAGACTCCATTCGCCATCAAGTCTCCTATCAATCTTACCTACAAAATCCCAGAGGACTAGAGGCTTGTCTACGTAGGGACACTCAGGAAAATTAATCCAAATTAATTGAAGTGGATCAGATAAGCTGCATTAAACCCCTGTGTGGGCACTCTCATTCAGAATTAAAGTAGCCTTAATTCAGTTTATCTTAATCTTGAATTACATTAGTGATGTGGTGTTTGGTCTCTCTTCCACTCCCCAGGGGGATAAACATGTGCAGTGGAGTGTCTTGTTTTGGTAGGGTTCTTTTTAATATACCTGTTGCTATGTATTTATGTCAGAGAAGACAAGGTCAAAGAATTGTGCACCACACTTGGAGCAGAATGTGGTGAAGTTTGAGATGGTCCTTAGTTCTTGGGGGAATACATTCTGAAGTCTTGGAACAAACTCTCTGATCTCATCCATTCCCATGCTTCCAGCTACTACCTTTGTATGGGTTTGTTGTCTTTCTTCACTATGGGGGAATGCAGCTTACTCTGTGTAAAGTGCCTTGAATGAATCTTATTTTCTGTATGTTCACAATGATACCTGGTCATTTATATTAATACTAATTTAGATGCCACATAGGCGAGTGACTGCAGAAGGGTTTGAATTCATCTGCTGGCAAACTGGGACCGGCTGGCCAAACAGGAGTTAACTTTAATGGGTGTTCTTTAAAGCATATATTTTAAAAAAGCTGCTTTGACGAGTTTGAAAAATAGATGGGATATAAGTAATTGCAGTTCCCGGTCAAGCATATCCTGAGCACGACAGTTCCTGAGTGTTTCAGTAGATGCTTATTGGAAATTCATGGAGCAGAGCAAGTCACATGATCTGCTAACTTCTGTACTCCCAGAGACAGAGAATCTCTTTTTTAAAGAAACACACACAACATTACTGTCTGAAAGAACACATATTGATGCAACTTTCTTTCTCTCTCTAAACCCTTGGCACATTGATCTGCAATTCTTTTCTGATCTCATACTTATTAAAAACTGAATTGGTCTAAGAGAGGGGAAAGCATCCACTTTTTGCTTTTGCAAATACTAGAAAAAATACTGCAGTTAAGAGTCTACTGTATGTTCCCCAGTGTCCTCTAGTGGATGCAAATAGAACTGTTTAACTAGGTAACTATCATTGTATACCGCTAAACAGCTAAAGGAGAGTAGCAGAGGCTTGTGCTTTTGGAGCAGGATGTACTGATGTCATTGTGAATTTCTGAGTGAAAATAGCATAACAGTAACTGTGAAGTTGTAGACGGCCATAGATTTGCATTAGTCTGTTACCTTTTTTTGCAGCTATCAACTGAGAATGTCTAAGTACTTTAGAAATATGTATGAATTAAATCTCAGACCAAGAAGTTTACATACCACACAGCAAGTGGTAGAATCGGGAGCAGAACCCAGAAGTCCCAGCTTCCATAAGTGCTTTCTCTGTATATGCAACATGTAATGCTTCACATCTCTTAACAGCAAGCATTGCTCCTATCCCAGTCCTAAACTGGATTGTTTGCAGGGGCACACATGGTATATGGGAATCACTGGGGAGCCTGGGGTGTACATCAGCATGATACCTAGAATTCTAATTTTATTCTATAGAGGTTCTACTACCATGCTTGTCACTATAGTATCAGAATAACTTTCAGGAGTGTGTATTCTTATAATAAAATTTCATCTTGCATTTTGATATTGCCTTTAAAGCCAAAGGATCCCAAAGCACTTTATAAACTCAGCAACCATGTCAATCAACACTGTAATGAAGCCATTTTTTGGCTTGGATGCAGCAGTTGTTTAACAGCACAAAGCTACATTACATAATAGTTTACAGCAAGTAGTGAAGAATCCCATCTTCAAGTGAAAATGTAGTGCTAATTTCAGGCAGGCAACAATGTAGATTTTGCTCAAATTAGAATTTGATCCGGACAAATTAGAATTTGATCCTGACACCTTGGTCTACAAGTCCCATTCTTACAGAAAGTGTCATGTGATCTTTAATGATCCAAAGCTGGGAGAACCTTGGTTTTACATCCAATCCAAAAGATGGAACCTCCAGCAGCGTGACCCTCCTAGCACCATGGCAAAGCATTAAGTCAGAGGGAAAGTGTATCATCTTTCAAATCACGAACTCCAATTCTTGCAGTACCTTGTGTTTGATCAAGGAAATCTCCCATCTAAATGCTGACGCAGCTTCAAGCATGCTTAGCTCAGGAGATCAGGCAAGATCACCATTCACAATGGTAATCTCACAAAGAAGTAGATGAAAAAGGTGAAGTCTCTCATCTTCTTCTGTATGATCTAATCTATGGATTCATTTTTGTATTGCATTTTCTCTGGCCACATTCCCATTTTGTCAGGTTTCTCCTACAGTCCTTTCTCCACCACACATTCTGCTATGCAACTCATCAGGAATTTGCTCCTGGTCAGAACAAACTCTGAGTAGTAATTAGATGGGAAACAGCCACATGACCAGATGTTGGAGATTCTAGTAATGAAATCCCACCAGCTTGTTATGGAAATCGAATACAATCTGGTCACCGTGGATATTTAATGTAATGTTTCGCTGGATTCAAGAGAAGCAATTAGATTGCTGAAAATTGTGCTTCCATTCCCCTTAATATAATACTGACCACTGCCAGGAATGCAATATGTGATGGGACTGACAATTAATTTTGCATGCAGTCACTGTAATAAAGTGGGAAGGGACAGCAAAGAATGAGAGAGAGAGATTTAGAGAGAGAGAAGTGCAAGATGTTATAACTATGGGCTTGTCTGCATTAAACAAGGAAACTTCCAATGAATTGGCTGGCTGTCTCGATTGCTGTTGCAGGGATTTAGCATATACCAGAATGCAACTCTGGTTTTGGCAGAATCATTTAGACACTTCACACACAGCATGACTCACTACTGTGTTTATACCAATGCATTCTAGTACTCAGAAGTACATATCGCATAATTATTGCCAGAAAAGCTTCTGGGAGCAGGAGCTTTGGGGTAACTTCCAAACATGAGGCAATGCACTTTGTGATGGAGTTAGAGGACTGGCTGAAAAGAAGCAGCTAATATGTTTGTGGCTTTCTGGTCCAAACTGAAAAAAACCTCTTGTAGATTGCACCAGTTCAGCCAGACTTGAACTAAAGGCCTCGTCCCCGGCACTGGACCAACTAAAACAACCAATCAGTCGATGTAAAAACACTTGGAGTAACCACTGTGTATGGGAACAAGGTATACAAGCAGTTCAAGATCAAGCAATAGTGCCCTGCATCACATTTTCATTTGGTATAGACAGGGACTAGGAGTACTGGATGAAATTAAGGAAAGGCAAATTTCAGGTGACTATTAGGAAAAACTTTCCAACAGGGAGATCTTTTATGGTGTGGAACAGCGGCCCCAATGGAATTTCTGGAAGTCACACTGCTCACATCATTTTCAATTAAACTAGACAGGAAGGATATAGTGCAAGGGGGAAAATGTTTAATTTCTAACGAGAGAGATGGACAGAAGTAGTAAGACACTATTCATATCTAGAGAAATCAAAAATAATACAATATTTACTCAAGATTCAGCAGAGATGCCTGCAGCAGTTTCAGACACTATTTGGTGACATACTTAAGTAGGATTCGTGTATCAAAAACAAAAGCGAGATGTTCAGGCTGAAAAACATGCCTTTATAAGACTATTCATGGCCATTCCCTGCCCCAAACCTTTCTGGAGGACTCTGCAATAATTGGCCTTTCTGTTTACATTCATAAATAAGTGAACAATAGTCTTTCCACAGCTAGAACTTATGTATACACTTTCTCTCTGGGTTTGCATTGGAGTGAAATATTAATTTCAAACAGCTTCACCGCATTTTTTCTGTATGAAAAAAAAATATCGGCAACTCTGAAAGGTGAAACTTTCGAAGCTTCAAGCAGGGTTGACTCAGTGGTAAAAGAAAGATGGTCCTATCAGACCGTGTAGCTTGAATTTCAAAAGCATCTAATTTATCACTATAGTTAGTTATAGGACAGTTTCTGGTAATGGTGCTGGTTCATGGCGAACCGTAGGAACCGCCTGCAAGCAACCGCCTGAATAGCGATGTGAAAGTACGCATCTTTCATATCGAGGGCAGCGTATCAATCCCCCGGATCCAGGGATGGGATAATAGGAAGACCATGCGGAACCAGACCTTGATTAAGAACTTGTGGAGCCCACGAAGGTCTAAAATGGGCCGAAGGACCACCTTTGCCTTTGGGATAAGAAAATAGTGGGAGCAGGGCTGCCCAGAGGATTCAGGGGGCCTGGGGCAAAGCAATTTCAGGGGCCCCTTCCATAAAAAAAGTTGCAAAACTACAGAATACTATATTCTCGTGGGGGCCCCTGTGGGGCATGGGTCCTGGGGCAAACTGCCCCACTTGCCCCTCCCCCCAGGCAGCCCTGAGTGGGAGTAAAACCCCTTCTCTTTTAATTCCCAATGGACTTTCTCCACCGCCCCCTCCTCTAGGAGCAACTGTACCTCCTGCATAAGGAGTTGCTCGTGAGAAGGGTCCCTGAAGAGGGATGGGGAAGTGAGGTGGGGGGAAGGAGGGGAACTGCAGAGTGTAACCTACTTGTACCGTGCGTAAGACCCAATAGTCTGACGTTATATGGGACCACACCTGGCAGAAGTGGGACAAGCGGTCCAAGAAGCATGGGGAAGGATCCGGGACCTCTGGACTTTCCCGCAGCTCCCATTTGCCTGGGACAGTGAACCTAAGACAGTGGGAGTCGCGATTGGCCGAACCTGTGGATGCGGCAGGTAAACAAACCGGCCTGGCCCACCCTGGGGCTTACTCCGGCGAGCCGCATGCCAACGGTTGCCGATCTCTGGTCTACACAATAACACATACAGAGAACCAAGCAGTGCGAAATCATAGTATGAAGAGAAGGGAGGTTTCATGAGAGTACCTCTATCTTAGAAAGTGGTCATCAGAATGAAAAGTTGGCAAACCATGGAAGAGACTTGGAGCAATGATGGGAAATAGATTGTGTGTGTCATATCAGATCTTTGCCATCTCCACTTTTTATGATTTTGTGATAGACGGGCACTCCACATTTATGAAAAAAGGCCCACTTTTCCTAACCAATGTCAAGAGAATTTCCTTGTGTGGATTTTGTTTAGTTTCCTATACACTAGTACCTTACACATCTTTCTTTCACTGCTTGTACCTGTGAATTGGGCATATCTATCCAGAATGGCAGGAATGGAGTTCTGCCTAGTGATGTTTGTAACCATGCTGTCCATTGCTTAGGACAACCTTGGGTAATCCTCAAACATCCTTTTCTTAAATTAGAATCTTAATTTGCATCTCTCCATCTCCCTTGTACTCCCGCTCCCCCCACCATGACTACCTGTGTTGATTAGGGAGTGATAGTGAAGGGGGTATAGTTCTGTATTTCTTTAAGATGTTTTCTCCATGGGTAGCAAAAAGACATTTGTTAATTTCTCTCCTGAGAGGATTTTGGAGGCTTTCCAAGGCTCAAATAAAGAAAGCCTCATTAACTAATTCCACAGCACGCAATTGTTCCAAAGCACCAGCCTAAAGTTCAAGGCACTTCTATAATCCAAATCATGGAGTTCTTTTATCAGTTTGGTGCTATCAGACAGCAGGAACTCAGCAGCATGTTCCTCTTACGCAGCCTTCATTCTAAGGCCTGATGTCATAAATGGCATCATTTCTACCTCTTTAGTGGCTGCCAAAAATAAAAATTGTGTATGCCAAGAGAATTCTTCCTTTGTCGTATTACACCTGCTGCTGATCAAAGCCACTGGAACTCCCAGCAGCATATACACACAGAGTGTATTTGACTGGACTGGCCCAGTGACGGCACTGCTGCCCAAAAGGAGAGATTTCTCTTGCCAGATTAGTGTGGACACGATGACAAAAGCAATATGGCATCTTTATCAAGTTTTTTCCTGGCCATAAATGCTTCTGTACAGAGTACTTTGGGACATTATATACATTCAGGATGCAAAGTCTAGCAAAGGCCCTTGCAGTGCTATTGGGACATAAGTCAGGGATGTATGCAGTACACATGCTCGGCTCAGTGGGTAAGATTCTTTTAGTTCTTTTTAGTGACTTTAATGTTTCTAGGTCCTTATTCAAAACCAGCTGAAGTCCATGGAAAATCTCCTACTGACTTCAACAGGCTTTGGATCAGGCCCCTACAAAAAAGTGCTGGACCAATAGCCTTGGACAATGAAGCCCTCAATATATCCATAACAGGCAGTGGCCAAGCACTTGCCCTGTTCCAAGGAATCTCATTCTTGACTTAGAAGGATTACCTCTGGCAATATGAAAGAAGTTTAGGCTCCATGCCCATGTCCATAAGCAGCTTGGCCTCTCTACAAAGATCACCAGCTGGTAGCAGTAACAGTGATGGTTTGCGTGATACACCACTAGAAACTAGGCTGAGACCCACCAACTCATTTAAATAATGGACAGTACTTTGTCTGTATATAGTTTCTTCTATCCAAGGACCTCAGATATAGTGTTCAAAGAATAAACACTAATGCCACAAGCCTCACAAATCCCTTTGGGAGGTAAAAAATTATCATTGGAGCTAGTTTCTGGGCGAGGAAGCTGAGTAACAAAGGAGTGAAGTGTCTTTGTCAAGGTCACACTGTGAGTCAATGGCAGAACAAGACCAGAACCCAGGCCTTCTTGGTGCTCAAGCTTGTCCTTTAACCTCTAGACCAGGGGTCGGCAACCTTTCAGAAGTGGTGTGCCAAGTCTTCATTTATTCACTCTAATTTACGGTTTTGCGTGCCAGTAATACAGTTTAACGTTTTCAGAAGGTCTCTTTCTATAAGTCTGTAATATATAACTAAACTAATGTTGTATGTAAAGTAAATAAGGTTTTTAAAATGTTTAAGAAGCTTTATTTAAAACTAAGTTAAAATGCAGAGCTCCCCAGACTGGTGGCCAGGACCCAGGCAGTGTGAGTGTCACTGAAAATCAGCTCACGAGCCGCCTTCGGCACACGTGCCAAGGTTGCCTACCCCTGCTCTAGACCATACTGCATCCAGTCATTTCACACCCTTAACTGAACAGCCGTCTGATGGAAACAACTTTCAATCATTACTGACCATGGCTGGATTTGAATCACTGATATCATGGCAAAAAACTCCAATTCACATTAACAACTTCCTGAGCCAGCCAGTCACCTAGACAAATAGTTTTATTGCCTCGGATGTGTTGCGCAGAAATGGAAGATGCAAAATAGAAATGGAAAGGGCAAGGGTCAAACTGCATCATCAGAAAACTCCACAGAGGCTATCACTTCCCAACCATGTAAGGCAATTACATCTTATGAAACATGGCGTTCAGACAAGTAACCCACAATGCACAGCACACCTAGCTATAGAAATGTTGCATAAAGAAGGTATGAAGAGGAGGAGGGGGAAGTATACAAAGGAAAATGCATGAAGCTTTGGTATGGGCCTAACTTCCTTGGGCATCATCTCCTTCCGCTGCTGTGTACCATTATATTACAGTAGCAGCTACAGCTAGGATCACAGCCCCATCGTCCTAGGCATTACAGACACATAAGATGACATTGCGCCCTCCCTCAAGGGCTTAGCATATTATTGTCTTTTTCCATAGTTTTTAAGGCCAGAAGGGACCATTAGACCATCTAGTCTGACCTGTTATATCAAGCAGATCATAGAATGTCATCCAGTTACTCCTGTACTGAGACCAATAACGTGGATTTAACTCATACATATCTTCCATATCTACTGTATGGTGAGTGCTGGTGTGGAAGATGGGAAGATCACCAAGAGCTCCTTGGCTACAGGCCATGTAGGAGATAGATGGATTTTATAAAAAAAATAGATGGGTGTGTCACAGAGGCACACTGAGTGTAGACCAGCCAACTGGTTATGGACTTGGAGTGAAATTCAGAGGTGATGTGTACGGTTGTGCAGGGTAATTTAAAGGCTAAATTGTGCTATTTTGTTACTAGCTCAGGGAGACATGGAGTCTGGAACCCCAACTGCACAAGAAGGGGTTGCCCCTTTTTGAAGAGAGAATCTGGCCTACTGCTGACTGTAAATGGGATAAGACAAAGGTAGGAGAAGCACCTTGATATTTGAAGGTTAAAGTATTTTTAACTTTTAATTAATCTTTATTTTAACCCTTAGTACAGAGCAGAGTGTATCTGTATCTCTCACTCCCTGCTTGCCTCACATAGCTACCAGTCCCATCTTCCTGTTCCCCTAAACTGCCAAAGCCATGCCAGATCTCCCTTCTTCTGACTCTCTTCCCTCCTTGATAAGACCTTCCTTCGTGATCTGCCTACCCTGCCCCGCCATACTCTTGTCTTTCTCTGGGGCCTGGAAGGAAGGTCAGTGTATCACAGAAAGAGGCAGGTCTGAAACTTTCCTCTGTGCTTTCCAAGTAAGAATTGTGCAAGGGCATTCCTCTCTCATAGGCCTCAGTCTAGTGCTGAGGCAGAACTAAATCCCAGATTCAACCATGCCCTGAGCACTGGGGAGTATCAGATCCATGAGCATAGTGCCTGTCTTCATTATAAGGCATTTTCCTATCCTGCCCCTCTGCAAATCAGAACTGCAAAGCCATTTCCAAGCAGTAATTTACACTCATTATTTGCCTTCCAAGCTGTGCATTTTCCTTGTCAGTACGTTGTCATCAGATTCTCACCCATTCCCTTGATTGAGATGTGCTCTGTCAACTACAGATGCTGGTGCTAAAAGACCAAGACACACACACACACACCACTGTTACACAGCAGCCATCCTTGATTTCAACCTGCAGAACAACCAGAGCAAATTCCACCCAAATCCGAATGGTACTCAAATACTAGAAATAAACCAAAACAAAGCACGAGGGTCAGGTTTTTGCCAGTTCCTGCGCAGGGAGCAATTATCCTCTCCTTCCACTTATGCCTCTGGGCAGGAATTAATCACAATGTGCCTGGGGAGCACTGGCGCTGCTCCCTTTCCTAGTGCCATCATGGATACTAGCTTCCCAAAACGATGTTGAGACAGAAAGAATGAGTGTTGGACTATCACATGAGAAGGAAAGCAGGCTGTACTCTTTGCCAGGGTGGGGTATCTGACATGCCACTGGGCACTGATGGTTGCTATTTGAAGGAATTCTCCTGGGGACTCTGGCTGTAATACAGCCCCTCCACACCTTCCCATCATGTTCAAGTTTGGCAAGGGAACAATCTAGCCACAATCTGAGCTGTAACATGCAAACTACTGGGAAGAACACTTCAAAAGCCACAAGTTAAGCCATTACCTTACCACAGTAAACTGCACAAAACACAGCCAGACTCTTGCAGAACACAGAATCAGTGTTCACAAACAGAACATCAAAACCAGGACATACAAAGCATAATGGAAACCCACAGAAGTACTCAGTGTGACAGAGGAATGGTTATTTAAACTAAGAGATCTTTCCTACTCCAGTGTCCAAGATACCAAGATCTGTGAGAGAGATTATTTCTCAGAGCATCAGAAACAGTACAAGAAGTGAAGAAAATGTGCATAATCCTACAGGAGTAAAATATAATCTCTCTCACACACACACCACCTAAAAAGAACATTAATAAAGTTACAAATTCAAGCATTCAAAAGTTACGAAATGCAGAAATTAAGGTTGCCTGTGTAACCTTAATTCTGCCCCCCTGTGGATGTGGTCTGACTCATTCTGTCCTGTCCCCACCAAGGGTCCCTGTCCTGTCTCTTCCCTACCCCTGACTCCCTGTTCCTGTCCCATTCTCCTTGCTTACCCAATCACTCTCTCTGCTCCTGAGGCTTCTCATCCCAGTCCATCTCCTTTCCAAGCCAGTCCTAGCTTCCTGCCCTTGGATTGCTATCAGAGTTTTAATCTCCCCCACCCCAACTCCCCGCCTCTCCCCCTCCCCATACCCAATCCCAGTTCCTCCCTCCAGTCTCTTAATCTGATTGTCTCTCCCCTTCCCCACCACAATGTCTCCCACTCCTGGTTACCCTCCCTGGGAGACTCATCCAATCTCAGTCTTCCCCCACCTTTTTCCTGGCTCTTTGATCCAGTCTCTTTGCACAGCCCATCCCAGTTCTCCCAACAAACTACAGTTCCTTGTCAGATCTGTGTCCCCTCCCTCTCTGCCCTGGTCCTGCCACTGGCTCCTAGACCCAGTCTCCTTGTCCAGTCAGTCTCAGTCTGCCCCCTATCGCCAACTTCTCATCCAATCTCATCACCTCCCCAGTCACCTGAGTCCCAGTCCCTATCACTGAGCTTCTCTCACCAGCTCCCAGTCTCAGCCCAACCAATCCAAGCCTGCCCTCCCCACAAGCTCCCAGTTTCCTTGCCCAACCAATCTCACTCCGAGTCCCAGTTTCTCTCCCTTGTCCAGACCCAATCTCATCAGATTCCTTACCCCAGTCTACTGATTTTCCTTCTCCTTGATCTGGCTTTTGTCCCCTCTGCATTCAAATCAGATGGCTTCTTCCTCCACGCTGCTCTCGGTCCAGTGTTCAACACCACTTTGACCCAGAGCAATTGGGAACAGCCATTACAGGGAAAGACTGGCTTTGCCTCTCTAACCCTGGGTTGGAGCATACTCAGTGAGGACAGATTCTTTGAGAATTTTAGCTCTTAAGCTCTAGTAAGTCTATTAAGCATGTGTGAATGGTGAGTTTTCAGAGGTTTATAAATTGGCCAAATCTGGACAGATTTTTCACAAGGACAGCAAAAGGCACATCCTTGCCAAATTTCAAATCCCTACTCCAAAGCACAGGAGTGATAGAGTATTTAAAAGAAATCTGAAGAATTTTTTTTAACTTGGTTAAAACAATGCCAGTTTCCTTAGCCTCATTCTTGGAAACAGCTGAACCATCTTTATTCGACATGTTCAAATAATAAAATAAAATACAATAAAATACAATTCAGGCTGAGGCAGTCACCCAGCATGAACATTTCAGCCCTTGTGGCTAAAATTTAGCAACAATATAAGCAATTGAAACCAGGGTATTACAATGGAAAGTGTTGGAAAACCTAATATTAGGTGGTGCTACTAGCCTCACCTATAATTAGCACCCACCCTACACACAAAGACCTTCAGTATACAGCAGGCTTTATTATCTCAAAGGATTATAACATTTCTTTCTTTCTGCAGATGTTGTACTTAAAGTCCCAGCAGCCTTGACAAAACTCAATGCAGCCGTGTTATTGAGTATTCACTCCCTGCTAGTATTAACTCTGAGTTGATCTATTAAACCTCACTCCTCCTCAGGCCAACGCTGTGTCTCACAAGACTTACCATCTTGGGTCATTTTGACATAGGCCAAAATCAGCATATATGCTGGCCCCTTCCAATGCAGTCTCAGACATGAGGTGGCTGCACCTTTGACATGGATGCCACATGTGAAAGAGAGCTTGTTGCTGTTCTGAGTCAGAGGTCAGTTCTGTGGATCTCAATAAGTTATCTCACTGTGAGAGTAGTGACTATGATAGATGTGGAAAAATAAAGGAAGCAGCTCAGCTTCTGTTTGTCAGGCTGATCTTTTTGTTTGCAAACTCTCATGGACAGGCAGAAAGAAAAGACTAGTACTTATGTATGGGTATACAGATAAATAGAGATAGATAGCTATATCATGTCTGCCTGTATCTATATCGCTCAACAGCAGCTTAGTGTTCTCTGATAGTATCAGAGCAGCAGTAACTTTTGAGGAAAACATTTCAAAAGGAGAACATATTTTACCCAATAACCATAAACTAGCAGTGAAGCTCTAACCACAATCAAATAAACTGACCCCTTTTTCTTTGTTCCTTTGCACAAGAAGAAATGAAGAGTGGGTTCTCTCTCCCAGAGGAGTAAATCAGCTTCATCCTAACTACTGTAAATCATTCATCACTGCTTTTGAAGACCTTTCCTGAGGAGAGCTCTCCAGGTACAAAACTCACTACATAATAGGTTTTACTGTCTTGGTAAAAAACAAATTGTAAGGGTTTTCTTCACCTTAATTACTGGACAGATGAAGATTAGACCATACGGTATCTCCACATGGCACAGGAGAGTCTGTGCAAAAATAAACCCTTCCCATAAACCACTCTGTGAAATACTTAAGCATGGGAATTGCTCAGCCCAAGAAGATGCATAGGAGAGGTTCCATATGCCAGATCATCATTAGGGACCCAGGTTCATGATAATTAGTGTGGTAAAAGAACAAGCAGTTTATTGGAACCAAGCAAAAAAAGAATGTTACAGGGACTGGAAGTCTAGAGGGAAACGTACAGAGATATGCACTCTTAAACCTGTAGGTTGTCAGCTCAAATCTGACCCAAATCAGGAATGACTAAAAGTAGCTACTATCTGTTGGCTGCTCAATGGTCTGTGTGAAACCATTTGGTGGGTCTAAGTACAGTTTTTATGGGGCAGGTTTCCATCCTACAAAACCATTGCAGTAAGCATGGACTGCCTAATTACTGACAGTCTCAGAAGAGAGAGCAAGAATTGAATAGACTATGTAGAATGAACTGCCCCTAGAAATAGTTCCTTCCGGTCTGGAGGGAGACATAGCCGTTGCTGTGACATACCAGTCACTCTGGCACTTTTCACCAGTGCTCAGTTCACCTAAAATACTAATAAAAATGTAAGAGCACAACGGTGACCAGAAATTCAGAGCAATGAAAACTGAAGTTTAGAAACAGCAACCTCATCTGTTATAATTTTAATTAATCTAATTTGTGCAAGACTTAGTATTTGGTGTTATTGATCTCTGAATCCTTAATACTCTCAGCTTAAGTAACTGTTAGAATTTTTTGCTATTATTTTGTGTATGACTGCTGCAATTCTATGTGCGCCTAAAATGTAGCTCTGAAGCGCATATTCACATCCGCACCGGTTCAATGAGGTTTATTCCTGCTATAATACCCCACTTCCTTTGTTGTATTGACTGATGGAGCTGTCCGGCTATCCTGTGGTGCTGAAACAGTGATTGAATGAGGAGATGATAGCATCAGATTTGATTTGTTAGCTTGTAGCATGGTTTCTAAAACCCACAATTCCTTCTCTTTAAATAATGATCCATCACATTGGAAATGATTAACTTCTGAGTTCAGAATTAAATCAGTATTGTATCTGGGCTGCTATTAGTATAATTAATTTTCCTGTCGATGGCATATATGCCGGGTGTCTATTGTTCAATATACCTTTAAAAAAATCCTTTACAGATGTTTTCATTTAAATAACTCCAATGGAATTTTTTAAGAGTGGGGGAGAGTTACAACAGTATTGACTTTCTCCTCTGAGGAGGATGCTAATACTGCAAAACAATCAATAACCTGAGGAGAAGACTACCTCAAAATTCAGGCCACAGAGTTTTTTTCTTTTTTCCTTCCATAAGTTTTAAAATGAAGATGTGCCAGGAAACTCACTTTACATCATGCCAATAGTTTCCTCCATGCAAAGAGAGTGTGATATTAGACATCAAAGATCTGTAGGGGTCAAAAGAGCCTTCCTGAGTAGGAAATAAAAATAGATAATGTAAGGAATGGAGAATCTCACTTAAACTATGAATCAAAAGAAACAAAATGCCCCAAAAAGATGCTTAGATCTCACAAACAAATTTCTAGCTCATGCTGAATCTCTGTCTGCCTTCCATCAAAACCACAGCTGGAGACCTGTGGGCTGTTTCTAAAGTAGGAAAAGCCATCTGCTTCTCAGCTGAACATTCGTCTGCTTTCAGCTGCCTTCGTATACAGGGGATTAGGCTTATCTTTTGTTTCCTAGATGATAGGATCTCTGCTTGAGGTATATCCAGAGTTAAATAGTTTGCAGTCAAGAGGTCTGTTCTTGGATAGGAGGAGGAGTTGATGTCCATATTATGGGCTCTACCAGTGGGAAGCATTCAAGATGAAGGAGCCCATATTAGTACTTTGAGGAGTTCACAGGGAATTTAGCAATTTAATAAAGCACCAATTCATCAATTTGTAATATTAATGGTAAGTGAAGGATATGCTATCTACAGAAGGATCTGGGCTCTTTTTTATGTCATGGCGTCACAGTTCCTCAGTGTCAGGTGAGGCTTGGAGACATACAGTGTCAGAGATGTAGAGGAAAAGGGGGTTTCTGACATCAGAGAGTACCTCATATAATTAATCAATGGACTTTTCGTCCTTTTGCATCTGACACCTACAGAGATTCACCCCAGGCCTTTAGATAGTAGAAAATGGGAGAACACTCAGGCCCCATTTGCCTCCTAGCTGAGGTGGGGTGGGCCCCACAGGAGGGATATGCAGTTTACAAGGGATCTCTTATCATTAAAGGGAGTTGTAAGGTACTGGGTTTTTTAAGGAAGTAATAATGCTAGGCAGAGAGAAGCTGGGGAAACAGTCACAGAAGAGGAAAAACAAGCAAGCAAACACACGCGTATACAAATAATAGAAGGGAGCTAGGATCACTTTTTCCAGGAGTCAGTCGGGCACGTATTAATGGAGCCCACAGAGTTACAGTTCCATATGTAATTTTACATGACAATTAAAAACAACTGTTTAAATGACTCAGAACTATCCAGTTGTGCCCATTGCTAGATGATATAATCATGTGATCTTCTTACTACGACTCTTCCCTTCTCCCATTTACTAAATTCAATGGTTGTGTCTTGTATTTTATTAGATAGTAAATTCTTAGGGGCACAGAAATACCTTTCTGTGTGTTAGTATGTCACCCACCACAACGGGGCCACAATCCAGACTGGGGCTTTTGGGCACTACCATAATATAAGTATTAAGAAGAAAAATGCAAAATTATTTTCTCTGAGGTGTGGGGGGAATTACCTGACTCAAATTCTTAGTCCATCTGAAGAGGACACAAAGGACTTGTGCGAGTGTAGGAGTTTGCCAGACCAGGCTCCTTTCTATTTACTTTGCAGCTCCTGGAACTCAACCATAGCCAGGAAAACAACATGGAAAAGCAAATAAATGCAACATTTGTACCCTTTTCTTTTTTTACAAAGCTAAAAGCACACCACTGTGTATTTCCTCAAAAGCAACTCAGCCTTATACCCAAGTACCAGCTGACTCATGTTAACAGCCCCATTTCTGCTCTCTGAAACCATACTTGCTTCCATTCTCCAAATATTCAATAGCATTTACTTAATTTTTATTACAGCCTTCTGCCATGCCAGTGTTGTTATTTTACTGTACAGTTTTAGGCAGCTCGTTTTTACCAGCAGGGACTCATTAAGAGTGAGCAATTTGGTGCTTAATGAGTTGTTAACCCTGAGTAAATATATTAAAATAATAGAGTGATAAATTCAAATTGAATTGCATTGGGCTTGTTTTTGTTCAATAATGTCTCCTGTAGCAAGAGAAAGTGCCACTTAAAAAGCAATTTTTGATAAAATATATTCCAGATTGTTCACACTTAACTTTTAACATATCATCCATCTCTTCCCTACTTGAGCCTCATGCTTTTGCTTTAATGTTTTTGTTTCCTGGGCTGCAGGACAACCCCCAGTAAGGTGGAGGGAGAATGAGGTCACCTATCCCTTTTCAGTGATAACTTTTTATTATCTTACTGAGGCTCTTTTCTGTGTGCAGGTGACACTCTGACCCTGCTCTATCAGGTCACTGCTCACTCCCTTTCCTGGAGTTTGGCTTTATTAACAAAGTAACACAAAGTAAGTGTCAAACTCCAGGTCAATCCTTCTCCCGCAGTCTACTCTGTTCCTAGGATTCCTTCCTAAGGACAGCTTAGCTCCAAACTCTTCCAAGTGGACGGTCACTCCCACTCCCACTCATCCACAGCATGAACCAGTTAGCATCTCCCAGCAAGGTCCAACACCTACTAATGAGTTAGATCAAGAGAAGAATCCAGCTAGCATGATGCATTCCTCAATATAGCTGCAGGATGTATGCAGTCTCAATCTTGCTCCACTGGACAAATTCTTTATGTGACTGAAGCTATACTGGGACAAAGGGGTGTGTGTGTGCAAACAGTTGACTGTAAATGGCCCATATTATTGCCAGCTACAGGCTCCAATGATCAATGAAGGTATAACAACTTGTGAACAATCAGGGATAGGTACCACTGATCTACACAATTGGAAAGCTGTTGTTCCCAGCTTTCAAATAGCATCTATAGACGGAGAGATTCACAAGATACAAGACCTTAAACCCACATTGTTCTGATTATCACATTGCCTTTCCCCGCTCCACTTCCGTTTCATTCTGATTTATGTTGTTGTCCTTGCAGTACCTTCTGCCTACAACCAGCACCATTCCACAGAACCACCCACGAAGAGCCTCCCATGATTAGCATCTACAGTGGATATGTGCCTACATAGGGGGAGAAGCAGAATGAGCACATGCCTGAACTGAGGAAAGACATGAGTGCAGCGCCCTTTGATTATAGCATAACATCCTGGTCTGTGACTCAGCTAGTGTGCCCCTCAGGGCAATCACGGCTTTAATTTAAACATCTTTCACGCACTACAATTCAGCTCCTCAACACTGCTGTGTCTGTCACTTATCACTGTGGACAAAGCTGGGTGGAATAAATGTTCCCTTGAACAGCAACGGAACAGATAAATGAATACCCAAATCATGTCCTATTGTAAGGAGACATCACTCAAATCTCCAAAGCATGATTCCTAACAGCAGACTCATGTGGCACGTGATGAGGTAAGGCCACTCATTCATCTTTCACATGTAATCAGTTGCCCACTTCTTAAAGTGCAATTAGTCAGAAATTCCCCTTAAAATGGCACCTTCGTACATAACAAAGCTACTCTAGGAGAGCCAAATTCATCCTCAGAGAAGGAAGCTGCAATTCCCATTGGCTTCAAGGGAAAAGAAGACTGCTTACTCTAGGGATGAATGCAGACCTGCATGCTTTTTGTATTTTATGTACTTTGTCTACTGACAAAACCTGCTTTACTACCATCAGCCTAGCAAAGCTAACATAGCTTTAAGAGGGTGAGCTGGATTTTATTCTGTCTCACACATCAGCTACAAAGCCATCAGCTAAGTATGGACTACAGAATCAGTGGGGCCAAATCCTGAAGTTCTTGCTCAGTCCTCACCCAAGGAAAACTCTTACTGTTGTCAGTGGGAGCGCTGCCTGAGTGAGGACTTTAGGACGTAGCCCAATGCAGTCAATGAGTTTTCTGTGAGAAAACAGAGTAAAAGCTAAGGACCATAGGATTTGGCCTGAAATCAGGTCTTAGCAGCGAAGTGGAGGAGTATATCATTTTTAGCTATTTTATTTCTTACATATATTTATTTGTTACACTTTGAAATTCATACAAACTATTACTGATCTGGAAGGTTAAGAAGTTATGTTTAATTTATTTATAGTTCTGGCATGAACATTTACCAGGTTTATATCCTAATTTTAAAGGAGTGAAAGAAACAGAGGCAGCACGGATGCTGACAGCCTGGGGTAGAAGAATTTGGCTAAGATTTGCAATGGCTTTTGTCCAACAGTTTACTTGACAGATGCTGGATGTGAGGAAGACAAAGATCTTACATAAAATGCTCAAATGGAAAGATGCTTTATAAGATCAGTAGAAGGAAGAGGGTTTATTTAAAATGACAACATCCTCCTCACTAAAACCATTCAAATAAAATATACACATGATATTCATGACAAGGTGAAGGGGTGTTATTTGGTCTCCAACGAACAACGGATTTATCTCAGGCAATTTCCACCTCCCCTTGCACAGGGGACAAGAGAGACCAAAATGCATTGACGGTGTGATAGGCAATGGATGGAGAATGGCTAGGAGGGGGCAGGTTTCACATTCAGGGTCATAAAACTATACAAGCCCCAGGATGAGGGAATTTCCCACTTCCTTATCTGCCTGTGTTAAGTTATTCTGCTGGCCTAGTAGATAAAGTAGTCAGCTGGAACTTGGGAGACTTAGGTCAGTCATCCATGAGGTCAATGGGAAAGCTGGGAATAAAACCTAAGTAACTCTACTGCTCTATGCCTCAGTTTCCTTATCTATAAAATGAGGATACGAATACTTAACTTCTTTATAAGGCATTTGAGAGCTAAAGATGAAAAGCTCTATGAATGAGTTAGTTTAACTGTTATTAGATTTCTTATTTATATAATGTCACCTCTTGAGGAAAAGCCTTGCTGAGTTCCGCTACATTTTTCTGTTGGGTCATTCCCCAGCTCATATATTTTATTTAGTACATTTAAGCTAGAAGGAATCAAAAAGCACTTTAGATACTTTGTTTTAACTGTTGGAATGGTGCTACCTCTATAGTGGAACACTGCAGTTGTTTAACAACACAGAGCAACACTGCACACCAATTTAAGACATTAAGAAAATTCTGTATTCCATGGGGAATTAAGGGAAGCAGAATGTAATTACCCAAGTTGGAATGTGGTTAGGACACCAGGGTTCACGTTTCTACTCTTACACAGAATCTGCAGTGAATAGTGTCAAAATTTTGGCTTCATTAGGGCCAGGGGTGGGTCCAGGCACCAGCGCTCCAAGCGCGTGCGTGGGGCAGCAAGCCGCGAGGGGCGCTCTGCCAGTCGCCACTAGGGCGGCAGGCAGGTTGCCTTCGGCGGCTTGCCTGCAGAGGGTCCGCTGGTCCCGTGGCTTTGGTGGACCTCCCGCAGGCATGCCTGCAGAAGGTCCACTAGTCCCGCGGCTTCAGCGGACCTCCCGCAGGCACGTCTGCGGGAGGTCTGCCAAAGCCGTGGGACCAGCAGACTCTCCGTGCTTGGGGCAGCAAAATGTCTAGAGCCGCCCCTGATTAGGGCCCTACCAAATTCATGGTCCATTTTGGTTAATTTCACGGTCATGGGATTTTAAAAATCAAAAATATCATGATTTCAGCAATTTAAATGTGAAATTTCATGGTGTTGTAATTGTAGGTGTCCTGACCCAAAAAGGAGCTGAGAAGGGGAGGGGTCGCAAGGTTATTGTAGGGGGTGGTTGCAGTACTGCTACCTTTACTTCTGTGCTGCTCCTGATGGCTGTGCTGCTGTCAGAGCAGGGCAGCTGAAGAGCAGCAGCTGCTGGCTAGAAGCCCAGCTCTGAAGGCAGAGCCGCTGCCAGCAGCAGTGCAGAAGTAAGGACGGCATAGTATGATATTGCCACCCTTACTTCTGTGCTCCTGCTTGCAGATATGAGCCCTCAGTCAGCAGCCAGCATTCTGGCCACCCAGCTCTGAAGGCAGCAGCGCAGAAGTAAGGATGGCATGGTGTGGTACTGCCACCCTTACTTCTGCACTGCTTCTGGTGGGGCGCTGCCTTCAGAGCTGGTTGCCTGGCCAACAGTCGCCACTCTCCATCCACATAGTTCTAAAGGCAGCGCAGAAATAAGGGTGGCAATACTGCGACCCCACTAAAATAACTTGTGACCCCCCTGTAAGTCCCTTTTGGGTCAGGATCCCCAATTTAAGAAACACTGCTCTCCCCCATGGAATCTTAATGCCTTACATCTGTATAGAAAAGGTAAAATCACAGAAAAGACCAGATTTTATGGTGGGGAGACCAGATTTCACAGTCTGTGACATGTTTTTTCATGACTGTGAATTTGGTAGGGCCCTAACTATGATGGAATATTGTTTCATGTGGCAGCAAAGAGCACCACATACGGAAGCACTAATACCATTCCCTGCAATCACGTTTTAGAGGTCTCTCTACCCTGTCCTAATCTGTTTTAGGCTATGTCAATACTTGGAACTAGGTGTGTGATTCCCAGCTCAAGGAGACATACTTGTACTGGTACTAGTGTGCTAAAAATAGTGTAGCCAGGGTAGTGACAAATGGTAGCATGGGCTCGCCGCTCCCAGTATGTATCCATGCGATCTGATCCGGATACTACACCAGGTGGTCAGCCTACGCAGCCAATCACTGCTGCCTGTGCTACGCTTCTACTTTTAATGTGCTAGCTCGAGAGAAGCTAGTGTGAGTATCACACTCCCAGCTCCAAGCGTAGATGTATCCTAAGTGATAGAAACAGAGAAATTTCCCTACTGAATCAGAACCACGGTCCATCTGGGTGAGGTATCACATCTCAGAGTGGCCAGCACCAGATGCTTCAGAGGAAGGTATGAGAAACTGCATGGTAGTTAGATGTGGGCACAATCTGCTCTGTGAAGGTCTCAGCCTAATCCCTAATAGTTAAATATTGGTTTAATAGTTAAATATTGGTTTAAGTCTTAAAATATGAAGTTTTATTTCCATTCCAATGCTCTTTTTTTTGTACGAGAACTGGTTGGATCACAACTGAAAGTGTCATGGCAATCCAGAGTGTATATGGTACACTTTATGGACTACACCTGGAAGACCCCGCTGATATTTCCCTCTGCTAAAACTCTCATTTGGACAAACCTAAGAGGTGCTGAGAACCTTTGCTCTTTGACTTCAGTAAGAGCTTTGTCTGAGCAAATATCTCAGAATTTGGACCTGTATTTGTTCTGCACTGCTTACTGGGTGATAGACCTCTCTTGCTTTGCATTGCTTACTGGGGTGACAGACCTCTCTTGCCAGATTTTGCTCATTTGCAGTTTTAAAGTTTCATAATGTTGGTTTAACAAAAGAACCTAAAAAGGTTACTTAAGTATCTTAGTTAGAATTCCTCTTTGCATAAGCAAGACTGATATATAGTAAGAAATAACAAAACTGTGGCATATGCATTTCCCCAGGGAGGGGCAAAAAGAAAAAAAAAAAGAAAAATCAATTTCTTTATTGCTCTAGTTAAATTATCCAACTGAAAGTCAGCTGAAAGGACTGACTGAAGCACAATATGCTAAACTGTGTGGTCTGATCTACACCAAAACGCAAAGTTTAGCTACTGCCAAGCCACTTGAAAGCACTGGTGTGAGTGACTGGATGAGATAGCTAATGGCCCTCCACCACAGATCCTCAGCATACAACTGAATACAATGAACAGAAGAAAGAGAAATCACCCCTCCTTTCTATGGATGAGCTTCCAAATACTCACCAAGGAAATTACTTTCCCCCTGTAACTGCAGTTCTTCCAGATGTGTGGTCACTATCTGTATTCCACTGCAGTTATATATGTGCTCCAGACACCTGAGACCAGAGAACTCTTGCAAGTAGTGTCTGTTGGTCCAAACCGGCTCCCTTACTCTCCTTGTGCTCTGTACCAAAGGGGCTGTGTGGACAGACTCCTCTCCAGTTCTTCCTCTTACTCGAAATCAGAGATGATCCAATGCAGAGGGGAAGGAAGGCAGGTAGTGGAATACAGACAGGGGCCACAAATTTTGTTGACCTACAGCTATTTCCCTTCCTTCTTCTTCACATGCTGGTCCCTATTTGTATTCCACTGTGGGTGACTGAGAAGCAGTATTCAGAGAGGAGGAGGGTGTGAAGATTCAGGTTGTACGGCTGCTTGTAGAACTATTGTCCCATGGAGGGCATCAGCAAAGGCTGCTTACACACCAAGGCGAAATGTCTCGTAAATGTGTGGATGGAACTTCACATTGCTGCCTTGCAAATATCAAGCAGAGATACCTCTTCAAGTTATGCTACTGAGAATGCCTCTGTCCTCTTAGGGTGAGCCCACATCCCAGGTGCTTTCTGATAGCCAAGTAAAATACAACCAGAGATCCACCAGGAGATCCTCTGGGAGGAAATATCTTGCCCTAGGGCAACAACCAGCCTAGTGACTTTCTGACGTGTTTTGTTCTCTGTAGGTAAAATGCCAACACTCGTCCCACATCAAGGTAGTGGAGCCTCTTCTTTTCACTGGAGGCATAAGGCTTCGGAAAGAACACATGAAAAGTGAATAGTCTGGTTTATGTGACTTTCCTAAACTACTTTAGGGGTGAATTTCAGATGTAGTCATAGTGAGACTTTGTCTTTTTGCAGTATTTTGCAAAAAAAGTAGGAAGGGTCTGCCATTAAGGGCCCCAGTTCACCTAGCCGTCCGACTGAGGTAATGGCAACAAGCAAGCTTCATAGTCAGGTGAAGCACTGAACAGGTAAGCCAGGGGTTCAAAAGGTGGCTTAGTAAGTGCTGAAAGCACTAAATTAAGGTCCCATTGAGGGGCTGGTCTTATTATCAGTGGGCAAGTACTAACTTAGCCCTTTAAGAAACTGAAGGTGATTGGGTGAGAGTAGATACAAAGCAGCTGGGCATTGGAGGGTGAAACACACTGACTGCCACCTGATGTATCAGTATTGAGGTAAAGGAGAGACTTGACAGTCAGGAATATTGATGGCTCTAGGGTGACTAGACAGCAAGTGTGAAAAATCAGGACAGGGGGTGGGGAGTTATAGGAGCCTATATAAGAAAAAGATCCAAAAATTGGGACTGTCTCTATAAAATCGGGACAGCTGGTCACCCTAGATGGCTCAGAATACGTACCATGGTATAACATTGGTTAACATTCTCTGGTGGAGTCCTTTCTGCTACTAGTAAGAACATCTTGCACAGTTTCAGAGCAGAAATGTTTTAGATCCGATGCTTATCCAAGTACAAAGTTGTGAGGTGAAGACCTTCTGGGTTAGGATGTCTGACCCTACAATTCTCTTGAGTCAAGAGGTCTGAGAAGGACAGTCATAGGTGTTTCTTTATGGAGCTAGAACTGTAATACTGTGAAGGAGTCTGCCAACGTATAGCCTTTTGTCAGTACTGCCAGTTCACAACCCCTTGGTCTCTGGTGCTTTTTCTCAGTCAGTACTGTGGCCAGTGTTGATGACAATGCAGGGCATTGTGGCTTCTGATCATGGCCATGAGGCTTAGGAGGACTTAAGTCTCTGTGTCCTGGGTGTGAAGACTCACTCAGTCTGGATGGGTTTGGGAAGGGATCCCTTCTCTTAGTAGATCTAGGAGGAGATCTGCTTTAAATTTATGAGAGTGCCTCTTATTCTAGTAAGAAGGCCCAGCCAAAGGGTCCTTCGCTCTAGCCATTCCTGCTCCTGAGTCATACATTGAGCTAGGTGGTGCACTCCTCGAAGGCTCAGGTCAATGTACAAGGGAGATCTCCCTGGCCTGAATTTGAATGAGGCTCCATCGTATGTTTCCTAAGGTGTTTCTGAAGCTGAGGTTATCGCGCCTGCCACATTGGGTTGGGGGAAGGAGTGGCAGATATTGTAATTAATGGAGATCTGAGCTTCTCTGAGGTAGCAGAGGTAGTGCTAGTGGTCATCACTGACTGAGAAAGAGTGGGGGCAGGTGATGCAGCCTGGAAGTCTGGTTGTAATCTAAGTCCTGCACCGGGGGATCAGAGGGTTCCCCAGGGGGGAGATTCAAACTAACTGCTAGCTAAAGTTATAAAACTACTAACACTAACTATATATAAACTCTGACATATTTACAGGGAAAGGTTGATGAGGATCAGTTCCAGACATTGGAGATTACAACTCAGGCCATGAGGCAGTAAGAAGGAAGTGGAGAAGCACTGGTACACACTGGCCCTTATAGCCTTTGCATAGAGCATGAGGAGAGCAAGGGGGCAGGTACAGACCAATGGGCAATACTTCCACAAATTCTTTGGTCTCACGTGCATGGAGCACATATGTACGCACAGTGGAATACAGATAGATATCAGCACTCAAAGAAAAATCAGAGAAACTACCAAATGTCCTCAGGTTGTGATGGCTTATGGTAGGCTGCATAGCAAAGGGTAGATTGACCCAGTCTCATCTAATGCAATTCAATGTACGACCCAGGCTGACCCAGAGATAAAAGAGAAACAAACAAACCATTGCTATTTCTCAGACAACAATTTTTTCTCTCTTCACTACTATCAGCATTTGGGGAAACCCTGCTGAGTCTGAGAGAGATTAAGGCATGCTCTGGTATCTAAATGGAAGGGGAGCTATTTTATTCTTATTTGTTAGAAATAGGCCTGAACTTTTAAAAATTATATTTGGGGTCTGCGAAGCCAGCGTGACTCTGAAATTCTGCCACTCTCCTCCATAATTTCTCTAGATAAAGAAGTGCCTGTGATCTTCAGTAGAAATAGAAGAATATCCAAGGAGTTACAAGTGAATGTCATATATATTGAAAATATGCTTTATTTTTACTGGCTGTCTTTCACCTACCTCTCTCTGTATCTCACCTTTAACCCTTTCTTTTAACAGTCCCTCCTCAGCAAAAAATGACCCCAATAAAATTGGAGTTCAGCCCAAATGTTCAGTCCCATGATGCCTGAAAGTGTTCTCTCATCTCTAGTTAGAAATAAGTACTCCATCCCTCCTGTATCCTCTAAACTCTTCCATCCGTTTTGCTCTAACGCACGCATGTACACCTGTGTTCCAGAGTGGTGATATACTGAACTTGTATCAGTTCCTTTCTCCTTATCACTTTCCTTTGGTTTCCTCTCTTTTCTTCTTACCTTTCTGCTGAGGTTATGTGCCAACACCATGATGTGTGTGGCAATGACAAATTGATTGATTGTGGTCCAATGCTTTATTTTATGTAAATAGAGAGAGTCCTTTTTTGTATTGACTAAGTCCAGTGGCATCTCATCTGTATCTGCTGAAGTTCTTTGTAAATAAAAAATTGGGGAGAAATAACCACATCCTACACACCAAATGAAGTACAAAGGCACCTAGTAAAACAGCTTTGCATTTGTTAACACAAAAGCCAGACTGCTCCTGATCACAGTCCAGTCTGGCTTTGGAATCTCTGTTGAATGTGCTTTGTGTGATAAACTTCATATTTACCAATATTTTTAATTGCATTGTTTTGTACAGAATTAGACAGAAAAAACCTAATGGACATCTGGGCTATCTGCTCTTCCACTGCAAGACTGTCTGCCTCCACCTAGGCCTTAGATTCCCTATTGGCAAACTGGGGCTTCTCCTACTTCCTAGAGTTGACATGAGATTTAATTAGTGTTCATAAAGTACTTTGAAATCCTCAGATGAAAGGGACAAGAGAAATTTAGACTGGGGCAGGGATTGTCTTTTGTGTTTGTATAGCACAATGCGATCCTGGTCCATATATTATGGTAATAAATAATTATTACAGCGTACTCTATAGTGTTTTGTCCAATTCTGCTTTATACTATTCAAGTGGCTAGGGCTTTCAACTCTTCTGCTGGGATTGTAAATCTACAGATCTATAGCATATATACAATAGCATATATACAATGCCCATTGCTGTAGAGTCTAAACACTCATATTCCCCAGCCTACTGGATCTCACCATCAGGAAGTAATTTCTCTTATTCAGTCCATATACTTCCCTTTTCTTAATAGCAATCCATTCTTCCTTGTTATTAACCCCATGTTCCATCCTTAACAATTCCTCCCCCTATTTGCTTTTTACACTTGGAATAGGTTTCAAGCAAGCACATCAGGTTAAATTCACCCCTGTGTGTAAAACTCCTTTGAAAGGAATTGAAGTTTATGGATTCAGCATTTTTGAAATATTTATTTTAAAGGCTTTTTATTTATTTTTGCTCTAAGCTGGATCTGAATTCAGCTCCACCTAGTGAAATCTGAGTAGAATCAAGCATACGTTTCTGACTAGCCAAATAGCCGTATATAGCATGCTTCATGCTGCAGTACCACTGGCACTGTGCTACTATGGCAAAATGAAAATTAAATGCCTAGCAAGTCAGAGCACTGAGGAAAGAGTAAGTATGTAATGGCACTGAACAGTACCTGGACACCTATCTATTTTTCCACGTAATTGATTGCCTCTCTATGATGCCTTCATAGACTTGTGGCCGACATTGCTTATAGTACATACTACTCCAAAGGTATAATCTGCTTAATCCTTTCATCTAACAGTCATTATCACTGAAAAAGTAGCTGTCTCTCTCTAAACACAAGCGGCCAGTAACGATTTCTGGAGAGTTCTGCAGCACATGCACAGACACTGCCAGAGCAGTTTATGTGCTAAGTCAAATTCAAAGGGAGGGAAATGGAGAGGAGGCAGCAGTTCAAGACTCCCTCAGGAAAAGCCATCCTGTGGCATCGTTTTCCCCAAAGGTTTTATTCTCTTCTATTCCTAAATAGATCTCTCTGTCTCAATTTGTGTGTGTGTGTGTGTGTTTGCTCATGGAATCGAAAGACTAATAGTAGAGACTTAACATGGGTGTACTGTATGTAGGTGCTGTGAAAACATCACACATGTGCCTCACTCTTGACGTGCAGCACCCCCTACTCCAGTTCTGCCTCCCCCCAGCTCTGCCAGTGCACCTCCACTCTAACCTGTGGCATCCCCTGTTATTTTAAACCAGGACTCCTACAAAGCCGTCTCAGTGCACTTGAGCCCTGACCTGGGGTACTACCTGCTATTCTGGTCATGGATCACCCCTGAAGAACTGCTGCTACACCTTAATCCTGACTGTAAAGGGTACTATGATTCCAGTCCTAGGTCTTTACCTAGCTCTGCCAATCCATTTCAGTCCTGCCCTGCATCACCTCCTGCTATTCACCTATGTGGCTGCTTCTTCAGCAGGACACACCCCTCTCTCCCAACAACACAAGACGTTTGTGCTTTCACACTGAAAACCTCTTACGTCTAATGAAGCTGGGAAAGATCATGGCAAGAGTCCATGCATTTTCTTCAATCACATAATAACTGCCACTCCCTAGGAGCAGTGGCAATCACATGCTTTGATGTCATTGCTCTCTCTTGCTCCCATAGCAACTAAGCATAAGGAAACTCCATCTGTAACTCAGGCCAGGCATAAAAGATATCATTTTAGGATAGCAGAAAACTGGGCCTTTCGCATTCCCCTGATCCCACTCAGCCTCCCACAGCTGCACAGTGTAGGGACTGCTGTGCGTTCTGCTTCCCGAGCAGGCCCTGCTGATGCAGCTGTTGGGTGTCAGGTAGGATGCGTCCTTTTCTCACAGACCTAAGCACATGATTTATAAGGGATAGGAGAAAGCTGTCAGGGAGGATTAGACAAATGCAGCCTCTCTCCCCACCCCCACACAAACATCCTCTTCCTTCAATCTGAGATGAAAGAAACAACAAAACAAACAGAATCAGTAAAGCAAGCCCTCTTCTAAGTACATTTATCTACGAGAGATAAGCTCGGGGATGCTCCCATCCAACAAAATAGCAGACAAAAGAGCTGCTTATTCATATAAGTCAGCCAATTTTTAATATCTCTTTTCCAAATAAGGCTGTGGAAATAGCTAAGCTTTAATTAGAACTATATAGATGCAATGCAGTGTACCTGCTACAAGCAGACCTGTAAGAATCTCAGACCCTAGGCAGGTAGCAATGCACAGGTAAGTTCTGTAGGTGACATAGTGTGGACCCTGAAAGGGCGAGTGGGTGAAGTCTATGAATTAGTCAAGATTCTGTTCTGGCTTCTGCCATTAACTTGCTCCATGACTTTGGACAAAGTCACTTAGGCCAAAATTCCCAAACTTATGTGCCTAATATTAGATACCTACATCATTACAAAGAAATGGCCTAATTTTCCAAGGAGCTCAGCATCCACAACTCACACTGAGAACAATAGGAGGTCAGCACCGCTGGTAACAAGCACCTCTCTGGACCCCAATCTCCCCTTCTGTAAAATGAGGAGAATAACATAACCCTTCCAAACAGGGGAGCTGGGCGGCTTCATTCATTAATGTTCATAAAGTGCTTTTAGCCCCTCATATGGAAGATGCTAGAGATGTACAAAGGCCTAAGGAGCAGACATATCACTTAGATGTCATAGGATATAAGACTCAGATTCACAGACTTTAAAGCCAGAAGGGACCATCATGCTAATCTAGTCTGACCTCCCACACATTGCAGTCCACAGACCCTCACCCACTCCCTCTTGTGGTAGGCCCATAATCTCTGGTTGAGTTACTGAAGTCCTCAAATTTTGATTTAAAGATTTCAAGTTACAGAAAATCCATCATTTACTCTATTTGAAATCATCAAGTGACTCTGCCCCACACTGCAGAGGAAGGTGAAAAGCCTCCAGGATCTCTGCCAATCTGGCCTGAGAGAAAATTCCTTTCTGACCCCAAGTATGGCGATTAGTTAGACCCTGATCCTGTGGGCAAGACCCATCAGCCAGACACTTGGGAAAGAATTATCTAGTGTCCTGTCTCCAGCCATTGGAGATATTTGCTAATAGCAGTCATGGATGGGCCTTATGCCATCATAGGCAACCTATATTAATTACCTCTATACACATAAGACACGGCCAAACACGCAAACAATTTCCTCATTGATCAGTTAGAATTTCATTGATTCCCTTCGCATTCCCCTATGGGTGCTGAATACCCCACTGTTTTTGTTCTTTGACAGGCTCCACTCCATGGCCTTACCCCATTACTAAGTATTTGTTGCAACACTAGGAGCTAATGAAAGCACTTAGCTGTGCACTAAGTTCTGATCTTTGGAAGAATGCCTGCAGTGCTCAATATTGTGGAGTGGCCTGGAGCCCCCGGCTTAGTGGGGAACAGGAGAACAGTGGGTCTGGAGGGGGAAAGTAGCATAAGCAATGAATTTGCCCCATGCCACATATGGTCTCAATGCATTGCTTGGACTCAGGGGACTAAGACCAACAGTCACTATAGTCAGATTGGCCAGTGACCCAGCAGTGAAAATGCCCTCTGGGAAACAAGAGAGGAATGTGGGAGGGTGTTAGGTAGCTATACCCATAAGCTAATCCTCTTCAAAACTTCTGCATGGCAATTCTGTGAAGAGGAATCCCTTGCAAAAATTCAGCACTGATTTAAAACATGAACCTAGAAGCTTGGGGTTGATAAATACAAACAGGGAGGGGTGGAAGTGAAATCCCAACTTCACATTCATTTCTCCACCCAGACTCCTTCAACAAGTAAGTGTCTGTTTCCATGCGCGTGCATCTCTCTGTCTCTCTTCACATATGTTTCTCTGCATCCCTCTATGTTTGTCTCTCAGTGTTTGTCTAGCTCTTCATCTGTCTGTTCATTTGTCTCTGTGTTTGCCCATCTTTCCATCCACCATTCCAGCCAAATGTCTATTCATCTTTGTGTGTGCATGTGTCTCTGTGCAACTGTTGCTCACTCCCTCCTCCTCTCTCTATATTTATATACCCAATCTACATAAACACAGCTTCTCTCCTTCTTGTTTAAATAACTTCATAGGAGCCTCTGGGAAAGTTAATTTTTAATTAATTCCCCCCCATCTTCCCTCCACTCAGCCCAGATCAAATGTGTAGATAACACCAGAGTGAGACAAGCTCTTTCCCAGCAGCCCCAAACTGAGGCAATTACACATTCATTTGCCTTTTCCCTTGAAATCAGCTCAGATGAGAAGAGTAATGTTTTGGCAGACTCTGCTACTGCTGGGTTTGGGTTTCCCCCCTTCCCTTTCTTTCTGGGAAGAAGGAAAGCCTGTGTTTAAAAAAAGCACAGCTTGGTTGGCTGATCAATTTTGCAGCAGACAGGCTATTGTGTCTGAGTCACATCTTCCCACTCAGACTGCAAATGTGTGATTGACTAAAAACACTTGTAAGTGATTGTGAATAGGAGGATGGTCCTTCTCCTTTTCAACTAGCAAAGAATAGACAAGAGGGTTTCTTTTTTCCAGGCATGTATATTCAAGAGCCTAAGTAGGTAGATTCAAGCACGCCCGAGATGGTGGCCCTAAGTCTGGAGCGGGGCATAAAGGAGCAGAAACTTCTTTCTACTGCACTCCTAGGCATTATGGAAAGCGACATGCAAATCTAGACACAGGAGATGAGAAAGGAGCAAGGTCCATTAATACTTGCCACCTTCCTCCTCCCATCCCAGTACAATCATAAAAATTTGTTTAAGTGGACCAAGTAAGGAGAAAGATGAAATAGCCCTCAGCAAACCCTGGTCTCATCCCCAACTGCCTTGCATGCTTCACTCCTCTTGCTGCCTCTTATCTCTCCCCCTCCCCATACTCCCCATTCAGCTGGCTGTAAATGTATTTCTACACTTCTCCACATTAGGTACCTGTATGGCTCCATCACAGGAGCAGCTGAATGCTGCATAAGTGTTTATGGATTTTATCTTCACAGCATCCCTATATTATCCCCATTTTACAGATAGGGAAAAGAGGCACAGAGGGATTAAGCACCAGATTTTCAAAAAAGGCTCAGTGCTCACAACTGAGGGCCAGGTATTCTGAGATCTTTTAGATAGTGCCAGGAAGGGGCCAGATTTTCAAGATTTTGGAGCTGGTGGATGCTGAACCCTTCTGAAAACGCTAACCTAAATGACTTGCCCAAGGTCACACCATGAGGCTGTGACTGAGCTGGGAACAGAACCCAGTTCCCGCCTGGAACTCTGAACCAACTTCTCCCTGGAGCTTAGACTCACTAATGCTCTCTCGTTCAGTGATCTCACCTCAAAACTCCCCCTTTCCCTCATCATTGCTGGCCAGTCCCACATCTTGCCTCCAAGGTGCAGTGCAGAAGATTACTAGCAAACTGACTTGTTTGCCATATCAATCAACATGAAGCCAACGCCTGCTTTCCATACACACCTGACCCAATCTGGCTCCATGCTTGTTAGCAAGAGAGCATTTGGCCCCTGGCATGTACAGAGAAACATTATCAATGTTTAAATTCCTCTTTGCAGTATGTACCAAGGACTGTGAGTTTCAGACCTCAATGGGGGTGCTAGGGCGGCTGATCCTGTCACCCCACCTCATCTCTTCCCTCCTTCCTCCCTAGCTCTCTGCAGGCTACTGAATTCAGATAACAGCTGCTTCAAGTACAGCTGGAAAAGATGACCGAAGGAAAAGGGGATTAGAATGCCAACACCTGAAGTGCCAGCATGGGAAAGGAGATAACAGGAGCCAGAGGACAAAGCTTTACACATCACTTCCCTGCAATGCTCAGCTCTAGCCCAAGCAGAAAGCCAGCAGAACTGGTAAACCATGGCACGAAGGGAAAATATCACAAGTCGAGTCAATCATTTGGGACACTGAACAAAACATAACACTCATCTCCTTACCACTTGTGGCAGCTGAAGCTCACATGGCATTTTTTGCTGATTAGGGATGCTTTCATATCTACATTCAAATGTGCACAGTTACTTCCTGTCAGGGCCGCCCAGAGGGGGGGGGGCAAGTGGGGCAATTTGCCCCAGGCCCCGGACTCCGCAGGGGCCCCCAAGAGAACGGGCAAGGCTCCCGCCGCAGCCCGACCCCGCCTCCGCCCCTCACCCGGAGCCTCAGCAGATCCAGCAGCGTCCCTGAATAGCAGTGCCCTGTGGCTCCGGCAGGACTCCTGAGCGCCCAGCCCTCTCTCGCTGTACCCCTGTTGTAATGGCTGAGCAGGGCGGAGCTCAGGAGCTCCGTGGGAGCCACACTGCACTGCTGTTCAGGACACTGCTGGATATGATGCACTGAGGCTCCGGGTGAGCGGGGGGTGCCAGGAACAGAATGGGTCAGGATTCTAAGGGGGTGGGCAGTTGGGGGCAGGAAGTAGGGGGGTCAGATAGGGGGCAGGGCTAGGCTGTTTGGGAGGCACAGCCTTCCCTAGTCTAAAGCTCATCCAGCAGTTTGAGGCTTGCAGAAGAGCCAAGCTGTAAGCTTTTCCATTAGGGCTACCATCCGTTTTACTTCTCAATGCCAAATTATAGTCTATATTCAATTTCAGTGCCATTAGGGAGTTCATGTCAGGGAAGAGTAGCTTCATTTAAATTAGCCACTGGGGAGGGATCACATGAGAAGAGCAATATCCTACACCACCTACCTCTTTCCTGACCCTACCAAGGAGACACCCCTCCCCCTCCCCTGCATTCCCTGAGGCTTCAGAGGGTTAGCTCAGTGGTTCTCAAACTTTTTTGTTCTGGTGACCCCTTTCACATAGCCAACCTCTGAGTGTGACCGCCTCCCCCATATATTGAAAACACTTTTTTATATATTTAACACTATTATAAATGCTGGAGGCAAAGTGGGGTTTAAGGTGGAGGCTGACAGGTCACAACCCCAGCTAATAACCTTGTGACTCCCTGCAGGGTCCCGACCCCCAGTTTGAGAAGCCTGGGTTAATTTAATTTTAGCACCCGGTGTTCATTCACATGCATGTGCTATTTTGAGCATGTCAGTTTTACAAACATAGGCTCATCCCAGATTCTGGAACGAGCTCAAATGCTCAGTTTGTGGAGCATGTACATAAGCTATACTAAAGACAAACCCACAGTAACCGTCACCAGTTTGTGAGGGACCCCATGGAGTCAGTCTCTAGGAAACAGATAAATGCATGGAAGTTAAGTCCATTAATGGCTATTAGCCAGGATGGGTAACGAATGGTGTCCCTAGCCTCTGTTTGTGGAGGGTGGAGAGAGGGATGGCAGGGGAGAGATCACTTGATCATTACACTGTTAGGTTCACTCCCTCTGGGGCACTTGGCATTGGCCATTGTCGGTAGACAGGATCCTGGGCTGGATGGACCTTTGGTTTGACCCAGTATGGCTGTCTTATGTTCTAACCTAAATGAACCCAAAGTTATGGAGACAGATGTGAGTCAAGAAAGCCAGCAGAGAATCAGAAACCTGGAAAAATCTCTGACTGGGTGGCTCAGGCATTTGGTCACAAGCTGAGGTGGTTCAAAAGTTTTGGATTTTTTTAAGCAGAATTTTTTAGTGTTTCTTTAAACAATCAAACACAGCAAGCAGCAAATATTTGGCCACATGCTTCTGAAACCCCAAACCATATTCAGGTTTGGCCAACTAATTTCAGCTTTTCAATTAAAAAAAACACAACAAATTTTGAAGGAAAGCAGACATTGTCCGCAATTTTTTTCCACTTTTAAAACCCCTAGTTTTCGATCCAAAAAAAGTTTTGACGGAAATATTTCTCTAACCCTTTTAATGAGCTTTAGTGCCTTTTAGCTAGCTGATGCTGAGAACCAGCGATACCTTGTAAGAAGTTTTCTCAAAACTGGGTTTGTGACGAGATGTGGAAGGTTTATTTTTCCCAGGGTCGCCCCTGGCGGGGAGCATGTGGGGCAATTTGCCCGAGCCCCGCAGGGGCCCCACGAGGATACAGTATTGTAATTTTTTTATGGAAGGGGCCCCCAAAATGCTTTGCCCCAGGCCCCTGAATCCTCTGGGCGGCCCTGCTTCCTGTCTCCCTAAACTTCCCCTGCAGGGACAGTCAGCTGGATATTACACTAGGGATTAACGTGGGCCAATGAGTTTAGCCTCATAGCTCCCCTGTAATTATTAACATCTTTATACTACTCCTATTTTACAAGTAGGGAAACAGGCACAGAGAGGTTAAGTGACTTGCCTAAGGTCACACAACACATTTTGAGATTCTAGATTTGTATCTCAGAATTCTTATTTAACCACAAAAACATTCTTTCTCCCCATTCTTTACTTATTTCCCCAAATTATTATGCCACGTTTCTATGTACTATTAATCAATTACCATGTCCTATTTCAGAGGAAGCTAAATTGCAGGGATGGATGAAGCCATTCCTGTCTATATACAATTTCTAAAGTGCTTTCAGCATCCTTCAGCTTGAAAGAATCACATCAATATCCACCTTCCTCCTTGAAGGATGCAGTGTTTTACAGCAGTGTTTCCCAAACTCGGGAACAGCTTGTGTAGGGAAAGCCCCTGGCAGGCCAGGCCAGTTTGTTTACCTGCCCCATTTGCAGGTCCGGCCGATCGCGGCTCCCACTGGCTGAGGTTCGCTGCTCCAGGACAATGGGAGCTGCTAGAAGCTGCGTGGGCCACAGAATGTGCTGGCTGCTGCTTCCAACAGCTCCCATTGGCCTGGAGCAGCAAACCGCAGCCAGTGGGAGCCGCGATCATCCAAAACTGTGGATGGGGCAGGTAAACAAACCAGCCCAGCCTGCCTGGGGCTTTCCCTACACAAGCGGCATCCCAAGTTTGGGAAACACTGTTTTACAGGATGTGTTGGTTAGCTAGAGATCACCTGAAATTCTTGGCCTAGATGAGATACACCATTCATCCTAGTAAGACGGTGAGAAAGGGTTAACAAGCCAGTGTGTGATTGTATCATGCCCATGGCACACCTCCAAGGCAGCGTGATTAGTCTGGCATGTAACCCATGTGCATGGCCCAATCGACACAGCAGCAGATGAGAACACTGATGTTTTTTATGATCCACTTCAGAAAATGATTAGCAAAAGCCAGCAGGCAGGACATAATCATGCTTGCTGGAGACCACAGTGCAAAGATTGCCGCCAGGGGTTCATCCATGCAAGGGTCATTCCCTGTGTACGCTGGGGACATGACGCATATGTGATGCCTGAATGGGTGAATTTGATGCAGAGAACACAGCAAATTATACAAACTACATTCTCAGCACTAAGATGGAGAGGAAATGCACAGGAACTTGCCAGACTTCAGCTCAGGGGTGCCAGAACAATTTGTACAGTCGGGTGCTGAGAGCCATTGAACCAAACTGTAAATCACAGAAACCGCTTCAAGCCAGAGGTGCGGCAGCACCCCTACTTCCAGCACGTATGCTTCAGCTCAAGAAATTTCTCATAGAACAAGCGGTGAAATGTGAATTAGAGACAGACGGCTGGAACCTGCCATAGTGGCCAAAGAGGCTCCAGTAAAGTGGAATCCTCACCCAGAACTACTATTGATCCTGAAAAGAAACTTTTTTGAGATTTGAGAAAATAAAACATTCTTTCCCTCATTTATTTGCTTGTCGCTGGCTTCCTGGTCTCTGCTGTCAACAGAAGTGGAAACAGAGTAGCCTAGTTCTTACAACAGAAACTGAGAGTCTACTCCTGCAATCTATTCCTGCCTCTCTCACTGACCTGGTGCCTGGTCTTGATCTCACTGAAGCTAGTGGCAGAAGGGAGGGGCTTTTCTTGTAAACACAGCTAGTTCATTAAACCTCAGTTTACTCAATCTCTGGGCTGGGTTTAATAATACTTACTCCCCTTTTACACAGCTATATTGATGGACTTGTCAGACATCAAACTACGGGCTTTGAGATCCTCAGATGAAAAATACTACAGACGGATACATTAATTTTACCACCAGGAGAAAGAATTTTCTATGAGCATTTATGTAATAGAAAAAAACAACAGAGGAAAAACAGATATCATGCAAGAAAGCCTGTCTTCATGAGAATTTCAGCCCTGTTTTGCATTCTCAGTTGTACTGGGCAGTACAAATCAAGTCTCTGAGCCTTTGGGTTTCTCATCTGAATGATACAATAATAAGCAGTCTGGGACTTTGCATCATTTGGCCTTCATCAGCTAAGCATTATGGCCAGTTAGGTACTTATATTCATATTTAGGCAACTAAATAAGATGCCTGATTAAAAAGTGCTGCGTACCCAGAACTTCCACAGATTGCCATAAGGGTCACAGGTCCTCAGAACCTCTGAAAATCCACCCATTTATTTAGATGGCTAAGTATGAACTGAGGTGCCTGATTTTAGACACTCGAGATTGAAAATTTTGGAATACAGCTTTAAAACATTTCTTCTTGCTGATGTTCACACTGGAACCCGAGCTGCTGAAAGGCTCTCACAGCCTCAGCATGCCTACCCTGGGAGAGAGAGTTGATGAAAGTAAAAATTAAATCAAAGATAATTGATTGAAAATATAATTGACGAGGAGCTAAGAGCACTAGAGAATATAGCCCACACACTTCAGAATGTTCCTCGGGTATTGTAAGGCCAGCCAGAATTAACACACTTCAGGGTAACACAGAACTGTGCTTTTCTTTGCTGCATTTGTTCTTCTGAAGTTTCCTGCTGCAGGTTTTTAGACTGCCGTTCATTTCAAAAGAAATTAGATTGAAAGTTGCCAATTCTTGCTTGACGCAACAGACAGATGGCAGAATGTGGGCCCAATTCTGATCCATTTACACTGAAGCCAATGGAGTTATTCTTTATTCTTTCTGGTTTAAGTAACAGGAGAATGTGCTCTCTATTCTCTTCTCAGTCACCCCAGTCTAACCGTGGATTCATTCTTTTTTTGTTACATTTACACAGGTAGAACTGAATAAAAATTTAGTCCAATATCTTAAGGCTTATCTGCACAGTGACACAGAAAAATGAATCCAAATTAACAAAAATTGTGAATTTAAAGTGGATAAATTAACCTGCAATAAACCCCTCATTCAGGATTGAAGTGGGCTTAATTTTGTTTAGCTTAATTCACTTCAGAAGTGAATTAAACAAAACTGAATTAAGGACTCTTTAATTATGTCCACACTGCAATTAGATGCGGGCTCATGAGGCTTGGGCTATGGGGGGTGTTTAATTGTGGTGTAGACATTCTGGGACCCTCTCACCTCTTAGGGTCCTAGATAACATAAATCTTGTCTATGGACATAGTCTTAATCGAGAACTAGCGTCTTTGCTTGGTTTGAGTTGTGTGTATGTGTAAATTTACAGTTAAAAAGTTAAATGTGATGTGAGCAAAACATCCTTCCATAATCTGTCTAAAACCTGCCTAAAATTTCAAGACCAGGAAAAAACTCGTAAGCATGAAAACTATAATGGATTCTGTTGCTCTAAGGTCTCCCTGATATTTTTGATGCATTCTAATGTTGCAAATATTAAGAGATCACTAAAGGGGGCGAGGACTTTGTATCTCTTTTCTTTGAAAATAAATAACTGTCAAACTACAGCTAGATCTGGTAGTAGCTGCCCTGTTAGCCTAGTTTTGCAGAAAGCTCTCTGCAGTCAAACAATAGCAGCCTCTGAGTTGGGAATTCAGTCCTCCTTCATGCCATTAATCTCGGTGATGGATTGTTTAAATGCTAACATTAAGCTGAGGAAACTTTTGTCTTTAAAAAAAAATGAGGCAATTAAACGCAAAACCAATATTGATGCTGCACGGTTAAAAATTTAAAAATAGGAAGGAAGAGAAAAAGTTAGTTTCCAGAGCAACATTACCCATTTTAGGGCCTGATTCTGTTCTCACTCACATCCATTTTACACTGCATAAGTCAGTTGGTGTCAGCAGAGTTACTCCTAATTTACACTGAGGTAACTCCCAGGAGAATCAGGCCCCATGCAGTACTTTCTATCCCTGTTTCTCAATGTACTTATTATAATCCAATCTATATTGTGCTGCAAAAACATTCAGAATGTGCAACATGGCTAAGTTCATGATCCCAGGAACCTTGGGCCTGATTCACCCTTGCTCTGTACTTTGTGCAGTCATTTACACTCATGCAAAGTGGTGTAAAAATTCTCACTATTCCTAATTGGTGGTGTTCTCTACCACTTTTTACTGATGTGAATGACTCCAAAAGGGGCAGGGCAGTCATGAATCTCCCTTTTCGCTTTTGGATTGCCTCACTTGGTGACTTTTTATCCATGAAATCTTAACGTAGTGTTTCAGTTTAATTCTTGGGGGTGGGGGTGTGCGTACATGCAGATACTTATGGAAATCTTTTTGTGTTATCTAATACTGCACCTACAGAAAAACTTCTTTATTGCCTCCATTAGTCCATCAGTGCCAGATTCTTTTCAACTTCTGGGCACAGTATGAAGCTTATCTATTTACTTGGGTGTTTACCTGGAGTTAGGGAAGAGAAGGTGTTTGTCATGAGATATAAACAAAGCTGTACTGGTGATGGGAATCTTTTTAGTCTCTCACTGTCTATATTACAACTTTTAACCCTCTTGTAACTTGGGTCTCTGACCAAGCTGCATTGTAGTCAGGACTCTGGTGCCTAATTGAGCAGCAAGCTCTCATCTCCTTTACAGCATAAAACTAAATTTGGCAATAACATTGGGATACATTGCTACTGGCTCAAAGAGGTACAGGAGGCAGTTACTCAGCTAACTAGACAGATCTACTGGACAATGTTTTTTTCTATATTCTGGCACTTATCAAGCATGAACACTCCTCAACTGACTTGACACGTTATAATATTACCAGACAGCCCAGAGTAAGTGTGGTTTGAAAATATAGATTTCCTGTCACAATAATCACCGTCACGCCATTACATAACAGGTTCTATGAACGTGGCAATCTTGGTACTGGTGGTAGATCAGGATGTGTGTAGGAAACCCATTACCTCACACACACAAATAGCCATGCTAGACTCAATTATAAACCAATGTTCTCCTGTTAACATTCCTCCACTTGTACAATCCAAAGGGTGCTTTTGTTAAAATGACACTCTCGGATACAATGGGAGCAATTTGAGATTTCTGATGAGATTGAAATATGAAAACCAGCCATGGAAGATTGCATATCTTCTATACTATAATTTATCTCCCTCAGTCTCTTTGCTATACACTCTGCAAATGAGTAACGGGCTTCAGAGATTCAGTTCAGATAAGCATCCAAAAGTTGAAATGCTTAACAAAAATTACCATCCTGAACTTTAAAATTTGACCTGTGTTGTATGGAATTACTTGTCCTACATGGAAATGTCTCCATTGAATTCCACTAAGTGGTGTTTTTGCACCAGATCTGCTGCCTTTACTGACCAAAGCAATATTGTACATTATGTTTAAACCCTGCAGACTGGCACAGCTATGGAAGAATGAGCTGGAATATGTTCTGCATTGTACACCAACAACAGAAACGTCTGCTAATTCTGATTGTGGGGTCTTTATTGCTACTGATGATGGAGATGAACCCAGCATGGCTTTCAGAACCCATCATGAGGTTGCAATGATGGTATCTGTATGTAAGTTGTTGCACAACGAAAGTCTGAGCAAGACTAAAAGGACCAGGCAAGCCTTTTGCAAAACAACCAGCCAACAACTCACCCTCCACTTTCGTTTCCCTCCAACCCCTAATGACAGCTAGAAGGTAATTGTGCTTTAGAGTAGAATATCAGGGTTGGAAGGACCTCAGGAGGTCATCTAGTCCAACCGCCTACTCAAAGCAGGACCAATCCCCACTAAATCATCCCAGCCAGGGCTTCGTCAAGCCTGACCTTAAAAACCTCTAAGGAAGGAGATTCCACCACTTCCCTAGCTAACCCATTCCAGTGCTTCACCACTCTCCTAGTGAAAAAGTTTTTCCTAATATCCAACCTAGACCTCCCCCACTGCATCTTGAGACCATTACTCCTTGTTCTGTCATCTGGTACCACTGAGAACAGTCTAGATCCATCCTCTTTGGAACTCCCTTTCAGGCAGCTGAAAACAGCTATCAAATCCACCCCCATTCTTCTCTTCTGCAGACTAAATAAGCCCAGTAGTTCCCTCAGCCTTTCCTCATAAGTTGTGCTCCAGCCCCCTAATCATTTTTGTTGCCCTCCACTGGACTCTTTCCAATTTTTCCACATCCTTCTTGTAGTGTGGGGCCCAAAACTGGACACAGTGCTCCAGATGAGGCCTCACCAATGCTGAATAGAGGGGAATGATCACGTCCCTCGATCTGTTGGCAATACTCCTATTTAGACAACCCAAAATGTTGTTAGCCTTCTTGGCAACAAGGGCACACTGTTGACTGATATCCAGCTTCTCATCCACTGTAACCCCCTAAGTTCTTTTCTGCAGAACTGCTGCCTGGCCACTCGGTCCTTAGCCTGTAGCAGTGCGTGGGATTCTTCCTTCCTAAGTGCAGGACTCTGCACTTGTCCTTGTTGAACCTCATCAGATTTCTTTTGGCACAATCGTCTAATTTATCTAGGTCTCTCTGTATCCTACCCCTACCCTCCAGTGTATCTACCACTCCTCCCAGTTTAGTGTTATCTGCAAACTTGCTGAGAGTGCAGTCCATGCCATCCTCCAAACCATTAATGAAGATATTGAACAAAACCAGTACCAGGACCGACTCTTGGGGCACTCCTCTTGATACCAGCTGCCAACTAGACATGGAGCCATTGATCACTACCCGTTGAGCCCGATGATCTAGCCAGCTTTCTATCCACCTTATAGTCCATTCATCCAACCCAGACTTCTTTAACTTGCTGGCAAGAATACTGTGGGAGACCATATCAAAAGCTTTGCTAACGTCAAGGAATAACACGTCCACTGCATTCCCCTCATCCACAGAGCCAGTTATCTCATCACAGAAGGCAAATAGGTTTCTTTCTTTTAAAGAAGGTTCCCCTTCATGTACACACACAGAGACTGCACAGCCAGAGAAGCAAAGTTAATTTCACAAGTGCAGCCAGCTGAACAGAAGCATTCAACAGGGAAACTAACATCTACAGCTAATCCCACAGCGCTCTCTGTACCTCCCACAGTGTTTATTGGGCACCTGTCCCTTACACCAGGGGTTCTCAACCTTTTTCTTTCTGAGGCCCCCACAACGTGCTATAAAAACTCCACAGCCCACCTGTGGCACAAAAACTGTTTTTCTGCACACAAAAGCCAGGGCTGGTGTTATTGCTTGGGTCCCCATGCCACAGGAGACCCCATGAAGCTAAACTGCTCAGGCTTTGACCTTCAGCCCCATACAGCAGGGCTTCAGCTTTCTGCCATGGGCCCCAGCCAGTCTAATGCTGGCCCTGCCTTGCTGGCCTCCTGAAATCTGCCTGCAGCCCCCAAAGGGGCCCCAGGCACCTGGTTGAGAACCACTGCCTTATGCCACAGCATTCACCAACCCACATCGGTCCCCACTGAAACACAAAGAGACCTAGCACTTGAGCATCAAGTTCTTGTCTGGCTGTGGCATGAAGCCATTTGAGCCGCAATTTTCTCTCCCTGAGCTGAGAAGTCAATATGGCACAGAGCTATTTGAAGAAGGGCTCCCGCACACAAGTTGCAATCATTTGAGGCCATTTTCTTCCACTGATAGAGGAGACCCACTTACAGGCAGAATGCAGTCTGTTGGCGGAACTGAATTCAATTACCTAACCCTGAAACTGACCACAATTTGCCCTTTGGTTGCAGAGAGGGAAACAGACTTTTTCCCCAAAGATATCATTAAATGATAGTGCTTAGATGACTAGTGGGGTGGAAACTTCTCTAATAAGGCCAGTTTATGACACAATCTGGTCTTTTAAGGAAAGAAAAACCTAGTGCTGATAGCCAGGAGAATATTCAGACTAATGTTCTGCCTCCTCCCAACCTGCTCAGGTAGATCTCCTAGCTGGGACATAATGGCAATTGATGTTGTTGAACGGCACAACACAGGCACACACATCACCTCACACACACTCATATATGGCCAGATACCCCAGTATACTCCAATATATACAAACACACACTCAAGCAAGACAGTGTTCAGCCAGATGTGTGCACACACACTGCTTAAGAAAATATACATACGATCATACAAACACACATCAAGAAAACACATCCCCAATTGCACTCCTCAGACCCATTCAAGAAATACAGCCAAATATACACATACACCCAAAATATACAGTCCTGTACACAACCACACACGGCCCAACAAAATATACATACAAATAACACCCTCACTCTTGAAAATAGATGCCTGAATATCCAATCATACAAAAACACACCAAAAATATACACAAAACTGAAATGCACACACTGAAAAAAATACAGTGAAATGTACCACCACACTCATAGAATATCAGGGTTGGAAGGGACCTTAGGAGGTCATTTAGTCCAACCCCCTGTTCAAAGCAGGACCAATCCCCAACTAAATCATCCCAGCCAGGGCTTTGTCAAGCCTGACCTTAAAAACCTCTAAGGAAGGAGATTCCACCACTTCCCTAGGTAATCCATTCCAGTGCTTCACCATTCTCCTAGTGAAAAAGACTCACATATCCAAACACACATATACCACAAAATATATTCTGCGAATCATAGCCACACACTCCCAAAGACATTAAACACCTAAATACACAATTCTATTCACTCCAACAAAATACCGTACACACAACGCCTTCCACCCAAAATACCATACCCAGCCACTGAAACGTAACCCAAACATATGTGGTACCAGCAGCTGCATTTTCAAGGAAACATCATGCTGCTTCTACAGTATGATGTGCCTCTTCTCCAATCTCTTCTTTTAAGGGTAAATTCAGTGGTGTTCATCTTAGGGTGACCTCACCTATAGTATCAGCTGTAAGGCCTTAGGCCAATAGGCTGCTCCTGTGAGATTATGCAAAACTAGCGATAGACAGGAGAGCTTGTTTAGATAAACTAAGGACTGACTGGACTTTCAGTCAAAAGTTGAAACAACTCTGAACACAGGAACATCAGAAATAGAACTGGAAGGGAACTCCTAGGTCATCGAGTCCAGTCCTCTCATACTGCAGGCAACCCTGTCATATAATCTAGGTCATAAATTGATCAAGATCCATCTAAAAACTAGTTAGATTGTTTGTCCCCACTACTACCATGAGGTAATGGAACAGTCTCCCACTCCTCGAATGATCAGAAACCTTTTTCTAATTTGCAGCCTATATTCATACCCAGTCAAACCCAGTTTATGCCCATTTGTTCATGTGTCAGCATTGTCCTTTAGCTTAAATTGCTCCTCTCTCTTCCTCTTCCCTGATATTTTCATACAGAGCATTCATATTTCCTTTCTGCCTTCTTTTAGTTGGGCTAAACAAGCCATGCTCTTTTAGTCTCCTCTAGTAATATAGGCTCTCTAGTCCCCTGATCATCCTCAGTAGCTAAGTGACTTACCCAAGGCCACACAGTGAATCTGTGGCAGAGCAGGACTCCCAGTCCAAGGCTAAACACTGGACTCTCCTTTCTCCCCAAATTCAGAGATTTGCAGTTAACTTTTTCTTCATTTTTTCATCAGCATTTTGATACAGTTCAGCATTTCTTGGACAGGATCAGAGGTAGAAATATAAGAAAGGCTGCTGTCAGAGCCACACCAGACTCTCATTTCTGCCTGTGCAACCCCCAGGGGAGCTGCAAATGATTATTTTGACTGGATCCAAACCAGAAAATAATGGAAACCTCCTGAGAAAACATGTTTTTGTGAGATTTTCTGAAGAGCTTCAGACCTTTCACAATCATCATTGTAATGAGGAGATGGATTGTGGCCAGAACAGAGCAGTGCAGGGAAGGCTGTTTATGGCTAACATATAGCTGCTCAGTGATTGTCATCATTATGACCTCTGATACAGCTGCACCTAAATTAAATACCGTATGGAGAGGCAAAGCTAGACCCACGTGACAGCCTGTCTTGGATTTCACTACGCCAAGAGCTATTGAGATCAATGGTGCAAGGTTCTTTCTCATTTCAATAATAAAGGCAATGCTGCTTGACATTACATACTAAATGAAGCAGAAAGACCCAAAGGGGAGACATTTTTTAAATGTTTAAAGGACAATGGCCATTTGTATTCATTTATATTTGATGGAGGTACTTGTAAAAATACCTACGGAGAAAAACAGTTAATAGATTCTTAGATTCCAAGACCAGAAGGGACTGTCGTGATCATCTAGTCCGACCTCATCTATAACACAGGCCATAGAACTTCCCCAAAATAATTCCTAGAGCAGATCTTCTAGAAAAACATACAATCTTGATTTAAAAATTGTCTATCATGGAGAATCCACCACAATCCTTGGTAAATTGTTCCAAAGGTTAATTACTCTCACTGTTAAAAATGTGTGCCTTCTTTCCAGTTTGAATTTGTCCAGCTTCAATCTCCAGGTTTTGGATCATGTTATTTCTTTTTCTGCTAGACTGAAGAGCCTATTATTAAATATTTGTTTCCAGCGTAGTTTCTTATAGACTGTAATCAAATGACTCCTTGCTTTTCTCTTTGTTAAACTAAACAGATTGAGCTCCTTGAGTCTACACCTGTAAGGCTTGTTTTCTAATACTCTAATCATTCTTATAGCTCTTTCTGAACCCTCTCCAATCTATCAACATCCTTCCTCAATTGTGGACAACAGAACTGGACACAATATTCCAGAAGTGGTCACACCAGGGCCAAACACAGAGCTAAAATAACCTCTCTGCTCCTACCCAAGAGTCACCTGTTTATCCATCCAAGGTTGCATTAGCTCTTTTCACCACAGCATTGCACTGGGAGCTCATGTTCAGCTGATTATCCACCATGATGCCCAAATCTTTTCCCGAGTCACTGCTTTCCTGGATAGAGTCCCCCATCTTGTAAGTTTGTCCGACAGTCTTTATTCCTAGATGTATACATTTATTCATATTAAAACACATATTTTTGCTTGCACCCAGTTTACCAAGTGATCCAGGTTGGTCTGTATCACTGATCTGTCCTCTTCATTATTTATCACTCCCCCATTTTTTGTGTGTTCTGCAAACTTTACCAGTGATGATTTTATGTTTTCTTCCAGGTCATTGATAAATATATTAAAGCATGTAGGACCAAGAACTGATCCCTGCAGGACCCCATTAGAATCACATCTACTCAATGATGATTATCCGTTTACAATTACAATTTTGAGACCTATCAGCTATCTAGTTTTTAATCCATATAATGTGTGCTATGTTAATTTTATATCATTCTAGTTTTTTAAACAAAATATCACGCAGTACCATGATTTAAGCACATCACATCAACACTATTACCTTTATCAACCAAACATGCAATCTCATCAAAAATATATCAAGTTAATGTGAAAGAATCTATTTTCCATAAACTCATGTTGATTTGCATTAATTACATTATCCTCCTTCCATTCTTTATTAATTGAGTCTCATATCAGCTGCTTCATTATCTTGCCCAGGATCAACATCAGCCTGACAGGCCTATAATTACCTGAGTCATCCCATCCTTTTGAAAATTGGCACATTAGTTTTCGTCCAGTCTTCCGTAATCTCTCCAATTTGTCAAGACTTACTGAAAATCAGCATTCAGACGGCTTTTTTAAAACTTTTGGATACAAATAACCAGGACTTGGCTTATTTAAAAATGTCTAACTTGAATAGTGTCTGTTTAACATCCTCCAGAGATACTAGTGGAATGGAAAGTGCTATCGTATATGATGAGACTATCTGATCTGTTTTTTCCCCAAAATACAGAACAGGGAGGGATAGCTCAGTGGTTTGAGCATTGGCCTGCTAAACCCAGGGTTGTGAGTTTAATCCTTGAGGGGGCCATTTAGAGAGAGCAAAAATCTGTTTGGGGATTGGTCCTGCTTTGAGCAGGGGGTTGGACTAGATGACCTCTTGAGGTCCCTTCCAACCCTGACATTCTATGATGGAGCACCTCTGCATTATAATTGATAATTTTACTATTTCCAGCCGGTACAGGACCAATAGCATTATCAGCATTCTTTTTGTTCCTAATGTATTTTAGGAACTTCTTATTGTCCTTAACTCTGCTGGCCATAGATTGCACCTTATGTCCTTTGGTTGTGGTGTAATGATTAAAGGCTTAGAGCCAGGCCTCTTGGCTTCTATTCCAGGCTCTGGGAAGGAGTGAGATCTAGTGATTACAGAAAGGGCCTGTCAGCCTGGGCACCTGGATTCTATTCCAAGCCCTGCCACTCTCCACCAGATATTCCTCTTCTTTCACCTGTGTGGGAAGCTGTGCTGGGGAGCGGATTCAACCCCCTGGGATAGTACAGCCTCATCCATCTCCCTGGATGGCCTCATTCACTTTTGTGGCTTGTCCAGCCTGCTCAGACATTCCAGGGGAGCAGGGAGTGTGAGCACACTTGAATTTCATGAAGCAGATGTGGCTTCCTTTTATTCGGGCTACATGCACATGACAGTGGAATCCTGCCTTTATCTTCTGTAAACACCAAGGATTCTGTCTCCTCCCCCCATCTTACATTCCCTTTCTTGTCCTGTTTAACAGCTTCGCTAGTTTTATTCAGCAGCTGGGAGAAAGGAGATTTGATGAGACTCATCTATTCCTGGGGCCACACTGACCCAGATCTTTCATTCTTTTCCCTCTCTCCCCAACGAGCTGCAGTAATAAGAGCTCAACAGCTCTAAAAGCAATCGATTCAGAGACGGCGTGGGGCAATTACCAGCCCGGACGGCTGGGCGGACTTCCAGTAAAATAAATACAGAAAAGACAAATAAGGTTTCTGTAGCCAGACTGTCCTCTGTTCTGCAGGGAGCCCTTTGCTTGGGGAAAAGATAGCCTAAGTCTGAGGAGGTGGGGGAGGAGATACTCAGAGTGTGAGACAGATAGAGACAGAGGGCACTAGGCAGGCTGGCTGACAAAGACCCAGAGACACAAGCAGGGCCTGAGTCTCCTCTTACATCTATTTTGGCAACAAGATAATTCTATTGACTTCAATGAGGTCACTCAGGTGAGAATCAGGCCCAGAGAAAAAAGATAGACACACACTCACGGAGGATCTAGTGAGGTGTAACAGAGCTGTAGGCAGACAGACTAAGAAGGATGACAGTGCAGTCATAGTAGCATCAGGCAAAATCAAACACTCAGTGTCTTGCATTAATTTTATCAGTTTTCTGTGTGAATTTAGTGGCAGTGGAAGATGCCATCCTGACATCTGGAGTCTGAAGTCCACAGCACAGACAGAGCACAGCAAGCTTTTCCTCAGTCACAAAGCCCTGTCAGTGTGCCTCAGTGCCTACCTGTAAGGATGAAAGGGGGACCCAGTTTTAATGATCAGTTCAGCCTCTTGACTTTTCTACTGAAATTGTCACAAAGGAAATCTATATTCTAGCAGACTCCTGGGGGCTGGGGGGAGAGCAGCCTGCCTGGGTATTCCCCAGAAGATGATGGGGTGTTCTGTGCCCACAGACCTGGGAGAGCTTGGGAGAATTCAAACAGTCACTAATGTTTTATATAATTCATTTAACCTGAAAAACTAGTGGAGATGGGATAATGAACATGTTCCCATTGAATTCCCTTTCCATGTGCATCCATGGCATGCACAACAACCCTTAGCTATAAGAATGGGTCAAATTCATCTGTGGAACAATTTCACTGAAGTCATGAAGTCTCACAGTCCATAGCCCACATAAGGAAAGACACAGAAAGGGGAAGTGACTTGCCCAAGGCCACCCAGTGAGTCAGGAGCAGAGCTGGCAATATCCATTTGGAGTTCCTTGCTCTGAGGCCCATGCTCTAATCACTAGACCTTGCTGCTTCCTTAAGGCATGGGGACTACTGCTTAAGACCATGAAGGGGGTTTCACCCTATCTCTAGGAAATTCTGATAAAAACTTTAAGAGGCTCTTCCTCACACTCAGGTCCCAGTTGAGTTCCAATATTTTGAGTAGATCATCAGAGGATGATGAAACAGACACATTTCCAAGGCCATTGCTTGGGTATATCGTATCAGAAGGACCAGCCAACTGTGTCTTCTCCTCCCCTGGTGCTGCTATTCCTACTGCTGGAATCAAATGCTATCAATGCCCTGGTGCAATTTTTATGAGCTATGAACTCAGCCATATCCAGAAACACTGGGAGCTTCCTGAAAGATGTATTTAGCATAGCAGGACCAGCTCCACCTCCCCTCCCCACTTCACCCCCTATCCCAAAGCCTTCAGCTTCACAGCGAGTGGCTCATGCTTCAAACCTTCCCCCTCCAGGACCCAGACGAAATGCTCCCGCTTATTCAAGTCAAAGCAGAAAGGAAGGGCACGGAAACAGCAGCAAGGGGCAGCACCCAGGTTTTCCTATCACTCTGAGATGGTCATATAGTAAGAGTTGCCAACCTTCTAATTGCACAAAATCGAACAACCTCGCCCCACCCCCTCCCCGAGGCCCGGCCCCACCCTTTCATCTACCCTTCCTCTGTAGCTCATTCTCCCCCATCCTCACTCACTCATTTTTACCAGGCTGGGGCAAGGGGTTGAGGTGTGGGAAGGGATGAGGACTCCAGCTAGGGATGCAGGCTCCAGGGTGGGGCCAGAAATGAGGAGTTCAGGGTGTACGAGGGGGCTACAGGCTCAGGCAGGGGGTTGGGGTGCAGGCTCTGGGGTAGGGGCAGGGATGAGGGGCTTCGGGTGCAGGAAGAGGCACTGGGCTGCGGATGGAGCCAAGGGGTGGGGAAGGCCTCCGGGCTGGAGCAGGGGGTTGGAGTGCGGGAAGGAGTTAGGGTGCTCAGGGCTGGGGCAAGGGGCTGGGGTGCAGGAGGGGGGGCAGGGTGTGGGCTCTAGGAGGGCGTTTGGATGTGGGAAGGAGCTCAGGGCTGGGGCAGGGGCTTGAGGTGTGGGACTGGATTAGGGGTGAGGGCTCTGGGCAGCGCTTACCTCAGGGGGTTCCCTGGAAGCGGTGACATGTCCCTCGGCTCCTCGGAGGAGGTGCAGCCAGGCAGCTCTGTGCATTGCCTTCGCCCGCAGGTGCCACTCCCTGATTTCCCTTTGGCCATGGTTCCCGGCCAAAGGGATCTGCAGAGCCCGCGCTGGGGACAGGGGCAGCGCGCAGAGCCCCCCTGGCTAAGCCTCTGTTTAGAAGCCAAGTGAAATGTTACCGCTTTCAGACTCCAGGTAGGGAGCCTGCCAGTCTGGCCAACTAGACTTTTGACAGCACGGTCAGCAGTGCTGACTGGAGCTGCCAGGGTCCATTTTCAACCAGGTGTTATGGTTGAAAAACGTACACTTGGCAACCATACATATAATCCTGGAGTGCTGGTAAATATAAACACTGATCCAAAAATACAAGGGAGAAGGAATTGGGACAGATTGCCCATAAAGTCTATGTATTCTCCATCACACTAATGCTGCGTTTCCACCAGTCCCATTAACCTAAAATATTGTTGATTGGAAGTGATTTTTAATGACTCCCTTCCTATGCTTAGATAGAAAGGAAAATTCTTCCAGATCAAACTGTTTGCATTTGGTTTACCTGTGTATTTTCCTTCCCTTTTTCTTTCCTCCCTTTTCTTTCTATTCCTTACTCGTTTATGGTTTTATTCCCCTCTCCCTATCCCTATCTCTTCAAAAGAGTATTTCAGGAACCAGAAATCTCTCCTCCCCATATCAAAGTCATGCCAGAGGCAGCAAACAAGATGTCCTGAGACTGCAGTGCAGCTCAGTAGAATCAAACAAAGCCGTCTTGCCACATGGTGCTCTACATCAAACAGCTCTCCACATCATTCTCGTGACCTCAGGGGTTTTGACCTGGGCCTAAGCAGTAAGTGGAGGTTCCTGAAAGCACCTGACACATTAGTATTTATGGGGGAGAAAGAATGTAAACTTTGGCTGGTGCCAATGAGAATGGGCGAGGGGAAAACAGCAGGACCTGCTGACTTAGGCTATGTCTACATTAGAGAGCTTACAGTGGCACAGCTGTACTGATGCAGTTTTGCTCCTGTACATCTCTCATGTATCCGTTTTATGCTGATGAGAGAGAGCTCTCCTGTCAAGATAATTAAACCACCGCCAATGAGTTGCAGTAGCTATGTCAGTGGGCAAAGCACTCCCGCCGACATAGAACTGTGCATACTACCACTTATGCTGGCAAAACTTATTTTGCTCAGGAAGGTCTTTTTTCACACCCCTGAGTGATATAAGGTTTCCCAGCATAAGTGGAGTGTAGACATGGCCTTAGACTGAACTTAATGTCCAGAATGGCTTTGCTTTCTGGTGAAGGGGGTGTGGCCCATGTGGCTCTGATGCCAGGCCGGTGCAGGATGGGTGCAGGGGAGGGTTATGGGGGCGCAGAGCACACACGGGAGATCAGAGAGGGCTGCAGTCACTAGATTTAGTACTGTGTTTAAAAACGTTTGTTCCGAGAGAAGCATTTTTTGCTCTTAATAAGCTTCCAGAAACAAATATTTTCACTTCAAAAGAACATTGGTGCCTCCAGCTGCTAAAAAAAAATGTAACTTATTCTCACTATATTTTTAAAGTTAATTAAGCAGCAGTGAAAAGTGCAAACTAGCACATACTAGCAGAAGTGCTAAGATCACGCTGGCAATATGCTAGAATCACACAGGGAACGTGCAAGGTATCCTTAACTAGAGGTGTTCCTTGGTTCTTGCATTAGTCTTTGAATAGTAGGTTCTTGCCTCTTCAACAACAATCATGCCTGATCCCTGCATTTTTGCTGGTAAGAAGCCCTCAGCAGCGCTGTAAACTTCCCTCAAAATATCCTACCAATGTGCCTGTACCCGTATCATGAAGGGACAGAACAATTCCAGGAGTGGGTGGGGAGTTCAGTCTCTGTGGCCCATTTGGTGAATGGCCTTTCTGCTGAGTCCACCAATAAGGAAGCTAACAGCCAGGGGTGAAAGTAAAATACAGCTCTTACTGGTATGAGTCCCACTCTTCCCCACCCCCTGGAAGGGGCGGGGCCAGGGTGGAAGTATGTTACATTTCTTACCCATACAGTCGAAACACAAGCAACCCACCTCTCCTACATACTTCATGGATCCTTCCCATTGCATGACTTAGATATAGAAAATAAAGCTACTATTACCACTACTAGTACTGTCTGTAATAAAACTTAATTATTGGAATAAGCCTGAAAAACTGAAAACTCACTGTCACATTTTTCTCCTTGTCCTCTCTCCTCCTGCCAAGCTGCCCGACCTGACTAGGCTCCCCTTTCCCCCGACCACTGCACTCAGCAGGGGCTCCCCTCTAGCTTGTAGCAGGGAGCCAGGGGACTGGCTGAGGGAGAAGCCTCCCCAGGTAGCCTGCTGCCTGCATAGGAACAGTTTAAATTTAGCTGTTCACTCCAGTATGAACCGTGGGATTAGGGGCTATTTCTGGCATCCTTGTTAATTTCACTCATGGTTGTTGGCGGGGGACGGGGTGAAGGGTGACCAAAGCCAGGGCAGTTCTTTTCTGCCCCCTGGATGAGGCAATCTTCAATAATATAAATTGAATATAAATGAACTGCCCCGGTTATGGTTACCCCCCACAACTTCTCCCTCAGCCAGTCCCCCTGCTTCCTGCTACAAGCTAGAGGGGAGCCCCTGCAGCTCCTGCTGAGTGGGAGGGTCGGGGGAACATGTAGCCTAGCAGCGTTGGGCAGCTTGGCTGGAGGAGGAGAGGGAGAGAAACAACAAACAATTGTGACAGAGTTTTCCCTTTCCAAGCTTTTATTAGCTTTGAGTTTGATCTTTTTGTTATGCAGCCAAAAGAGGTGAAAGTAAGCCAGTACCGAATCCTCCACTTATTTGCCATACACTACTGCACCTTTTTTTTTTTTTTTTTACCGGTACTCCATACAGGGCCATACCGGCTTACTTTCACCTCTGCTAACAGCTATACAGTAACTCCTCACTTAAAGTTGTCCAGCTTAACGTTGTTTTGTTGTTACGATGCTGATCAATTAGGGAACATACTCATTTAAAGTTGTGCAATGCTCCACTCTTACGTTGTTTGGCTGCCTGCTTTCTCCACAGCTGGCAGCCTCTCTACGCACTCCCCTCCCTACAGCGCCTGTCGCCCGCCGGCAGACCCCGTGGATCAGTGCCTTCCTCCTCCTTCCTGCACCTCCTGCTGACGGCAATCAGTTGGCTTGTGGCATTTTGGAGGCAAGAGGGAGGGGGAGGAGCAGGGATTCAGAGTGCAGGCTCCCCCTCCCTCCCCTTCCTCTCGAACGCAGCACGCCAGCTGATTGCCGTGGGCAGGAGGGAGGGAGGAGGAGCAAGGACTTGGCGCGCCTCCCCCCTCCCTCCGAACGCAGCAATCAGCTGGCTTGCGGCATTTAGAAGGAAGGGGAAGGAGGGGGGAGGAGGTGAGGGGGAGAAGAGGCAGATCAAGGGTGGGGTCTTGGGGGAAGGGGTGGAGTGGGCAGGCTGAGGGTTGAGACCCCCACCCTTGGTGCTGGCAGAGTAGGGGAAACTGCCCTGGAACCTAACCCCCTCCCCCTTTACATTAATTCTAATGGGGAAATTGGATTCATTTAACATCGTTTCACTTAAAGTCACATTTTTCAGAAACATAACTACAACGTTAAGTGAGGAGTTACTGTAGTAATTTTTGTGACATGGACACATTTCCAGTAGCAACTGGCTGACACCCACCCACCAGCTTATTTCACATGGATGGCAACCGAACAGTTGGCAAAGAGATAGAAGCCACCATTGGCCATTACCAACCTGGGCTCAGGGGTATTTACTGAACCAACATTCCCCTCCTTCATGTTTTTCCCCTCTCTAAACCTCAGAGGCAGAAGCAGCAGGAGAGCTCGGGCTTTTAAAAAGTGAATCATAAAAGTTCAGCCTGCTGACTTGGGTTTGGATTATCGACAGGGAAGGCTGATGAATAGTCTTGGCTTGAGTGATAAACTCAGATATCAGACAGTAAATCTAGTGGAAAAGAAAATCTATCTGTCATCCTCAGTTGCAGCTGCAGGGGCTGTTATTGGCAGCTGGAATTTATTTTCTTAATTCTGAGCAACTTTCAGCTCTCCCCTTCACTGACACACATGCACACCCCTTCCCCTATTGGCAATATGTTGGCTTGTTTCATTAAAAGGCAAATCTTTTCACTTGGCTTCACCTTCCTTCATGGGTTTTCCTTTTTTTCTACCTATACACACCCTTGTCATCTCATCCACCATGCAGAACAATGCATGCAGCCTGTGCCGTTTGGCCAAAGTCAAAGAGAAGTGCAGCTAAAGTCAAACTCCAGAAACAGCCATGCTTACTGGATTGGAAGCGTAAGAGATGTACAGTCCTCAGCCAGATTTCATTTCTGAGCTGCACAAAGAGGGCTGAATCCAGTGCTCCTTATTTCATGGGAGTTTTGACAGAATGAGGGTGGCAGGATCATGCCCAGTGTAGCTACTGAAATATTAAGCCATCGGTTCTACTTGGATGGGGACATCTCAAGTTGTATTTATTTACTGGTCTCAGAAACATATCTATCTGTGACAGGCACTTGTAGCAGTAATTGAGCAGTCTAACTGCAGGCATCTGAAAAACACCACAGTCTAGCATTGCTGGCTAGTGTCCAGAGACTTGTGACACTTAGGAAATTTCAACGGAGCAACAGCCAACAAATATATTGTATTTTCCTCCATGACTTCCCTGGTGTCTCCTTGCCACTACCCTCTAGGCAGCTGCTAAAAAAGCCCATTCAGTTGTCTGACATGATGCAAACACCTACAGTGCCAGCAAAGTGTTAGGAATCAGAACTGGGTGAATAATGAAAAAATGCTTAGCAAACATTCAGCCTAGTTTTTAAAAGGATTCACTTTGTTTGCAGTCATGCCCTTTCTTTGTTTTCCATGAACTTTCGAGCAATTGGGTCTTGTGTCCACGGAGGTTTGTGCAGAGCAAATTTCAAAGTGATATTTGTTCTGGAAATATTCCCCTACTCATCCGATTAGAGCACAGAAACAATAACGTGTGACCTTTCCAACCAACTACGCCTAAGCAAACCAGTTCAGATTTCAAATATTGGTACATGATCCAGACTAAAAAGCAATAACAGTAGCAATTTTTAAATATTCAGTCAAATAATTGTGAATAACAATGCTGCAGGAAACCCCATCTGCTGGTGGATATTCCATGAGCAGAAACAGAGACAAAATGTACAAAATAGTTTATTAGTTGGGAATTGTTCCCTTTGCTTCTAGAATCAAGCACAATTCGACTGAATTTACAAATCCCTCATTTATGTATTGAGCTCAACACAACAACTCCTGAGGTTTGCCAACCTCTGTGCTGTCTTGGCAGCTGTCTTATTATTGACAGCTATACCGTGGCCAAACATGTTGCACTCCAACCTCTTCTCTTTGTTACCTACAGACCCTAGTAGACCCCAGTCAGCCTGCTACTAAAGCGCGCTCAGGAACTTCAACGAGCTGTGAAACACATTCCCTCATTTCACTAACAGGTAGCCTAACAAAAGACTTCAGCAAAGAGTGTAAAGAGCCACCAAGCTGCAGAAGTAATAAGTGACCTATTATCTGCCTGGCTGGGTTGATTCAATGCCTCCTCATCACAAATTCTGTAATAAACTGGAGCTTGTGAATCTCTACTGAAATGTAAGCATCAGCCATGGAATAATCAAGTCCAATCTCTTGTCTCTGACAGTAGTTAATACTGGATTGCTTTGTCAGTTGCAAAGATCCACTATGGTACCTATTTCTGCAACACTGTACCGGAATGGGATTTCTGACCTATTATGTACCCTAACATTTATCCATTTTATATACGTAGCCTTTTAATTTGATTGTGTGCTGCACTGGCCCTGCAAACAGGAGCCCAACTGGCCTTCTTGACACCATCCCCTATTTCAATGATCTCTAGAATATCTCCTCTTAAAGAGTCTTACGTCGTTTCATGTCTTCTCATACAATAGCCCCCTTGCCAGCCTCTGCTCATTTTCATAGCCCTTATCCAGACCTTTTCTATTTCTGCCATTTTTTTTTGCAATCAAACTCTTGTCACACAGGATTGTTCTGAAACCACTTTTACCACCAGATTTTTAAAGGGAGATCACTTGGGTGCTCCATCCTGACCTGCAAATCCTAGCAACCGAGCAGCTAGGGGGCCCTCACATGGTAAAGCCAAAGTACAGTGGGAGTTGGAAGGGGCACCGTGGAGCTTATATCTGTATAATGAGGTCACTGTGTGGCACTTTGGTTTAGAATGCTGCAGAGATCTGAGGAAACAAAACAAAAATTATCGGAAGAAAGGTAGATATTTAAAATGCCTTTAACTGGTTGGTAATAAGATCTCAGCAGCACATGGAGCAGCTGATAGGCAGGGACATAGCACTACTGTTGAGTTGGAGATGTGATTGGCAGCAAGGATGAGCAAATCAGTTTGGATATACAGTGGAGTTGCATCATACGTGCATTTAACTTACGCAAATTCAGCTATATGCACACAATGAGCGTATGCCCTGGAGTGAGCATGAGACGGGAGACACAAATCTGCTGTTCCCTCAGTCGATCTCAGTTCCTGAGTGCCCCTCATACTGTGAGCATCTTGCTGCACTGAGTATGATTCTTGTGTTTAAAGATACACCTCTACCCCAATATAACGTGGTCCTCCAGAGCCAAAAAATCTTACCGCGCTATAGGTGAGACCGCGTTATATCGAACTTACTTTGGCCCCCCTGCTCCTTGTCCTCTGACCGCCCCCTTCCAGAGACCCCTGTCCCTAATCAGCCCCAGAACCCCACCCCCTACCCAACCCTCCTGCTCCCTGTCCCGTGATTGCCCCGACCCCTATCCACACCCCCACCCCATGACAGGCACTCACCAGCAGCGGCGGGAAGCAGAGCAGCCCAGCCCCAGCCCACTCCACTCCGCCAGCTCCAAGACGCGGCGCTCCGCTTCCCGCCGCAGGTGAGTACGCGGGGCGTCCTTTCCCCAACCTCCCCGCAATCATCAGCAGTGAGAAGCAGAGCGCGGCAGTTGGGAGCTGATGCACTGATCCGCCGGAGCACTGCTTTACCGTGTTGTACGCGAACCCATGATATCAGGTCGCGTTATATTGGGGTAGAGGTGTATGTATTTTTCATATAACATGGCCCCTAAATGCAAGCCAACTACTTCATCTGGTGATCAACCGAAGAAACAGTAATATGTTCGAACGCTGGAGGAAAAAATGGCTGTGTTGGGCTTATTGAGAGATGGTATATCAGTCTCCAACGTGGCGAGTAAATATGGCCACAACGAATCTAGCATCCGTGCCATCAAGATTCAAGAGAGAAATTTGTCAAGCCGTGGCATCAAGTGCTCTGATAACTGCTAAGGTGACAAGCCAGGTGTGTGATAAGACTTTAGTGAAGACTGAAAAGGTATTAAACTTATGGCTGGAAGACATGAACCATAAACATGTGCCTATCAATGGCAACACGTTGCGAGAAAAGGCTTTTAGCTTCTATGTGCTGTTCAAACCTCCCACCGAAGAGGGACGGCCTTCTGATGAGAAGGAATTCAAAGCCAGCCAAGGTTGGCTTAATGGTTTTAGGAACTGCTTCAACCTCAAAAACATGCAGACTACTGGTGAAGGTGCATCTGCTGATGAAGAGACAGCAAAAGCCTACCTCGAACAATTAAAGAAAGCCGTAGAAGAAAAGGACTATCTTCTGGAACAAGTTTTTAATGCTGACAAGACTGGGCTCTTCTGCAAAAATATGCCCAACCGCACTTACATTTCGAAATCAGAAAGACATGCCCCTGGCTTCAAAGCAGCTAACAACCATGTGACTGTGTTGTTTTGTGGCAATGCAGCTGAGCATTTCATAAAGCCAGGCTTGCTCTACTGGGCTGCAAATCCCCATGCCCTAGAAGGCAAGAACAAAAATCTCCTGCCTGTGTTCTGGCAATCAAATAAAAAGGCTTGAATGATGGCAGTATTATTTCTGGATTGGTTCCACAAGTGTTTCATTCCGGAGGTCAAGTGGTACCTCGAAGAGAAAGGACTTGACTTTAAGTGTTGCTGATCATAGACAATGCTCCTGGCTACCCTGAGGCACTCTGGTTTGCACGTAATGACACTGAAGTCGTTTTTCTCCCTCCTAATATCATCTCCGTCCGCCAACCTCTCGACCAAGGCGTGATTTGCTATTTCGAGGCCACATACATGAGACTTATGTTCTCATGGATACGTAGCATTATGGATGCTGATCCCAATCTTAATGTGATGGAGTGTTGGAAGTCCTTCACCATTGCCGATTGCATCACTTATATTAAACAGGCAATGGATGCAATCAAGCCTGAAACAGTCAATGCATGTTGGCGAAACCTATGGAAAGAATGTGTGAATGATTTTAAGGGTTTCCCGACCATTGAAAAAGAAGTGAAATGCATTGTTCAGGTGGCCAGGCAAGTTGGTGGTGACGGTTTCGTCGACATACTTGAGGAAGAAATTGAAGAATTAATTGAGAGCCATAGAGAAACATTGACTAACAAAGAGTTAGAGGAACTGATAAAATCGTCTACAGAAGACGATGATGATGACGATGAACAGGAAGATCCAGAAAGTTGGAATCTTCATAAATATTCTGAAGTATTCCAAGCAGTGAAACACTTGAATGATTTAATTTCTGAATACAATCACTCTATAGAACAAATCTTTAAAATGACACATAGTATTACAGACGATTTGAGACCGTATCAAGAAATTTTTGAGCAGCTCAAGAGACAACAGAGACAGTTGCCAATCACCATGTTTTTCAAGAAAAAACAACCAGCAGCAAATGAGCCTGGCCCATCGTCTCCTGGATCGACATCAAGCCCTGACACCCCCCAATAGTGTCATCATCATTGCAGATTAGCAAGAATATCCAGGATGAAAGGTGAGTGGTTAAGTTCACTGTTTATTCTTTCATTCATCTGTCTCTCTCTCTTTTACGTAATTAAAAATACAGTACTGTAAAATTATATTTTGCATATGTACTCTATTATATACTGTACATTACTGTATACATATTACTGTACAGGGTTGTATGCTGTACACAAAGCCATATATACTGTACTTTATGGGCGATTTAAGGGATTTTCAAGCGTAATTTTGACTATACGCGATTTTTGCCTTACACATTGACTAACCCCCGCGTAAGATGCGACTCCACTGTAAGAAGGGACCTGAACTTTTGGCACAAACCATAACTGAGACTTTTTTTGAGGTTCCAAAAACCTTCGCTAAACTGTTTGTTTGTTTTTGGTGGAGGGACATATTTTTTTTTGCAGTCGACTTTGAAAGATCAGAAGTGCTGACCTCATAAGATTCCAGCCCAGAGTTTCTGGACTGAAGGAATGAGTGTGCTAACCCTATTATTGATAAACATTTAATGTTTATATTGCTTAAATACCTAAATACCAACCAGTTTGGGGCCCCATTAGGATAGACATTGGACAAAATTATCAGTGGTATCCCCTACCGCAAAGAGCTTACAGAGTAAAAAGGAAAAAAGACATAACAGGTGGATGAGACAAACACATAGGTCAGGGTGTAGGATAAATGTAGTTAAGCACTGGAACAAATTACCTAGGGGAGGTTGTAGCATCTTCATCACTGGAGGTTTTTAAGAATAGATAAGACAAAAATACCTGTCAGGGATGGTCTAGATAATATTTAGTCCTGCCTCAGTGCAAGGAACTGGACTAGAAGACCTACTCAGGCCCCTTTCATTTCTATGCTTCTATGGAGTAACACAAATAAAAGTTTGTGAGCAGTTCTTAGTTAATCAGGAGCATTGGTGTTAAAGGCCCTCCTCTTCTCCCAGTTCCATCTCCCTTCTCCACCCTCCTACCCGGCATCTGAAATGCCCTCTCCCTACCATCCCACTTGGAGAAAAGCTTCGAAAAACTCCACCCACCTTTTCTCATCCATCAGGTGCCCTGTCCAGAAAGCACCATCCCAGGTGCCATGCCTGAATGGTCCTAACCCCAGCCTTTGGTGTTTCAGCCAGCCTGCGAACTATCTGCCATTTCCTGACATGAGATAGGAGCAGGACCCGGAAATGGCAGGAGATAGAGCACGTGCACGTAACAGAAAAGGGGAAAGGGTGTGTTCCCATCTTGGGGGAGGGCAGAGAGGTTCTGGTTTTGTCAAGGAGTCCCACACACCAGTGCCCCCTTCCAGCCTCTCCCACTGGAGACTAGCCAGCCCAAATGGTTTAAAACACATTCAGACTGCCTAATGTTCAGGCAAACATTTAGGTGTTTATCTGAAGTGAACTCACCTCTGAACCTTGACTCACTAGAGCTTGCAGGGAACATGAATTCAACTTACACAACAAAATTGAAGTTTTCTGGGGGAAAAGTCATGTCAAGTAAAATCAGAAAGCCAAAACCTCAATAGTTGCAGAAGTGACATTCCACAATATTTGGTTTCAGAAACACCCAAATGTTGGGATCCCAGGCTCCTCAGGAGCAACTCCGGCTTCACAACTGCCCACCAGGCAAGTTGCCAAGGAGCCAAAAGTCTAGAAACCTGAGTGTCCAAGCTTCCCATTAGGCATCCTGCCAAGGAGGCAGGCAGGTGGATGAGCCGGCAGAAAACCAGGCAGATTTCCTTTGGAAACTTGCCTCATTTCTTTGGAAAGATTTGTCAAGAGTGACACATTCCCACGGAACTTCTTGCTTTCAAGGAATTGGCATTTTCTGACAGAAAACATTCTGCTGGTAAGTTTCCAACCAGCTCTAATGCTCACTCACCCTTCATTATATATTAGTAGCCACATTGGCATTGACAAACACATAGACATATGCCTCCCTGCAGCTTCCAACCATGCAGTGCTTTGATGTCTGCACGAGGAGGGCTACAACTGTTTAAGGGATACACGTGTGGCACAGCCTCGGGGATGCTGCACCTGCTGAAAGGGCTGGAGAGCTGCCAAATATGCTCCTCTTGGAAAAGTCATTTGCTTTAGTATCTGCTAATTCCAGGCAGGGGGGCATGTTCTTCGTGCTTGGCTGTGTCCTCTCTGCATTCTCAAAGAACAAGAGGGGAGGGGAACAGGGCAGACAGTTGTGGTGCTTAATAGAAAAAATCCCCTACATGCTTCTTCCACAGAAATGAGAGAGGAAAGAAACAAGCTGACTGTAGCAGGCTGAAACCCTGAGCTGGCTTCTCCAAGATGGCTCATTAAAGAACTCCTGCCCAGCCCTGTCCAGATTGTCAGTGAGGCCTCTTAAATAAACCAAACTTGAAACAAAAATCTCCCTGATAAAGCATCCCTTTCTTCCGAGGCATATCTGCTGGTAGGGGGGTGAGGGTGCAATTTTCCCAGTGCTCCTCCATTGTTTGGAGACAGAATCAAAATAATTCAATCTCATTCTCCCTGGCCTAGGAGGACTACCAATGTCTCTCGCCTGTTATGAGGGAAGAGGCAGATTATATGGTGCCCCCCTTCCCAGAAGTTGTCCTAACTGGCTCAGTGGAAGCCCTGCTCCACTCTTCACTACAAGGCTCCTGGGCCCTGAAAGGAACAATAGTGCTGGGTCCTGACTGAATAGGATCTTCAGGAAAGAATCTCTCTCTCTCTCTCTCTCTCACACACACACACACACAAACACAGAGCACAGAGTTTCAAATTAAGATTCCACAGACCACTTGTTACATCCTGCAGATCACAGAATACAACCCGCAGCTTCTCTAATCCTAACTAACTGAACTTTCAGGTAAAAACCCCAAACCTGGAATGGATGTGCATGACCCAGCTGCTATACTCATTACTCTAAAAACTCTGGCACAAATTACAGAATAAATTCTCCCTAAACACTACAAAGAGCCTGGGGGGTTTCAGGCTCTAAGGGCCAGATATTTAAAGATATTTAGGCACCTAAACACCTATATAAATCTGGCCCTAATTGTTACTCCCGGGATCCCTTCTCCTCTCTCAACATCTGCCTCTGGCATTCCCAGGGTCTCTATTTGTCCTAGAATGAGGTGGCCTGGCCCCTGTGACTTCCCCCTCTGGCCTTAAAGAGCCAGTATACCCCATTACACTGCGGAATGGGGAACTGGGATTGGAGAAGAGTGAGAAAGGAGGCAGCTTAGAACTATGATGTATTTGCCACAAATTGCAGTAAATTCAGAAATCATTTCAACAGCGAAGTAAAAGTGCAATTCAGTCATTTTTAAAATCTGACCTGCTCTGTTCTCTACTATATCTCACTAAACCCCAGCATACTGAATCCCAGCATCTACTTTAATGCTACTGCTTAGCAAATAATAATACCAATTATTTCTCCCAGTGCACCAAAGAAATAAGTGTTAAAATACCTATTTTTATAAATGGAGACACTGAGGGAGGGAAATTAAGTGACTTGCCTGAGGCCGCAGAGAAAGTTAGTAGAAGAGCCGACAGTGAAACTCAGTAGTCTCTGACTCTCATTTCTGTGCTCAGGAATGGAAACATTACTCTGTATCTGCCCCCAGAGCCCTCTTAATTGCCCCAAAAAAAAATGGGCACCAGGAGATAATAAACATAATTCGGGGGGTGGAATTAGAAGCCTTTGAATGGTATTCCAGCAGTCTCTGAATAATCCCACCTGGACCTCACCACAAAGGTGATTTTAAATATTAGGAGCAAGGGGTATTGCATTTGGAGCAAGTGCCCCGTACAGCAGCACACCTGAGTTTTTAGGTTCATAGAATGGGGCTGGAGAATCACGGCTGTGAAAAACAAAATCTATGTGCAAATGAATTACATCACTCTCCGTCAGTCCCCCTGTACAGTGCTCAAAACTGCGTGTTAATGAGCATGTAGGAAGAGGGCCCACATCTGGCACATGTCATCTAGGCAAAGTGAAGTCAAGATTTCAAAGGGAGTTGGGGGGGGTGTAAAAGAGGAAAATGGGGATGATCCTGTAAGATTCCTCCACAATTAAGAAATAAAATTAAATCTCATATCTCTGTTGCTTGGGAATACAAGTTATCTGCAAGCAACACACAGGAAAACTGCAGTGGAATTACTGTCTAGTGACCCTGCCAGCAGGTAGGGGATCTTGGGGGATAACTACTGCACTGGTGGGGTGCCAAATAAACTTTATTAAGAAAATGCAAAAACAGGGAAAATTCAATAGTGAGGGGTATGGGGTTTGTTAAGGTAGACAATTGGG
>NC_133772.1:113884710-113927463 GCF_003597395.2 Chelonoidis abingdonii | reverse complement strand
TCTTGGGTCACACAGGTTAGCCGCGAGGCAAGCCTGAGAAGGAAGGGGAAGGGGTTATTTCCCCTGCTTTTAGCATCCAAGGGATTGGGAATCTGGGTGTCCCACCAAGGGAGGGTTGGGGACACCAGAGAGAGGAAAGTGGGGATCAGGCCCCATAGATTAATTCCTGATCTGGTATATATATAGTATAGTATACCTTAAGGCTGAAATTTACATGTGTGTGTATATACACACACACACAGTGTGGATACATGTATTTCAACCTGTAAAGTGCTATATAAATGCTATTGTCTTATTATTAATATGCATAACCATTAAACCTAGATGGTATATCTTTGTGCAGATGCAGTCTTTAGTTAGTCATTTCCCCTCTAAGTAACTGCTAGAGAGAGTAATTACGCTTAGTAGAACCCATGATTTCTAAGAAAAGGAATATAGAGTATGTGTGAAAACTTATGGTATGTCTACACAGGAATAAAATAAATCTGCAGCTGGCCCAGGTCACCTGACTCGGGCTTGTGGGGTTCAGGCTCTGGAGTTGAAAAATTGCTTGTAGACATTCGGGCTTGGACTGGAGCCTGAGCTCTGGGACCCTGCAAGGGTGGTGGGTCCCAGAGCTCAGGCTCCAGCCCAAGCCTGAATGTCTATATATCAGTTTTTAGCACTGCAGCCTGAGCTCTGCAAGCCTAAGTCAGCTGACCCAGGCCTGCAGTAGCTGTGCCACAGGGCCTTTATCCTCATGTAGATATACCCACAGAGGCTGCTCCCAGGGCGTTAAGGGCACTCAGAACCTTGCAGAGTCAGGAATAGCTTTGAATTCAAAAATAATTTTGCCTCATTAAAAGGATCTGTTTCCTGGGGATTCAGGTAGGCAGACGGGCTGGGAATATTACAATGGTTTCTGGGTTCAACCAGTTTGGAATAGATCCTGTAGAATTGGTGCTATTTTTTTCTTTTATTGTACCAAGGTCTGTGGGTGAAAGAGACAAGCTTTCAAGCTACACAGGGCTCTACTTCTACAGAATTTGGTCCAATAAAAGATACTACCTCAGCCAGTCTCTCTCGCCAATATCCTGGGGCTAACACAGCTACAGCAACACCGCTTTTTAAAAAAACAAACATTTGCCAAACATTTTTAAGCCTTGAAAAGGTTCTGACAGGTTGGCTAATCTTCAGCATGAAGGCTCAGGGTGGGTCTGAAATTATCTGAATCAGATCATTCAGTCCTAAAATATTAATAAGCTCTTAATTGATGCTGAATGATAGAGAGAGAGGTATCCCATTCCTTCCCTCCTTATCCTCTCCCCACTGCAACCCTGGATACAAGTGGCTCCCGTATAAGTAAATAAGAGTTACTCATAACTCATGGGCTCATAATTATGCTCATGATGTTATATCTGAAGGAAGAAAAGGGAATTTAAACAATAAAGACAATAGTTGTGTCTTGCTGACTGAGGGTTTGCATTCTGATCAGTAGCTGCCACATAGCGCAGTACTTTAAATGTCTGAGCATGACGATTTCCTCACAGCAGTCCAATAAGCCCCAGCAAATGGCTCTGCTAAATTCCTAAGGAGACATCAGACGGACTTCCCAAGCAAGATCCACAGCAACTGAAGCGTTAGTTAAGCAAAGGTTAATGGGCACTTACCACAAAAATGTTCCAGTTTCCTGGCCTTACTCCTCTCATTACTCATCCACAGGCACCACACACGGAGCAACAGCAACGGTGTTATTGACACCGAAAGTGAGAAACAACGAGGGATCCCACACCACCTGATGACTCAGCTCAGTGTCATAGCTACCCACTGAGTGGCTGGGAAGTGAATGAGGAGTCAAGCTCCCCTCTCTGCCGTACCAAGGACAGCAATGAAAACTTGATGTAGGGCTGCATTTCAGTGGCAGGCGAAGTGATTATTCTGTGTGAAGAACTGTTCCCGAGAGTCGCGATTTCTGAATAAAATTAAGCCTCACCACTCATGATCTCGTGATAGGACTCTCAAATGTCAGAATTTCTTTCCCAGCCCTGGCACAAATCTGTTTCCAGTTAAATAGGAGTTACCCCACCCTAAACAAAGGAATGTAGTTTCTCCACAGGACAGTTAATTCCAAAGTACTTTGAAAGACAATGATAATTCATTTACATTTCAGATAAACAAAGCTATCAAGCTAACAAGTGGGGGAAAGAGACAGCGAGGCTGCTCCCCAGCAGGGAAGAGAAACTTCTTCTGAGATACTGTATAAGGAAGGGAGGAGGGTGCCAAAATAAGCAATTGAATCAACTGAAAAAAAAAGATCCTGACATTTGAGAGTTTTAAAAGTGAGGCTTAATTTTACGTAGAAATCCAGTCAGCCACCCCTGTGCAACTAGAGCTCCAGCTGTCAGCCCTAGACAGCTGCTCTCCTGCCAGTCTGGGCAGTGGGAGAGGGGACCTCACTGCAGCCCCCCCAGGCTAAGGAGCAGAGGTGAGGCTGAATGCTGCAAGGGGCTGAAGTGAGGAGGGCAAGGGCTGATGGGGAGCTGTATTGATAGTGGGTTCTGAGCAGACAGGATGCATGCTGGGACGGTGAACTAAGGGCAGTGGGGGTTGATGGAGTAGGGGAATGAACAGATGGGGGGGATGATGGGCACTTGGGGGACTGAACTGAGGGGGAATGGGTCGGGAGAGAACTGATCTGGGACTAGAGGACAGGATTAATTGCTGGGCAGGAGATGGGCAGATGTGAGAGCTCATGCAGCAGAGGCCAAAGATCATCTTACCCAGTACATGTGGGAGAGTGGGCAACACTAATTGTTGCATGCACACACGCTGGGGCTGGGCAGGGGGAGTTCAAAAATCAAGAGATTGACCTAAAAACTATATAAGTCATGATTTTGGGGTGCCAACTCAAGATTTTTGTTCCTTTGAGGTTGGCAATACTGTGTGTGTGTGTTAGTTAATTCACACTAAAAGTTTTCTGGGACCACTTTGGGATGAAAGTTCCCATAAAAATGTAGGCCAACATTTTCAAAAAGAGGTGTCTAAAGTCAGGTGCTCCTATATCCATATTTAGCTGCCTAAATCAGTGACCTGGTTTTCAAAAGTGTTGAAGTCACTGAGAGCTGTAGAATGCTCACCACTTGAAAATCAGGCCACTTAAGTGCCTAAATATGGATTCAGGAACCTAATGTTAGGTACCTATATTCTTGGCTGTAGATATTATTACCTCATACAAAGAGCTGCTATTATCCATCATAAATACGTGACATTTCAGAAACTGCATTCTACTAATTGGCCCAGCTCCTCAGACAGAACTGAGACACAGCCCATCTCAGAAGCAGGAACACAAAGGTGGCGTTTGTGCTCATCTGAACTTAGACTACTCCTCTGGTGTAATTACAGCAGCCAGTTACACTTGGAGCTGATCATGGTCCCAAGGGGCCACTTAGCAGTTGACAATCAAATGAGTGTAAGCGCGCCCCAGCTGTACCACCTTTACCTAGCCATAGTCCCCTACACTAGCAGCAGAGAGGGGGTTGTTGGTGTAAGAGCTGGTATGCTGGTTCCAAGCCAATAGAGGATCACTCCTTCACTGCTGTAGTCTCCCATGGTCATTTATGGCAGTCTTAGGTCCCCCTAGCAGGGGCAGAAGCATGGCCACTGAGTTTATCCTAACAAATCCACCCAAATCTATTAAATATATAATCAGGGTATATTTGTTTGCCTGTAAATTACCAATGCCACATGTAACTGAGGTCACATCTGCCCTTATTCTTCACCCCACCAAAATGAACCTTCTAGTGACACACATCAATGTGTTTCAACACTAGCAACTGAGGAGGACCCACAACTGACCATTGCTGTATTCAGAATTGTGATTAGATACTAGCCCCATTGACACCTATGGTTATAACTGCTAGTCAGAGGTATAAACAAAGGGGATGGGTTTTACTTGAAGTCTCTGAACCTACTGCACGGACATTTTCCTATTCGTCTGCTGTGCTCCCATGGCCCGACAGCAGCCCTGATTCTCTAAACACTAACCACATCTTACACTTCCAGGGTACTGTGAGAAGCGCCGCTCGCTGCCATAGCATCCTCTGGCATTGCAGAATGGTGTTGGAGGGGTTTTTGTCTCTAGAGCCCCAGGTTGAATACTTTGGCCCTGTAATGGCTGCCTCTGTATCCATCTTCCATTGTCCAGCCAGGTCACCTTTTAAGTTCAATCCGCTTCTGGGGTAACAAAAGTCCAACTAAATGAACAAACCAAACTTCCAAACAGCTCTTCTTCCCCTCTTTGACTATACTGAAGTTCCCTGCCCCTGGCCTCTCCTCCCAGGCCCTGTGGAGTTCTTCTCTTCTCATTAAGGAGAGCACTACATCCCAGGGCTTTTCCCCTGGAGACCTTTCTTCCCAAATAGGTTTCCCCATAGCTTCTCCTTGCTGGAGACTCTGACAGTTTTTACAGTTATTACAGGCCCTATCTCAGGGCCTCCTACAGGAGCCTAACCTGCTCCCTATAAGTTCTCTTCAACCTGCCTTCACCAAGCCCTTCCCAGAGACATGGAGCTTTCCGCTTCCTTTTTCCTAAGCCTCCTCCCAAACTCAGTTGTCTTCTCTACCTATCTAGTCCTCTCCGACCCTTCTACAGTTGGCAGCACTAGTTGTAATTAAGTCACCAAATCAATATCAGCTGACGGATAATGGCTATGTCATGCCCAAGGCCAGCCAGCCTATGACAGGCACTATACATCTGAGGATAGCTAATTAATCAATACCCCTGTTAGGTAGGTATTAATGGTATTATCAATTTACAGATAGGCACACCGGAGGTGGTTAAGTTACTTACCTCCAATATTTTACCCAGCCAGTCTGTCAGAGCAGGAAACAACCCAGGTATCCAGGGGTAAATGTAACATTCAACACTTACAGGTACAGGGGCTGGCTTTGGCCCCCAGAAGCGGCAGGGCCTCGGGTGGAAGGGGCTGGGCTGGGGATCTGCATCCCCCAGCCAGCCCAACCGTGCTGCCTGGCCCACGCAGCCTGGGGCTCCAGCAGTGACTTAAAGGACCCGGGGCTCTTGCTGCTGCTGCGGTAGTGGCAGCAGGAGACATGGGACATTGTAATAGTTGGCCCTAGGACAGCTGCTCCTTTTGCCCCCCTCCCGCCCCCTGTCAGCAGCCTGTGAGAGGCAAAAGGGGCAATGATGTCAAAGCGCTGCCACTGCAGCGCTTTAAGTAGGGTTCTTAAAGCACTGCTGCGGCAGCGCTTTAACACTGGCTGAGTACAGGCTGGTACCGGCGGCCACTTTTTAATGGTACGTCGTCCTGGCCCATACCAGCTTCCTTTCACCCTGCAGATATCTCTGCTCTAATTATTAATTTCACTCCCTTCCGTAAAAGCTCAGGTTACTGATACTCTAATTACATTTATTTGCCGCACCTACGAGTCCCATTTGTGGACTAGAACCCCACTGAGCTAGGCATGGTACAAACACAGAACAAAAAGTAAGGATGCACTTGCTGTCTTTAAATGGAGAGAAGATGTTGTGGAAGAGCTGGCCCAGAAAGGAAGAAAAGGAAGTGTAAGAACGTTGGGAGTTTATTTAATCCCCTCAGCATGTTGCCTGAGCTCTCAGATTTCCTTCCCTGTGTCTTCTGTAAGGAAGGTAAACTGCTTTGCCATTACCTTTCAGCGCCCTCTGAATCCAAAATCACGACGCTGTCTTCATGAAATGCATTGCAGAGGAACTCTCAGCGTGAGATGCTCGCCCTGTGTTTATGGCTTTCAGGATCCTCCTGCCCTCCCCCACCACCACCCCAGCCTTTTGGCAGCACTTTTCAATAATTGCCTCACGCTGTAACTTTAATGCTTTGGAAGGAGGGGAAGCAGTGTAGGAAGCAGCTTCTACATTGTGTATGCACACTTACCATACCTGCACATAGTTATACAACACTGTACAAGTGCAGGGCACTGTCAGAGGAATGAGTATCTCAGCAATGTTCAAATTATCATGGCATTGAGGTTATTGGTCATATTCAGTACCTTTTTTTTGCAAATCTGATTAAAATAATCACACGTGTACATAGATTCTTTCATTCAAATTTGTCTCCAACCACACAACGTGTGTGTTTTTAAAATGTATATTACACACAAATGCACGCATGCATGCATGCGAAGCGCTAGATTTTCAGTGGGTCTATATCAATGTATTTCCACTGAAGTCAATAGAGATATGCCATTTGACAACAGATGAGCTCCTGATCCAAAATCCCTTTGCCCAACCCTAAATTGCAGCCATCTCTGGTAAGATATAAAGCAGCTGTTAAATGGCACACAGCCATGCTACCCAAAAGGTGTCTAGGACAGGTAATGAAGGAAAAACCTCATCCCAATGAAACAACAAGAGAAATATAGCAAATCAAAATGTACCCAAACTGGCCAGTACACCACATTTAATACCGAGTTTTGCAACACAACAGCAACAAATAGTTATGGGAATTTTAATGGTCACAAGACATGAGGACTTACTTCACTAACTTCTCATCATGAAGATGACACCTCTACCAGAACAGCACCTGCTAGCACCATGACAGACACTGCTTTAATGCTGATGTGAAGGGAAGAGTGCCATCTACTGAATCATGAACTCCACTTTCTGCAGCATTTGAGTACTGAATCAAGCTAGCCCAGCTTAGCTGGTGTGAGCCATCAAGATCACAGCCCGAGGGAGTGTGGTTCAAGTAGGGTTACCAGATGTCCTGATTTTATAGGGACAGTCCCGATATTTGGGGCTTTTTCTTATATAGGCTCCTATTACCCCCCAAACGCATCACAATTTTTCACACTTGCTGTCTCGTCACCCTAGGCTCAAGTCCTAATAACAAACCCTAGGAAAATTCCCCTTTGTATAGAATATGGCCCAAACTGGGAATTCAAATCCAACTGTTAATGCAATTCGAATTCCCTAGATGTATCATGCGGGCTCTCAAATGAACAATTTTAGAAGATTCCCATCAGAAGTCAATAGAGGTAATTGGACTCCCAGCGATACTGTGTATAAATCCCACTGTGGGTTGCCAACTTTCTAATGTCTGAAAACTGGAACCCCTCACCCTGTCCTGCCTCTCCCCCGGCCTCCCAAAGGCCCACTCTGGCCCCGCCTCTCCCCCAAAGCCTGGCCCCTGCTTTGCCTCTTCGCCCAAGGCCACAGCCCCGCTCGCTCCTCTCTTCCCCTCCTCCATTGCTCACTGCTCTCCCCCTTCCCCATTACGAAGTCTGCCAAGCCCTCTGCTACTTTAATGTACATCCCTCTGCACTTGAACTGTGGCATAAGCGTCAAGGAGAAATAAATTCAGGCCTGGCATACAGGGGTGCTGGAACAATTTTTACAGTGGCAGCGCTGATGATGGAAACCATGTATTTGGTGTTTGTTATTACTACGTCAGGCCAGGTGGTGCAGCAGCACCCCTAGTTCCAGCACCACCGCTGGCATAAGCGGGGATCCCATCCCTGGGAGTTAACAGCCTTGGGCCCTCTTCTTATCACAGGTCTGAATTTGGCCTCTTCGTTTTAAGCCTCCCCCCGCCCCGCCGAATTCTGCCTAGGGTGCCAGAAACCCTGGCGCCACTCCTGCTTCCCATATAGGAACATAAACGTCACTTCCACCCCTTCCAGGACTAAAGAGAAGATAGAGATGCTGAAAGCCTCGTGGCATGAATGACCCACTTACAGGAGCCAGGAGACAGACTGAGAGTCCTTCCCTGTTGTAAGGATACAGGGCCCTCTAGAGTTTGTTGTACACTGCCATCCTCAAGGGAGAAGCTGAGCTAAATTGGTGACTTGCCCAGAGGGCTGAGTTCCCACTCACCAAAAGGCTGACCATCCCAATACTGAAGGAGTTGCCGACGGGAGGCCCCAGAGACTAAGAGGGGGAAACTGAGGGACTTCCTATCATACCTCCCCCCTTTCCGAACATTTTATTCACCTATATAAAGCTCTGGAGGGAAATCATGCGGGAAGGACACTGCTACAATGGAGCTGAATGAAAAGAGGGTGGTATCTTGGCACAAAAGAATGTGAGACTATTCCAAGGGCAAGGGGCAGCACCAAAGAAGGCAAAAAGAAGAAAATGGGAGAAGGATACGAAGGGAGCAATGATGCAAGAGGGAAAGGGATTGGACAGGACTTGCAGGATGAGATGGGAGCAGACATGTAAGGAGGAGCAGAGCGTTATGCACAGCTGCGAGGAAGAGGATTAGAAATTTGGACTTGATGTGGAAGACAAGTGAAAGTCAATGATGAAATCTGAATGGAGTAATATGCGCAACAGATTATATTTTCAACAGCATTTTGAATAAACTAGAGAGAAGCAAGGAGGCCAAAGGGAAGGTGGTTGCAGTAATCAAGGCAAGAGATAACAAAAGCATGGACAAGGCCTTTAGCAGTAGCAAGGGACTTTATTTTAAACCTACCATCACAGCTAGCCCTTTTGCTGGCAATCCACCAAACAGGCCAAGGATCAAATAGGCAACGGACACCTAACTCTTCTCTCCTTCCTAGAGCTGGTTTTGGGTTGGGGCTAAGGAACGCTGGCAGGACAGCACATGGATTGTGTGCACTGCTACAGACTCTACTGAACTATACCTGGTATTTTGTGGGCAGACTGAAAGTTCACTTTCTAAAACTGTCAGTCTGGGAGGAAAGAGCTGTTCAAGAATTTTGGCAGCTCCTCACTGCAAATTCCTATGGAGTTTTTATTTCCACAGGAATATTAGCTCCAGATACTGTTTGTGTCTGAGACAAAGGGCCCGATCCTGAAAACCTTCACTTTGGCGAATAGTCCCAATGAAAGTAATGGGATGATTTGTGTGAGTAAGGCGTACTCACGTGAGTATGAGTTTCAGAATGAGGCCGATGCTTTGGGGAGCACTGACATATGGGATGTGGACCCCTAGAAAATTCTCTATCACATGTATTTCCACCTTTATAGCTTAATGATGAGAGAACAAACACGTGACAGATGTTAGTCACATTGCTTAATACATGACAGGAAGGTGCTCAAATACTGTGGCGACGAGCATGGTATAAGAACCTATATAGAATAGGCTAGAACTACCTCTCTGTTCTTCCATAGTAAAGCACTATCTCTGGGGGCTACACCATCGACTCTATAGCTTGTGTTTATGAAGCTCATTTTCTCCTTTCATTAGCTCTTATCACTCTCTCTCTGTACTGCTGCAGATCTCTCTTTCTGTATTGTTAAGGGAGCCAGCCAGTGTAGCAGCCTCAATAGTCGTAAATTTATGTGTTACTCAAGTGATGATCTTCACCACAACCCTATTATCCTGTCATCCATTCTGCCTTTTTTAATGCACCTTCAAAGTGCTCCCTCCCTGCAAACTGCTACAGTAAAAATAAATTAAATGAATAAAATGAGCTTCATTATTTAGTGATTGTGTTGCTTTAAAAAAATGAGACCTGTGAAAGAAAACAAAGACAGAGGGGGGAAAAGAAAATACAGCAAGCAGCAATGCTAATGAGTGACAGCACAGACAAGCCCCAGGTCAAAACAAGGGAGTACTAAAACCAGCCAATCTGAGCATTTGGCCAAAATTTGAACCAGACATCATGCTCCAATATTTAGTGTACAATTTTGCTCCTAACAATGACCTGCATTTAGCAATCACGGTGAAGAGCAAATGAATGGGAAATGCAGATAAAACAGGACAGACACAATTAGATACTTAGAGTGTAAACTCCTGGAGAACAAACTGTCTTTTTGTTCTGTTTGTACAGCACCTAGCGTAATAGGTCCTGGGCCATGATTGGGACTTCTAGGCACTGTGATAATACAATCATAAGTAACTCAGTTATATTAAATAAAACATGCTCTGGATTTAAAAAAAACAGTGGTTTGTTTTTTTTCAAATGTGGGAACACTGAGATTATCATACATGTTCAGACCAGTGGCCCATCTAATCTGGTTTCCTGTCCCCAACAGTTATCAGTACAAGAAACCCTTTACTGGACAATTATGGAATAAGTGACCTACGAAAGAATTTTTCCCAGATCCAGGCAGTTAGGGTTTGCTTATGCTCTGAAGCGTGAGGGTCTATATTCTAGTTGTCCTAGCTTCAGAGGGGCTAGAACTAGGGATGCAGGGAGTGCTGCAGCACCCCCTAACTTGAAGTGGTTTCCAGTATACACATGGTTTATGGTTTGGTTCAATGGCTCTCACCACCCCCACTACAGAAATTTTCCAGCACCCCTGTCTAGCTTATGTAATTGGGATGTGTTTACTATTCAAAAAAAGATTAGACATTTCTATGAATCCTGCCAAACTGTTGACCTCCATAGTATCATGTAGCAGTGAGTTCTGCAGGTTGGCTGTGCACTCAGTAACACAGAACTTCCCTTTATCAGTTTTAAATCTGTTGCCTTTTAATTTCATTGGGAGTCCCTTTGAAATATACCAGAGTGAGTTGTGCTTACGGCCCTGGGTAGCCTTACTACAACCTTACACTAGACCATATTGTCTCCTTACATTTTTAAATTAGTGAAAACCAAGGCATCCCAAGGAAACAATTTGTAAGAAAATAAATACAGAACTCTCAGCTTGCAGAGAAGCCCAGAAGGCAATGTAGAGAGCAACCAGTACTGTGATGTCACTATTCAATTACAGAGAGCTACGTTGGATAACGGAGTTCACACGAGATTAACTTTACTTAGATTATCATAGGCAAATTGAGCCCCGTAACTTTATAACAAGTTCTCCCCTTATTTCAATCCCAGTTTGTATGGCTACAGATAAAGCTTGGAGATGGATTTTGGTTGTTGGGTTTTCAGCTCCCTAATTAGGTACTACAGTCCATAAAAAATTCACTGCAGTAAAGAATCAGAGGAGCTGGCAGAGTGAAAATGTCTTTAATCCTTCTGACCTTTACCACAAATCTCCCTCCAACAGAAGACACAGCTGGCTTTTTCTATCCACTGACAGCATGGCTTATTGTGGGATTCCACTTAACCAGCACTCTGGAAATTCACTAAAGCCACTGCTGGGGACCCACCTTTGTTTTACAAGGATGAAATGATACACAACCTGCTTAAGTCTAACTTGATTGTTGTCAGTTGTTCCAGACACACCCATGGGTTACAGCTGCAGAGCTACCAACATTCCAGATGTGCTCTGGGGAAACTCGTCTGCACCATTGCCAAATATAACAGATCTGTTCAAGTAGATGCCAAACTTGTAAGGCAGGATGGCCTAGTGATTAGGGCCCTAGGTAGGCACTTGAGAGACCTGGGTTGAAGTCCCTGCTCTGGCACAGACTTCCTGTGTGACCTTGGGTAAATCACCTAACCCCTCTGTGCCTCGACTCTCCGTGCATGAAGTTGGAATGACCACATGTCCTTCTTCCACAGGGACATTGTAAATGCATTAAAGATTGTGAATTGCTTGGTTATTATGGTAACTATAAACTGATAGATTTGCAGAATATTCTAGGTGCACCAAAACACCTTATTATACCCCACAATTAGAGGGGGACTACACAGCGTTGTGGGTGTGATATAAAAGTTTTATCAGCATGAGTTTGATATGACTATTACTAGTGACTAGAGGAGTTGAGGAGGCTGAGTGAGAGTTACAGAGGGTGCAGCAGCAGCAGCTTGGTACAGAGGTTTCCACTGTAAAAATAAAGTCCTGTTGAAGTTGTTAGTACCTTGCTTGGTTGATACAACAACTAGTAAAGCCATGAGTGACTTATGCAGGTCATTTCAAATGAGTGCCAGTAAAAGCTTTATACCCAACTGCACCATCATGGCTTCTGTACATACCACACTTTAAATAGAAAAACTAAATGTTTGAGATACCTTTATAATTTATTTTCACATCTTTTTTAATTAGACCTATTTTTGTATCCTTCCAGCTGTATTGCCTGGCTCCCTTAGTAACCATGTATCCAACTATAGAGAACTCAGAGGGAGAGAAAAAGAATACATTAAAACTAATCCATTTGTTAAAACCCCAAAATAACCTGAACTTGATGTTTTTGGACTGGATACACGCACCTAAAATCAAGAGTCCCTTGGAGTACTTTGCTTGTCCCATGTGTGGAGGAGCAGAGAGTATGGGGTTTGCCTCTTTAGATCCACACAAGCACATATGACTCCAGGAACAGCAAAGACAAGGGTAGCAAAGTCCGCAATGGTATCAAAAGCCATGGGCCATTGGAACAAAGAGAAATTCCTGGTCTACAAAATAAGGCAGCAGTACTTTCAGGGGCAGAGCATGCCACCTGAAACCCTATTCCCTCACAGACACAACCCTGTGCAACAGCAACCATTCTAGAATGAAGGCCTGGGAATTCCTTTCTTGCTCTGCTGTATGGCTTTGCATGGCAGTGGCCAAAGAGAGAGAGAGAAACAATATCCCACTAAGAAAAGTGGGGAAAGGGAGTTAAGGATAGTGCCCACTACTAAAGTGGCCCCTTCCCCCCTTCCACTGAAGCTCAAATGAGAGAAAGAGAGAAACGGATCCATTTTCTGGCTCTTACACCATGTATAACCTTGCCACAAGAACAATCCATCCCAAAGTTAAACAGAAACACAAAGAAAGTAATATTTTGAGACACCTTCATGCCTTCCAACAAAACTGTTCCATCAAGGGAAGCTGGTAAGAATGAACCTTTGAGTAGTCACTCAGAGCAGAAACACTATTTTTGGGGGGGAAATCCACTAAATCAAGTGACTCTTTAATGAGGCGTAGGCTATACCCTGCAGGTGCGATCTTCTTTTAAGAATGATCTTCACAGATAGCTAAAACAGGCACAAACCCAGTATCCAGTAGTGAACATCAACACCACAAAACCCACGGAAGTCTACTCTATGCTTCATGTAGGGGCACAGTCAGTGCCCTGGCTAAAGACCTATTTGGGTATCTGTGTTCCCTTAACCTAAAATTCCTCCTACAATGCCAACTGCAGACAGTATTCTCCTTCACTTCCTGTTGCATTTTGCTACAAATCAGCTCCTATCTTTTGTCCCAAATGATCTCTGTACAGAATACTGTTTGTAAAAGGGTTCTGGAACCTTTTGAGAAGAAATGCACAGACACAAAAAGAGGAGGCTGCTGCAAAATGTGGTCCCTATATTTCAGTCACCCAGCCCCACTGCACACATATCATGATCAACAGGATTTAGTGTATAATTTTGCTGCTGCTTCCTAATGAAGTGGCTTTGCTTCTGAAAGCAATTTGCAAAATGGATGCTTTTAAAAAGTGATTCCCATGCCACCATTCTCCCACCACCCCTCAAAATAGGCAAAAGAGCAGGGACGGGCACTGTGACCTTTGCCCAGAATCCACAGTAAACAATTTTACGAGGTTCAAACAGGTCCCCCCAACTTGTTTTTAAAAATGCACTTTTAATTTTTGCTCCACCTCTGGACATCCAGAAACAGCCATGTCAAAACACCATGAGAAAAGAAAAATGCATGGGATTTAGGGTCTGACTGGAAGCAGTATGTGCTGGAAATCTCATGAGAAAAGCCTGCTCTCTCTGGAATTCCAGTGGAGGTTTGCAGACACATGATCATTCAAAAAAGCATCGGAAGGGCTGAGTGCTCATCTTCACTGAGCCAGAAGATCACCCTCTCATCTCCCCATATGGATTTGTTTCTCTTCAGTTTTCCCCAGGCTCCCTACTAGAAAATCCTCATTTTGAATGGGTGAGAAAATGCCAAGGAGGAATATAGGGATTGTGAAACCTGGGAGCAGCTTGGAGGGGCTGATTTAGGAGGAAACATTAAGAGTTAAATATAAATGGCTTGGACAAATGATGACCAAGGAGGGGAGTGATAATAGTCCACAAGTATGAGAGGGGCCTTGGAAGAGGAAGGGGCATAACTAAGAAAAAGGGAATGAAATTAAGAAAGGGAAAATTTAGGCTGAGTATCAGGACAGTGAGAGAGTGGAATGATGTGGAATTATTATTCATTTGTATTACCATAGTGCCTAGGACCCCTTGTCATGGACCTGCACCCCATTATGATAGTGAACAGGGAAAAGGACCAGAGATCCAGCACTTGGGATATTTAAAAACTGGACTGCACAAAAGACTGGAAAATACAATGGGAACCATTGACCCCAGCAAGGAGGACAAAATGGTCTAACACAGATTTTCACTTTTTAATGTCTGTGATTTCTAGGAAGGCTGAAAGGAAACTGAAGCTCTTACACATGGGGAAAAGGTTTCTAGGGGAGGGAGGAGAACAAATTGCCTCTCATAAGGAGACATTTATTTTACAGCTCTCACTCTCAGGTGATGGAATTTACATCCCAGAGATTAGGATTAACCTTCCAATCACAATGAGCAATGATATGGAGTGATATCACTGAGCAGAGAAGGGTCACAGTTTATTCAGGGTATTTTTCAATCTTTCTCAATTATTTGTGCATGTGGTCAGAATGCAACTGCTTGTCACTGTCTTCAGGGAATCACTTGCTGATGTTTCTTTGCTTGTTCTCCCTCTTCCATCATCTGAGCAAAATGCTTATCCTCAGATTGTTGCTTCCCTTGGGCAATCCCAGGGTGAGTTCTTTCCTCAGTCCCTCTCTTCATGATCCTGTGTCTTATCCTAAAATATCTGACTCTGGATTTCCAGGGCATCCCTTGGGACTGACTGTATCATTCAGAGGGAAGGTCCTTTTCAAGGTCTAACCTTTAGAGGAATTTTCTCCTTCAGTCCATCCATGACTGATAGTTTAATAACTCATCACAATGGCACACAATGAAGGTGAAAAGTGTCATCAGGTCGGCCATCCCATCCCTTCCCCTGATCTTCTCACATGTTTCTGATGACCATCTGGGTGATACAAATATCTGTCTCTCTGGGAAAAGGCTGCACTAAGGACTGGGAAAAGCTGTGTTGTTTTGCTTCCCAGTAATTTGTTGGAATATTTTATTCATTTTCAATTGATGTGGACTTGCAAACACCACCTACCCACAAGAGTTCAGGTTGGAAAAAAGCCACAATCTTAAAGTGAAACTTAGTCTAAACTAGTGAACTTCCCATGGTTTTTGCATTGAATTTGCACAAAAGCTACAGCTGCATCCATCTAGTGCTTGGGCTGCACCAACTATCAAACCTAATCTCAATTTAGAGTTTGCAGCAAAATTTAAAATCATGTGGTTCTACCATAAAATCTGTAAGGAGGGGGAACATTTTGGATATTTCTAACTGTGACCAAATCATCTCATTATCTCATCTTCCACCGAGAGGCCAGGAATTGTAGCTCTGCAGAAGCAGAATGGCATTGGGAACTGCTGAATCCCACTTTCGTTTCAACCTTTCAAGAGGGTCAAATCTGTGCTTTTTCTTTCCCAGTTTTGATGCCACAGTAACTCATCAGGCTCTCAGTGGACTCCATACACCATTAACGGACAGCAAGCCTGCTCTACTGCAATCCTGCATTGCAATGCTTCATCTCCCCTTACCTTGCATGCTTTGCATTGGATCGCTGGCAATGTGTATACACATTCATTTTAAGACAAGTAACCTGGCTGTTTCCCACATGTGAAGCTAACTAAAGACAAAACTCCCTAATAATCTCAAGCTTCTCCATCAGGCACTTGTGAATGCAACAGATACTGGTGCTGTTGGTCTCGCTCATCCCTGCACTGTGACTCCACTCAGCAGAAACAAATGTCCTGAGAAAAAACAGGGGGAATGACTACTTAGAGCAAACTAAACGTTCAACCAGAGAGTTTGCTGTATTTGTATCAAGGTGTCGCTAACCTACAGTGGGAATTTCCACACCTGAGAGATGCAGCTATGCCGACCTCACCCGCAGTGTAGACAGCGCTAGGTCGATGGAAGAATACTTCTGCCCACCTAGCTACCATGTCTCAGAAATGTGGATTACCTATGCTGATGGGAGAACCCTTCTCATTGGCATAGGTAGTATCTACACTGAAGCACTTCTGCAGTACTGCAGCTGTGCCACTGTAGAAGTTTTATAGTCACAGAAACCAACCATTCACCTTGCATTCTGAGCCAGAGCCAAGCTGGGGCTTTATGAGGCTGAGTGTGGGGTCAGTGTGGTGGAACAAATTGGGAAGTCCAATTTTGTATCAATCACAGCCTTGAAATGGCAACTGCCGAAGGAGCTGGCAAGAGCAATGGAGAACTAAAGGCCTTCCTGGGTACCTCCTTTATATGAGTTCTCAGCCGTCTTCCTCTTTGACTTCTCCATCCATTGAGCCGCCATACTGATGACTCAGTGATGGTGTCCAAGAACTGGCATTACCATGACTGGCTAGGTAAGCCTGGCTCTGCCTTTGACATGCCGATAAATGAAGTGGCACATTGGGGCTGCTGGGTTTCCTTTGTGGAACTAAACCCTCTTCCACTCACTGACTTTTCCCTGACCTTCTCCCTGGATATCACAGAAAATCCAGTGCCAATCCTTTAACCTGGCAAATACTCTGATAGAAAGGTGATGGGTGCCAGTAGAAAACTCTAAAGCAGAGACAGATAGGAGGATGAAGTGTCACACACACAGAGTCTTATGCCTTCCAGAGAGGGGGACCTTCAATTATTCCCGGTGGGTCTTAAATCATCCTTTAGCACCCCATTTGCCAGTGATAAACAGAGGAATCTGCATGAAATACAAGCAAAGGGTTAAATTCCTCCCTGCATTCTGCTACAGATGCTTTCCCTAGGAATTTTTAAGCTTAATTGGCTCTGCGTAGGAAGGAAGAAATCGTTGATATTTTAGTTACCTCTATATATTCTAGGGTTGTTATTTTTTTAATAAAAAATAAAATGCTGTTATTAAATGATTATTCAGAATGGGATAGTATAGCTATTAAAAATAATACTCAGATCGTAATCAGTTCTGCTGCCTCTCAGCATGTGGGTGGGTTTCAGATGAGCACCAGGGAGGGATTTAGATGTTTTTGGGTTGGGTTTTTTGGTACTGGTGGGGATGTATATTAAAACTTTCGAAGTTATTTTGATGATTTCATCTCACATCTGCTTAATTTTCATTAGAAAACTGTCAGTAAGGGAGTTAGTTGTGGGCTATATGATTTGGACTCCTCTCCTTCCACGAACTTGAACTGAGACCCACCAACTCATTTCACATATCACTGAGCAGGGCGGACATGACTCTCAGAAAGTACTTATCTGAGCAGGATTCAAACCGGAGACTTCACCATAAGAGTCTGCAACCCATCACCTGAGTAGCCCCATCCCCTAAAGTTATTTGCTCTTTGTTCCAGCAGGTGCCTTTAAGTTGCCAGAATTAGGACAGAAAAGCAGAAGAGGCGTCTCCTTTCAGAGAAGATTTGTCCTTTAATACAGATACAGTGCAAGAAATGTGGAATTTGCGGGGATACAGCTTTTATGTGCAGCCATTGACCCTCCTTTGGATGAACTTGCTTTCCCTTCATTGTAGTTCTAATGTTTTTTCACTTTTCTTGTTTTCTGTTTCTCTTATAATTTAATTACCAAAAAAAAAAAAAAACCTCCCCCCCCGCCCCCCCCCCCCCCCCCAAAAAACAAACAACAAAAAAACCCCAATCCCAGAACCCCAATGAGACTCTCCAACTTGTTCTCAGGGTGCGCACAGCCAACACCAGAAAGAGGGTTGCACATACCACAACAGGAGATTTGTGGATGTACAGAGAAGGTAAATGGGCTGTTACCACTACATTTTCAAAGGGATACACATAGGACAAAGAATTCCAGACAGTTTTTATTAAAGTAAATGTGGGTGGAGGGGGGATGGGAGGGGTCACTCAGCTAGAAATATAACCGTTTGAAAAGGTGCCTTCTACCTGTCTATGAAGTCAGTAAAGCTATTAATACCTTGACCTTCTGCAGCATCTGCCACAAGTGTTTGTAAAGTGCTTTTGTATCCATTTAGTAATTTGGCCTTACAAGCCCTCTGAGAAGATGGTCAGTATCGTTACAATCTACAAATGAGGAAATTGAGATACAGCGCAGTGATATGAGATGCCCAAGGTCACACAGTAAGTCAGTGGCATAGCCCGGAATATAACCCAGAACACTTTACTCTCAGTCCAGCACTCTGATTTATGTGCACACTTAGGGAGTCCATATGTCCTGCTTTGGTTGGGACACTCCATTTTTTAAGCGCTGTTCTGGCCGTCCCAACTTTTTTGGCAAAAATGGTCATTGGTCACATTTGCTGTTACCAACCTGATCAGTTGTCAACAGCAAATGGGACAAATGCCACTTTTATCAAAAAAAGTGGGGTGCGGAGGAACATGTGGTTAGTGCGGGGGGAGCAGAGATGCCATGGTCAGCTTCACACAGGGAGAAGGGTCTTGGGCTAGCAGCTCAGGCCACTCTCATTTGGGGGGAGAGGGGCCTTGGGCAAGCAGCTCAGGCCATTCCCATGCAGTGTCCTGTTTTCCCTTTGGGAAAAATGCACGCTCCTTCCACTTGCTTCAGAGTATCTATTCATATTTAGATAAAAAAACTGAGTGAATTCCTATGCTTATGTGATTGACGGGTTTACACAGCAGCTGGGGTGTAAGCATAGCTTGGACATGACCTGTGGAAACTCCCCATCTCTGCCACTCTTGATCTAGATTTGGGATCTGATGCATCCTGTTTCGCCAATGCACCTCTATCCTACCCTGCAGCATCGCCTGCTGTTCCAGTCCTGGAGCTTTCCTCCCCTCCAGTTTTGTCAATTCACCTCTATCCTGACCTGCAACACCTCCAGCTATTTCAGTTCTGGGGCTCTTTCTTGCAGAAAAATCATGCTGAACTATGGCCGTGATTTTATTAAGTGAACGAATGAGGACTGAAAGAAACCAGGACTGAAAGAAACCAGCACACTCATTTTCACTTGTAATGAAGCACTTGACTGAACCTGGCTCTACAGAGGTGAAAGACTTCTACACACAGAAGTAATCCAACCTAGTGGCTTTAGTAAATTTAATTATTTTTGAGTAAGGTAGGTGCTCATAAAGGTCCCCGGTTGACAGCTCTGGATACTGAGGTCCTGTGTTATCTACAGAACAGGTACAATCCGAATAGTGGCAGTGCTTTTAGGTCTGGTTTAGTTTAGTTTTGGTCTTAAATGTGTCCTTCCATTTTTAATCAGCTATGGAAATGTCATTTTCCCCCTTTATTGCTCTCCAAGAGACAAAGAAAAGTGGTTCTTCAAGCCACATAGACTTTATTCCTAAACCTGATTAGCTTTCCCTAAAGACAGGCTGTATCTTCATAAATACAGAGCTTTTATTACTCCGATTGCCAAGACATCTGCAGGTTAATTAATCGGTGATGTAACTTTTAAGTAGAGAAACTAATCTGTAGGTACACCTAATACAAACTGCCAGGTAATTATGTTTTAATAGCTTTTGTTATTGGGGTAGGAAAAGGGGGTGTCATTCACCGAATCCAAAACCCAAGAATCTCGGGGGGGGGGGGCACAAAAGAAAGTAAAAAGAAGGTGGGAAATACCAATTTAAAATAACATTGAAACCAACATTTTATATTTTTATATACAACTTTTCAGCTACACAATGAGATGCAACTACCTCTTGGGTGGGAGGGCAACAACTTTATAACAGTGCATAACAATACTACATAATAGTGGACTGAAGGTAAATTTAGGACAAGAGTATCAGGGCAAATCTCTTAGTTTGATCAAAAGTGTCAATGAATCATAGAACTGGAAGGGACCTTGACAGGTCAACTAGTCTAGTCCCCTGCACTCATGGCAGGACTAAGTATTATCTAGACCATTCCTGACAGATGTTTCTCTAATCTGCTCTTGAAAATCTCCAATGTTGGAGATTCCACAATCTCCCTAGGCAATTTATTCCAGTGCTTAACCACCCTGACAGTTAGGAAATTTTTCCTCATGTCCAATCTAAACCTCCCTTGCTGCAATTTAAGCCCACTGCTTCCTGTCCTATCCTCAGAGGTTAAGAAAAACAATTTTTCTTCCTCCTCCTCCTAACAGCTTTTTACATACTTGAAAACTGTTATCATGTCCCCTCTCAGTCTTCTCTTTTCCAAACTAAACAAACCCAATTTTTTCAATCTTCCTTTACAGGTCATGTTTTCTAGACCTTGTAATCATTTTTGTCGCTCTTCTCTGGACTCTCTCTAATTTATCCACATCCTTCCTGAAATGTGGTGCCCAGAAATGGACACAATACTCCAGTTGAGGCCTAACCAGCACAGAGTAGAGCAGAAGCATTACTTCTCATGTCTTGCTTACAACACTCCTGCTAATACATCTCAGAATGATGCTTGTTTTTTTTTTCAACAGCGTTACAATGTTGACTCATATTTAGCTTGTGGTCACTATGACCCCCCAGATCCCTTTCGACAGTACTCCTTCCTAGGCAGTTATTTCCCATTTTCTGTGTGTGCAACTGATTGTTCCTTCCTAAATGAGGTACTTTGCATTTGTCCTGATTGAATTTAATCCTATTTACTTCAGTCTATTTCTCCAGTTTGTCCAGATCATTTTGAATTTTAATCCTATCCTCCAAAGCACTTCCAACCCCTCCCAGCTTGGTATCGTCCGCAAACTTATAAGTGTACTCTCTATGCCATTATCTAAATCACTGATGAAGATATTGAACAGAACCAGACCCAGAATTGATCCCTGCAGGACCCCACTCGTTATGCCCTTCCAGCATGACTGTAATCCACTGATAACTACTCTCTGGGAAAGGTTTTTGAACCAGTTTTGCAGCCACCTTATAGTAGCTTCATCTAGGTTGCATTTTCCTAGTTTGTTTATGGGAAGGTCATGCAAAATGTTACTCTCTATGCAAAAATATCTGCAGCTGCAGGAGATGGAGATGGAAGAGAGTGCAGATGATCTAGTGGTTTAGCTACTAGCCTAGGAATCAAGACACAGAAACATAGGAATGGGCATACGGGATTGGCATATCTAGTCCAGTATCTTGTCTCAGCACCAGATATATTAGAGGAAGGTGTAAGAGCCTGAAGTATATAGATGGGGAGTAATCTGTTCCCCTCATTAGGTCTCATCCTCATTTCTAATTATGACTTGCTTAAATCCTGAAGCACAAGCTTTAATATCCTTTCCAAAAATGTTGTTAATACTAGCTATTCTAATGTCCAATCTCTTTCAGAATCTTGCTAAACTTCCAGTCTCACAATTCCCATGGCAATGAGTTCCGTGCTCTAATTACTCATTGTGACACCTAGATTCAGTTCTCCACTCTGCCACAGACCTCATAAGTGACCTCAAACATAAGAACATAAGCACGGCCATACTGGGTCAGACCAAAGGTCGATCAAGCCCAGTATCCTGTCCTCTGACAGTGGCCAATGGCAGGTGCCCCAAAGGGAATGAACAGACAGGTTATCATCAAGTGATCCATGCCCTGTCACCCAATCCCAGCTTCTGGCAAACAGAGGTTAGAGACACCATTCCTGCCCATCCTGGCTAATAGCCATTGATGGACCTATCTTCCATGAATCTATCTAGCTCCCTTTTGAACCCTGTTATAATATTGGCCTTCACAAAACCCTCTGGCAAGGAGTTCCAGAGGTTGACAGTGCGTTGCATGAAAAAATACTTTCTTGTGTTTGTTTTAAACCTGCTACCTATTAATTTCATTTCGTGGCCTCTTGTTCTTGTATTATGAGAAGGAGTAAATAACACTTCATTATTTACTTTCTCTTTACCACTCATGATTTTATAGACCTCTATAATATCCCCCCTTAGTCGCCTCTTTTCCAAGCTGAAAAGTCCCAGTCTTATTAATCTCTCCTCATACGGAAGCCGTTCTATACCCCTAATCATTTTTGTTGCCCTTTTCTGAACCTTTTCCAATTCCAATATATCTTTTTTTGAGATGGGCGACCACATCTGCATGCAGTATTCAAGGTGTGGGCATACCATGGATTTATATAGAGGCAATATGATATTTTCTGTCTTATTATCTATCCCTTTTTTGATGATTCCCAACATTCTGTTCATTTTTTGCTGCGCTGCACATTGAGTGGATGATTTCAGAGAACTATCCACAATGACTCCAAGATCTCTTTCTTGAGTGGTAACAGCTAATTTAGACCCATCATTGTATATGTATAGTTAGGATTATGTTTTCCAATGTGCATTACTTTGCATTTATCAACATTAAATTTCATCTGCCATTTTGTTGCCCAGTCACCAGTTTTGTGAGATCTTTTGTAGCTCTTCCAGTCTGCCTGGGACATTAACTATCTTTGAGTAGTTTTGTATCATCTGCAAATTTTGCCCACCTCACTGTTTACCCCTTTTTCCAGATCATTTATGAATATGTTAAATAGGACTGGGCCCAGTACAGATCCCTGGGGACACCACTATTTACTTTCTCCATTCTGAAAAACTGACCATTTATTCCTACCCTTCTTTCCTATCTTTTAACCAGTTACCAATCCATGAGAGAACCTTCCCTCTTATCCCATGACTGCTTTATTCCTATCCTTTTGTCTTACCAGTCTTTAACAGGCTTATTTTGCTTAAGAGTCTTTGGTGAGGTACCTTGTCAAAGGCTTTCTGAACATCTAAATACACTATATCCACTGGATCTCCTTTGTCCGCATGCTTGTTGACCCCCTCAAAAAATTCTAGTGGATTGGTGAGGCATGATTTCCCTTTATAAAAACCATGTTGACTATTTCCTAACAAATTATGTTCATCTGTGTGTCTGACAATTCTGTTTTTTACGATAGTTTTGCCCGGTACTGAAGTGAGGCTTACTGGCCTGCAGTTGCCAGGGTCACCTCTGGAGCCCTTTTTAAAAATTGGCTTAACATTAGCTATCCTCCAGTCATTTGGTACAGAAGCAGATTTAAATGATAGGTTATAGATGACAGTTAGTAGTCCTGCAATTTCACATTTGAGTTTCTTCAGAACTCTTGGGTGAATACCATCAGGTCCTAGAAACTTATTACTGTTTAGTTTATCGATTTGTTCCAAAACCTCCTCTAATGACACCTCAATTTGGGACAGTTCCTCAGATCTGTCACCAAAAAGAATGGCTCAGGTTTGGGAATCTCCCTCACATCCTCAACAGTGAAGACCAATGCAAAGAGGAGTGATGCAAATCACTTAGATTATTGTAAAGATATTAGGCATCTCCACGCTTTTACAAATCTGGCCCTTAGTTTCTAAGCCTTAGCTCTCCATCCATAAAATGGGAATAATAGCACTTCCCAACTCGTAGGGATATTGTGGGGATAAATGCATTATAGATTATGAGGTGCTCAGTAACTACAAGTAATGGGGACCACACATGTAAAAGAGATAGATATGCAGCTCACCTATGAGGGCTGCACTTAGACCATGCTCATCCAGCTTGAGAGGATTATTCTCTAATGTCTATTCTCCAGAGCTTTGTCCAGTTGAGTTTTAAATAAACCAAGCAATGAGACTAACTTCTCCTTCACTGTTAAACATGTCCTGATATGAAGATGATTTGTTCCATTTCTCCTAATTACACCCCTTTGGATCACTTTAAATAATCCTCCCACTCTTTGGCGTTTACAGCCTTCAACCCCCTGAAATTGGTGACAGGTGTCTTCACAGCAGATGGTGATGGGGCATTGTGTTTAACAGATGCTTGACAGTAGGCTTATGATATTACACCAATTGCTTAGGTGGTTTTAAATAATCCAGCAGAGCTGTGCAACCTAACAGAGGAGCCAGAAGCACTTGAACCCAGGACTGTGCGGGCTTGGAGACGGGTGACCCACATCAAGGCTGCATGCTAGTATCCAGCTCCTTTCTTTGGCACAGCACTCTGTGATACTTTGCACACCAGGCATTTGATCTAAATCCCAATTACATTCCATTTTTCAAAGCTCATAAGAAGTAAATGGGAGAGAGCTGATTTTTGTTTCCCCTTTGGACCCTGCTCTACTTGGGTGACATTAACAGATGCACTGTTCTTATCACTTCCTGCCTCACTTGTCATCTGTGACATTAGCAGTATCATATGCTGTTGCTCCCTGGGGCACCTTCATTAGGCTGTCACCTATGTTAAAAGCTCTGAGGGCCCAGCTACATAGCCTTAATATGGCCATCTGAGCTCTACAGGCAAATAGATTATAGCAAGGAAGTTTTCACAGGAGGTAAAGAGAGGGGACAGTAAAGGGGGACAAAAGGAGGCAGTAAGGGACATAGAGAGCTCCCCCAGTCCCACAGGAAGAATGAAAGGGTTGGGGAAAGCCCTTGCTCCCCCCCATATAGATGAATACTGTACAGGGTAAATTCCCAAAGCTAAAGGATATCACCTGCCCCAAACCAGAATGCCAGAGCCAGAAATTTGGAGCAGATCCAGGCAAAACTAGGAGACAGGTTTCTCTTATCTCTTCCCCTTCACTTTGCATCTGTGGACAATGCTGGTAAAGCTGTCACATCCAGGGAGGCCCGCAATACTGAGATGATGCTTGCTGCTCAGGGCTGAGTACAAGCTGCATATCTGCCTCCCAGCTTCCTCCTTACTTGAATCAGATGTGCCCATGAGCGACAGACAGATGTAAACAACCCCCCAGTGAGGTGGGGTGGGGATATTCATTCATTCTCAGTTCAGATAGCAGAATGCCACCACCAACCTGTGTAGCCCAATAATATCAGAACTGCTCATGAGGCAGCCCCAGTTACCGTCTATGGAGCTATGACACTGGGATACCTTTTCCTTTCTGTGTACCGTGCCTTTTAGGGTATGTCTACACTGCAATGAAAATCTGCAGCAGCGAGTCTCAGAGGCTGAGTCAACTGCATAGGGTTCATGGGGCTAAAAGTAATATTGTAGATGTTCAGGCTTGGGCTGGCAACTGGGTTTTCTGACCCTCCCTCTCCAGGTTTCAGTACCTGGGCTCCAGCTCAAGCCTGCACATCTACCCTGCTATTTTCAGCTCTGTAGCTCAAGGCTTGTGAGTCCTAGGCTCTGAGACTTGCTGGCATGGGCCATTTATTACCCTTCTTTTCTAAGGGCTCTCCTCATTTTAGAGACCATAGTTATTTTGACCTCAGAGTCCCTGAAGCCTGTTTAAGAGAAGACAAATGTACACCCTGCACTCTCTCTCACGCGCTCTCTCAGAGACATAGCTTTTGTTCTTTCCTGCTGTTCTTCCCTCATTCTAAAATAAAAATCATTTTAAGACGTAATGTATAGGACTGCTTTCTGTGTGTGAATAAATAGAATATACGGTTGCATCCAAAAAAGAGTGGGGTCCAAGCGTACTCATGGCTTGCCAATGCCTTCCAAGTTCTGGGCTGTCTTGAAAGGCCTCTGAGACAACACTCAATGTTATTTCCTTGCCCAGCCTCTACACCACTATTCAGTGTCACAGTAGCTGGTTTCTTCCCTTGCCATGCCAGTTGGATGAGGGAAAACACTATCAAATACATCAACTCCACTGTGGTACAGTGCCCTTGCTTAGCATGGCCTTAGCCACAAACTGAAGGACTCACCCAGATAGAGGGTCCAGGAAAGCCCACTCATATACGTGTGTGTGTGGGCACTCCTGCCCTCTTGCCCATTCCCGCACTCTGCTTTTCCACACTCCTTGCTGGGCTATAATTGGAAGATTTATTCCCTGCCACGGTCGCTCTGATGCAGACTTTCCCAAAAGCTCTTTAAGCAATTTTAGCACTTCAGAAAACCTGCATTATAAATGTAACAAGAAATACATGAATTTTGTATCAGGTGTCAGCATGGTACCTATTATTCTAACAGTAACAAGGGCAGGAGAAGCCCTATTTTCTCTCTTCATTCTTGGTCAGAGGAACAAAGGGTGGTTGGCAGGAAAGAGAAGAACAGATGGGCAAAGCCTGGGAACTCCTTTCTATTAGGGTATTATTTGCTTGGTATCTTTCAGCTCTGGCAGCAGAATCACCTTACTTTTTGGGCTGGTCTTCCCCGGGGGCGGGGGCGGGGGGAATCGATCTAAGAGACGCAAATCGAAGTATCTTAGTTCAATTTACCTGGCCGTCCTCACGGCGGTGAGTCAACTGCCACAGCTCCCCCATCGATGCTGCTTACTCCTCCTGCTGAGGTGGAGTTCAGGCGTCGATTCACAGATTGATTTATCTCGTCCAGATGAGACGCGATAAAATGATCCCCGATAGATCGATTACTACCCGCTGATCCGGTGGGTAGTATAGATGTACCCTTTGTCTAGGCTAGTTTGGGAAGATTAGGATCAAGATCCCTTTGAACTATCCCCTGTTAGGAAAGAGATAAAGAGAGCACCCTCATTCCAGACCCAAATTTAGCTCCCTCCCCATGTAGCCTATCTTGTAGCTTACTATGGTAAATTATTTACATGGGAATTAAGAAGTCACCAAGCAGAAGGAAGGGAAATTGTTATTTATGTCAAAGGAATGAAGCCTGCCTTTCTTTTTTTAAAGCTTTCTCCTGTATGAGTCAGATAACATAAGGTTGGAAGATGGTACTTCAACAGCCAGCAGCAGAGCAGGTGGGGTCCAGAGGGCCAGGTATATACAGCAGGTGTGTTCTGCCTGGTACATTCAGTGCCACACAAGGTATATGTTTAGAAGGAAGGTCGTGCAGTTCAAGCACAACCTGAGGATCAGGAGTTCTATTCCTGGCTCTGTCACTGATTTCCTGCCCTTAATTCTGTGCCTCAGTTTCATCATCTACAGAATGAGGATGCTACTACTGACTTACTTCATAGCCAGGTTGTGAACCCACATGCATGACTATCTAGAAGTTGTTGTGATATCTGGCTCATATGGAAGACATACAGAAATGCAAAGTAATTTGATTACTATCAGTATATGCAGTGCACATTATATTCAGAAGCACAGTGTGTGTATTCTACCCGATGGGCCAGGTACATTCAAGCAACTATCAACCTGTTTGTCTTTTAATAAATGATATAACAAAATATTCTGGCCCTTTAAGTCTAGAGGGGAACTGAAAACCCCACGCCAAGAATGCTTGAATGAACAATGGCTCAGGAAATTGCCATAGCAGGAAAAGAGGAAGCGGTCCTGGGAAATTAGTAGGTGGCGATGAGGACGACCAGGACACTGTCCCTTAATCCCTGTAGCATAGGATGGGGCAGGGCTTCCCCTCTCTTCCGGGCAATCAAGAAGAGCTCTCTGAAGAAGGGCAGTATACATACTGCCTTCTCCCTCAGAACAGGGGAGACACTAACAGAAGGAAGCCAGATCCAAAAGGCTGAGCTCCCACTAGGAAAGACTAGGAATGGTGAAGAGCAGACTAGGATAGATTAAGAGCTCTGTGCATGGCAGAGGACACAGAGCTGAGCATGAACTTCTGGATTGTGGTGAAGACCTGAAAGACTATCTCGAACTGTTTCTGTTATTTAACCAAGCTCATACAGGGGTGGGGTTGGTATCAGCCATGACTGAAACTGTGTGGAGGAGGTCTTAAAGGGCCCTGACGATGGAAGCCAGAGACAGGCTGTGGCAGAGCCTCTGCTGGCCATGGAGTGGGAGACCAAGTGGCTGCCCTGCTACAAATGGTGATGCTAATAATAATCTCTGCTATAAATGTAAAGTATTTGTAAAGGAACAAGACATAGAACAGTGGGCACAACAGCCAGACCGCTCTCCTTCAGATGATCTAAGAAACGTCAATTAAAGAACAGAGGACTCCATACAAGCTCATGGCTGCTGTGGAAATGTGTTTCTCATGGTAAATCCTCTTCATTGTTATAATATGTTGGAATAATTCCTTTGTGCTCTGGGGCATTAGCCCTCCTTGTTCCCAGTTCAATAATATAGCATTGCTCTTTTCATTTAGAGTCAAATCTGTCAGCTATACCTATCACATTTCTCTCCCCATTCTGATGGGAAATGACACATATGATTGCAGATCCAATTACTCCAACGCAGGCCTTGGCAAATGGGTTCTTCCCCTCCTCTACAAGGTACATTATTCCTGCTTCTCTTCCTCTGTGGACTATGCCCTCCAGTGCACACACATCCCCAGCTGTGTATCTGGGGAGGATCCATCCCACAAAGAGAATAACAGGAAGAGAAACTGATTCTAGAGGGAAATGTTGGGATTACAGCTGGTCAGAACATTGACATTATGATGAAATATGCCGATTCATCAAAGCCAAAACATTTCACTGGCTTGGGATGTTGGAGACCTAAATTCAGCTCCCTGCTCTGCACTGAATCAGAGTGATGTGGGATGAAGAACTCTGCTCTGAATCAGGCAGAGCAGGGATTGAAACCTAGGACTCCCAGATGAGCGCCCTAAGAATGGTTATGCTGGGTCAGAACAATGGCCCATCTAGCCCAGTATCCTATCTTCTCTCTGAAGCACCTGACACTGGCCAATGTTGGAATGAACAGAACAGGGCTATTACCCAGTGATCCATTCCTTCTCATCCAGTCCCAGCTTCTGGCAATCAGAGGTTTAAGGATGCCCACAGTATGAGGTTGCATCCCAGACCACCTTGGCTAGTAGACATTGGTTAACCTATTCTCCAGGAACTTATTCTTTTTTGAACCCAGTTATACTTTTGGCCTTCACAACATCCTCTGACAACAAGTTCCACGGGCTGACTGTGCATTGTGTCAAGCAGTACTTGCTTATGTTTGTTTCAAACCTGCTGCCTATTAATTTCATTGGGTGGCCCCCACTTCTTGTGTAATGTGAAGGGGTAAATAACACTTCCTATTCACTTTCTTCACACCACTCATGATTTTATACACTTGTATCAAATCACCTCTGAGTCATCTCTTTTCTAAGATGAAAAGTCACAGTCTTTTTAATCTCTCCTCATGGAAGCTGTTCCATACCCCTAATCAATTTTGTTGCCCTTCTCTGTACCTTTTCCAATTCTAATAGATCTTTTATGAGATGGGGTGACCAGAACTACAAACAGCATTCAAGGTGTGGGCATATGATGGATTTATATAATGGCATTAGGATATTTTCTGACTCATTTATCCTTTTTCTAATGGTTCCTAATATTGTCCACTTTTTTTTGACTGCCGCTGCACGAGAGGACATTTTCAGAGAACTATCTTCAGTTACTCTAAGATCTCTTTTTTGAATGGAAAAAAAATGAATTTAGACCCGATCATTGTGTATGTGTAGTTGGGATTATTTTTTCCAAAGTGCATTACTTGCATTTATCAACACTGAATTTCATCTGCGCTTTTGTCACCCAGTCACCCAGTTTTGTGAGATTCCTTTGGAACTCTTCACAGTCAGCTTTGATCTTAACTATCCTGAGTAATTTTGTGTCATCTGCAAATTTTGCCATCTCCCTGTTCACCCTCTTTTTCCAGATTGGTTATTAATATGTGGAACAGCACAGATCCTAATACAAATCCTTAGGGATCCCCACCATCTACCCAAGCACCACAATGGATGCATTCCTGCACACACACACACCTCTCTTCCTGAATAGAAAAGCTCAGGGATCAATCCACAAACTGACATTTTGATGCAATTCCTTTTTGTGAAAACATTTGAAAGGGCAATATGTAACAAAAAAAATAGTATCTCTAAAGTAGCCATGAAACAGAATTATCAACTTCCATCTAGTTTGGACTTTTGCTGACTTTAACAAAGAGTTAATTTTTTAAATCTTACTTATAGAGCTGCTAGAATTGGTTTGGATAAAACAAGAGCCAATCTGACTCTTCCCCCAAAGCTCCAAAGGAATCTTTTCTGAGTTTGGAAATGTTTGGGGAACTTCCCACCCCAAATTATTTGTCACTTCTGCATCTGCCTCTGTGCTTCCAGGTTCCAAGCAGAGGTAGATGTTCAGAAAACACCACAAAAAATATTTCCAAGAGAATGCTGACACAAATGAAAGCAGGAGGTACCAGCAGCTGTCTGGGAAAGACTGTCTTTAGGAGATCTCCATGGCAATTCTCTAATCTCAAGAAGTTCAGAGAAATGGCATCTAAACTTAGGGTGCTTATCTGAATTTTCAAGATTCATTCTCATGGCTTATCGTTAAACTCTATATCACTCAGTATCAATTGACCCATTACCGACCTTCATGGCCTCTTTGGTCCCCCACATTCTTCTCTTCACACACCTGCCATACTTCTTCACCCTTTAAGCCTCAGCCTTCACTATAGGGTTAAAACTCCTGTTTTCCAAAGGCCAGATGTGATTCCTTTACAGGTAGTCAACCCTGCTCTGCATGTCAACTCAAGAGAGGAATTGCACTTTGCCCACCACCAACCCATCGACGGCACTGTTAACTCTGTAGCACACCTAAGCTTTATGTTTTATTAGTTAGGGCATCCTGGGCACTTTATTATCCTTGGCTCTTATCTACTATCTTCAGTATGGCTCTTCCCCTACTTTATTCTAGGTCAGGACAATAAACTGACCATCATAACTGGGTCAAGAAATGTAAACACTGAACACATGCAGGCAAGGACTCATATTTGTGTTCAGGCTCTTTTAATGAGTCACGGACCCTTCAATAGAGCCAAATGACACCATGTTTGATCATCTAAAATGTTCAAAAACCTGCCCTCTGAACATCCTGGGCCTATCTGTCCTCTCAATTAAACTGGTGTGAATCAGCAGTAACAGCAATGAAGTCAGTGAAATTACATTGGTGTGAAAGAGGAAAATCAAGTGCACTGTGAGGAGACCAGACTTTGTGTTAATGTGGCCCCATAAATAGCTGAGTGAGTCACTCAACAAACCCAGTGAAAAACAAATTCAAATAAGAACAGTGAAATCTCTGGATTTACTGCTAGTTGGGGTATTATTCACACAATCAAACAGTAGCTCTGGAAGTGCTCAAATAAGCCCAGCATGCTCCCCAGAGGTCGATCTGTTATCTGACTACTTGGCTGGGTTCGCTGGCTCTGTTACAGTCTCATTGCCACCTCTCACTGAAGAAGCCACTCCCGGGAGCCACAAAACCTGGTAACAAGTTAGTCAGTGGTTATATCCCAGAATGCCTTTGTGTCCACAGTGTGAGGCATGTTTATTGTCACTCTCTTGACATGGCATACTTTGACAGCATGTTCCACACCTCCTTTGCAATCCACATTAGGAGCTTTTAGTCCAGGCTCCGAGAGCTGACTTCCCTCCCTCTACATGGCAGAGAGACCTCAAAGGACATGGTATGGAACAGCAGCACCAAGGCATAAGGCACATTCTTAAGGAGAAGGGTAGTGATGAAATTGGCACAGTCTCTATTAATCTCCTGAGGAGCCACGCTCATAATTAGGAGAAACAAGCCCTGTAGTGAGGGCAGGAATGGCAGCAAGCTGATATAATGAGCACAGAGAAAGTTTGGTGCCTGGGAGCCGTGCACCACTCTGGGCTCTCGCCAGACACCGCAAAGGTGAGGACCTTGCTGGGCGTAAATGAAAAGAGCCTAATGATTTTACTTCCTGCTTCAGTCTCCCAAGCCAATATTATTTCACAAAACAGAAACCACAGGAGACAGAAGCAATGCAGCGAGACTGTAGGCCGGATGCAACACAGCTTTTGCCAGCCACTCCAGATGTACTTTTATGTGTAATAATAAGTAGGGACTCAAAAGGTTTGAATGCTTCTCCCAGATACCTCAGCCTTGAAAGGCAATAAATCTAATGAGAGGGGGATTTCAGTTGCCCCTGGGCTTTGGTCAGGTTCTGAAATAATAATATCAACTCACATAGTGCCTTCCATCCGAGGAAGCACTTTCCAGACATTAAATCAGTTCAGTTGCATGACACCCCAGGGGATGATTAACCTCATTTTATACATGAGGGGATTGAAGCACAGAGCAATTGGGATTTGCCCAAGATCCCACAGTGGATCAGTAACACAATACAGGATAGAAATTAGGTGTCCTGACTCCCACTGCTGTGCATTAACCAACCATTCAACCATGCTTCCTCTCCATATATCAACATTCCTCTGGACTCTCCCATCCTGCGGCCAATGCAGAATTGTTCTCTACTGCACAGGTAGTAGCGTTTTACCAAGTCCAATTTTAAATTTGCCAAGTGATGGACCGTCCAACACTTCCCTCAGGGAAATTATTCCACAGTCCGATACATCTCACTACCATATATGCTTTAATTTTTCCCTCTTCTTTCCTTCTACTCTTCTGAATATTCTGTCTCCTTCCTTGGTATTACAGTCCCCTAATACTTGGAGATTTACATTACCCCCTTCTCCTTCCCAGACACTGCTTAATCAAGCAACACAAAACGAAACCTTCCAACTCTCCTTTTAAAAATAATTCCTTCAGACCGGGACCATTTTTGTTGCTCTTCCTCTGACCTGCCTCTATTTGACCACTAACAGATTAGATCAGGGTGGCCGAACTATTGCTCGCAGGCCGTGTCTGGCCCATCAGATGTTTTAATCTGGCCCTTAAGCTCCTGCCGGGGAGTGGGGTTGGGGACTTGCCCTGCTCCAAGCGTGCCATGGCTCAGGGCAGCTCTTGGAAGCAGCAGCATGTCCTCCCTCCAGCTCTTATGTGTAGGAGCAGCCAGGGGGCTCTGCATGCTGCCCCCACTCCAAGCGTTGCCCCCTCAGTTCCCATTGGCAGGGAACCATGGCCAATGGGAGCTGCAGGGGTGGCAACTGCGGACAGAGCAGCACGCAGAGCTGCCTGGCTGGTGCCACACCTCTGTGTAGGAGCCAGAGGGGGGACATGCCACTGCTTTCAGGAGCTGCCTGAGGTAAATGCCGCCTGGATCCTGTACCCCGACCTCCTCCCATGCCCCAACCCCTGCCCCAGCCCTGATCCCCCTCCCACTCTCTGAACCTCTCGGTCCCAGCCCGGAGCACCTTTCTGCACCCCAAGCCCCTCATCCCTGCTCCACCCCAGAGCCCTCACTCCCAGTCGGAGCCCTCACCCCTTCCTGCATCCTAACCCCAAATTGAGTGAGCATTCATGGCCTGCCATACAATTTCCATACCCTGATGTGGCCTTGAAGCCAAAAAGTTTGCCTACCCCTGGATTAGATAGATCAGTTTAATTCTTTCAGGGTCCATTCTTTAATGCGTGGCTTGGGATCCCCTCTTCCTTCTGGGTGTTGGCATTTTCCCTTTCTGATTCTTGCTCACTGCTGCGAGCCCCAAGCAGATGGACTGCCAGCAGCATACAGAATGGAGAGAGAGCAAGGACCAACACCAACTAATGGTATTAGGACTGCAAATGTTTTAGAGAAGTGGAAATAAAGACAGGCACGTGGAGGAATTTATTTATTTGAATTAGGAAGGAGGTCCTAGATATTGTCCTGCAAATGCTGAGATTATTTGCTCAGTGGGGAAGGCCAGTATCTGCCACTTCCTTTCTAGGCCCCCTTCCCATTTTAGCCCACAGAACTAGAGAGAAATAGATGATAGATCCCAGCACTAAACAACAACCATAAACCACACGTTGTTTCATTGCCTGGCTAAATCAGTGAGAGGCAAATGCGAGTATCAGGAACCCTCAACGTTTCCACTGCGGTCAGGATTAAGCCTCACAAAAGTGGCCATCTCAGCAGAAACATAGAACCGCGGTCTGCCACATTAACATAAAGCAGGGCAGCCAGAAATTATTGCTGCCTCTAATCTCCAAACACTCAGGAGCTGAGCTGCATTCAGTGGAATGACCTGTCCACCACGATGCATTAGCATTTGCTCACACACACAGACAGACACAGACACACACACCTTCCCTCCCTCTTGAAGTCCAGAGATTTATCCCTCCTGAAATAGAAAGAAGCAATATTTTAACTGCCCCGCCTGCTCCTCTTCCTCTAACCACTCATCAGCTCTGATTGTTGTGGGCACTTGGGCTCCTATTCTGGATGAAGGACAAGAAACACTACTATCCTAAGCCTTATTAACAGGTCACTGTTCCAACTGCTGGAAAGAGTTTCCAAAGTCTTTCAGTGCTGTGGTGGCTACTGCACCTTCTCCTGAATATTAAGAGCATTTCTCCATCACCCGAGGGCTTTGGTTTTGGAATGTGAGCTCCGGAAAGTGTTTTGTCGAACAGGGTGAAGTAGAAGGAGATTTGTCACCATGAAGGAAACACAATGGCTGTAAGGGTGTGAAATATGTAACAGTTTATACAATAGCGTTCAAGCTTGTTTGTAAATACATTTAGCCCCACTAAAGGTCATTTTAGAACAATCTTTCAAGTGCTCTGAATGAGTTTCCTATCCCCTTGTGTGCACGTCCCTCTTTCTGGGCACCTCTAGGCTGGAGCAGGAAGTGACATTTCCAGCTCCGATAGACACTCTCATGCTAGCTCTGCTTGACTTCCCTGCTAAAAACAGAAGCATAGTTGTGGCAGTGCAAGTGGCAGAGCACAATAGCCACCCTGAATACACTCTGTGATAAATGAATGTGTGGGAGCTCCCTTTATGGACACCCACCCAACCAGTCAGCTATAAAGTCCCTCCTGGTGGCTGTCAAGGCTGATTCCCCACTCTGGCACTTGGAGTGCAGAAGGTGGTGGCCTGCAAGGATTTTAAAAATTAATAGTGGCCACTCTGACCTTGGATGGGTAGATGCTGCCACCACCCAAATGCAAACACCTTGGGACCCAGGGAGATGCACTTGGGAATTCGTTCCTGTGGGGTACCCTCAATCCCTTTCACCCCCTCACCCCCAGGGAAGTGCTCAGAAAGAAAATAAAGGAAATTAGCTGTTGCCCCCAGCTAATTAAACACAGGGCCGCCCAGAGGGGGGGGCAAGAGGGGCAATTTGCCCCAGGCTCTGGGCTCCGCAGGGGCCCCCACGAGAGTTTTTCAGGGCCCCTGGAGCAAGGTCCTTCACTCGCTCTGGGGGGCCCGGAAAACTCTTGCGAGGCCAGGCCCCGGAGCTTCTTCCGCTCCCGGTCTTCGCCGGCGGCCGGGTCCATCCGCTCCGGGGTGGAAGGACCCCCCGCCAGCGAATTACTGCCGAAGCAGGACCTGCTGCCGAAGTGCAACCCGGTCTTCAGCAGTAATTCGGCGGCGGGGGGCCCTTCCGTTCTGGGACCCGCCGCCGAAGTGCCCTGAAGACCTGCGGCGGGGGTCCCCCGCCACCTAATTACCACTGAAGAGCGAGCTGCACTTCGGCGGCGGGTCCCGCTTCAGCAGTAATTCGCCGGCGGGGGGCCCCCACTGCGGGTGTTCGGGGCACTTCGGCGGTGGGTCCCGGAACGGAAGGGCCCGCCGCCGCCGAACAGGGCCAGCTCTAGACATTTCGCCACGCAGGGGGCGCCCTGCCGCTTGCCGGTCCCGCGGCTCCAGTGGACCTCCCGTAGAGCCACGGGGAGACCTCCCGGGAGCCAAGAGACCAGCGGACCCTCCGCAGGCACGCCTGCGGGAGGTCCACCGGAACTGCCTGCCGCCGACGGCCCCAGGCTCCCGGAATCCTCTGGGCGGCCCTGATTAAACATCATATGCACAAACCTCTTAGAACACCAAAAATCCAGTCCTGTTCTTAAAAATGATAAAAAAATTTTAAAAACAAGAAGAAAGACAATACATCTGGAACTCAGGTTTTTGCTAGATTTTAAAGAGCAATTCCAAAAATTAAGCATCCAAAATAGCTTTCTTGGGGAGTTCAGCTTAAAGGTTACAAGCAAACAAAAGCATTTGGTGTTAGCACAGAGGAGTCCACAAGCCAATAAGAAATAAAAGAAATAACCTAATTGCATCTTTCTAACCATTCCTAATCTACTTACACATTTGGGGATTCCAAATAAGTAGATCTAGGTAGGATCTGATGATCTATGATCATACCTGGCTTAAAATTTCTCATAGCGGAACTGCTCCTTGTTCCTTCTTTCCAAAAGAACAACAACAGAGAGAAAGGGGAATTTTTCCCCCCATTTTAAAAAGTTCTAGCCCTCTCATTGGCTCTTTTGGTCAGGTGCCCACTCCCTTTCCTTTACCTGGAGGACTCTGATAACCCTTTACAGGTAAAGCAAGCAGAGAACAGCCACCAAGAGGGACTTCATAGCTAAGTGGCTGGGGGGGTGTCCATAAAAGGGAGCTCCCCCCTCCTTCATTTATCACACACTCCCATCTGAGATGGGGTGGCTAGCTTGTCCTGTCACCCACTCCCTAAGCAGCTACACTTCTATTTTTAGCAGGCTACCTTGAACATAGCTAGCGCAGATACCTCCACCTGAGCTAGAAATTACACCTCCAGCCTCAGTGTAAACGAACCCTCCGCCTCTCTCCCTCTGCGTCTCGTCACTGCACCAAGGCCGTCTACACACAAACTTGTCTACAGCTAAACCAGTGCAAACCACCACGTGGAAACCCTTATTTCAGTTTCAGAGCGTCTTATTTTGATTGAATTTAAATTTTCTCTTAACTGGTTTAAGTTAAAGCGAAGTAAGCTTGGATTAAATAGAAATGAGCACATCAGTTTAACTAAACTGATTTTAAATCACCCTTTGAGTTAAACTGCTGCAACACTGCACTTAGAAAAGCCCTCAGGCAGAATGTTGATCCTTCAGAAAGGCTGACAAAGGCTTGCTTAATTAATAAATAATACTAACAAATATAATAGGAAAGAAAGCAGTAGTGGTAGTAAATAATGTAGCATCTATTATCACAATAAAGACCATGAGTTGGTGGCCAGCTAATATTATGGTCCCTGCCATGAAATCTTTCTGCACATTTCCCTGATGCTGGTAGCCTGATTCAGATCCAGCTCGACGTGTGTGGTTATTGCTTCCATTTTTTTTTTAAATGAAAAATGGTGACCAACAACGAGAACTAAACCCATGAGTCTATATGTCTATATTACCACAGTGCCACTATGTTACCTCCACAGCTTCACTCCTTAGTGGCGGAACAGTGAGCATGCAGAGAATCTGTGCTAGCACTGGGGAGGAATGCGGCTACAAATCTTCCAAAGGACTTAGCAGAATTAGTACTAGCGACTAATAATCACACTTAGGGCTTTTTATTTAGCACTTGACTCTAGCAAAGTGCTGCACAAACAAACAGAATTGTTAATCATAGAATCATAGGACTGGAAGTGACCTCAAGTGGTCATCTAGTCCAGTCCCCTGCACTCAAGGCATGACTAAGTATTAACATGTGTTTGATCAACCTGCTCTTAAAAATCTCCTGTGATGGAGATTCCACAACCTCCCTAGGCAATTTATTCCAGTGCTTAACCACCTTGACAGTTAGGAAGTTTTTCCTAATGTCCAACCTAAACCTCCCTTGCTGCAATTTAATAATAATTTGACCTGGGCCACATTAAGTATCAGGGTCAGTAAAAGGAGAAGCCCCAAAAGTTTGGTTCAGAAAGATCTCTCGCCCTATTAAGAGTATCCCAACAGCCCATTAGAGCCCCCCCAACACTAAAGGGTTAAATTCAAAAAGGAAATTGATTATACTCAACTCTAGCTCAATCTACAGTTTCACACTCGATCCACTATCTCAAAGTAGTTAGATGCTCCTGCTAAAATTATCAGCAGTGAAATAGCTAACTATGTTGATGTCTAAAAAGTTGTCATTAGGCTCTGGAGTTAACACTAGTTCAAATGAATGGGAGCAGTTCACATCTCTCAGAACTATTGCTTCAGGCTCTTGGTGTCTTCATCCATGGGCTTGGCAAAAATTAATTGACAAGGCCAACTGAGAAGTGCAGTAAGACATGCCAGCAAATACCCTCTCAAACCCCATCCGTACCCTCACAGACATACACAGTTCTCTTCTTCCCAGCAGACTACATGACAAGCTTTACCTACACCAGCAACACACCTACTGGGAGTTGTGACAGCCTGAAGTCATACCTGCTGAAGTTCATGAAGGCCCTTGTATTCCAGGTGAGAGATCTCCCCTTTCCATTTCACTTTTAAGCCAATCAAGTACATCATCACCTGTATAGGAAGTCCATCCAGAAGGGCTACATGCTTCCTATCACTTCCTAATAGCAAGACATCAAGACAGTCCTAGGTCATCTTGTTCCAGATAATATTTTCATTTAGGGCTTGTTTACCTAGGGAAATTTACTGGAATAGTTATACCATCACAAAGAGGAGGGGGACTGGCAGTCTATGTCAAAAATGGCATTACCTGTTTCTGAGTCACTGATAACTTGGAAAAAAATAATCGTGAATGCTTATGGCTCAATGTCCTAAGAGATAAAGCACAAGATGGGGTACTAGTTGGTGTCTGCTAAAGATTACCAAATCACACGAGGGAACAGGATAACTGCTTCCTTACGCACCAATCTACAACATGTAGGGAAAAAAAAGCTGCAAGATCATAGAGGATTCAATTTGAGTGACATATGATGGAGAGCTCATGCTATCAGTAATAAAACATCTTTGTAATCTCTAAACATAAAAGATGAAAATTTACTAATCTAAAAAGTGTTGCAGCCAACATGGAGGGAATCTATATTAGACCTTGTCCTAACAGATACGGAGGAACTGATCACAGAACTAAAAATTAATGGTAGCTTAGGTATAAGTGATCATGACCTGTTAACATTATAATGTACAAGCAAAATAAAGTCCAGACCAGTGGTATATACACTTGGTCCTTTAGTAGGGCCAACTTTATAAAGCTGAAAACAGTTATGAGCCAAATCAGCAGGGAGGAAGAATTTAATCAGAAAAACGTGAATGATAATTGGTAATCATTTAAGAACACCTTACTAGATGCCCAAAAAGTCACAATCCAGGAAAAACATTGTAGTTGTTGTTTTAACTAGATAGCAACAACAACAAACTATCTGGTTTAAAGGGGAAGTGAAGGCAGCTCTAAAGTATAAACTAAAATAAAATGTAACAAGTGGAAGAAATGGAAAGTTGATAGTCATGAATATAAATCAGAAGTTAGAAATTGTAGAAAATTGATAAGGGAAGCCAAGGAACACAAGGCAAATTTATGGTCAGCAGCGTTAAGGACAATAAAAAAGATATTTGAATGAATCCTGACAACGATAGTGGTACATCAGTCCATATGGAATTGGTAAAATTATTAATAAAAGGCAGAAAAGGCAGAATTGTTCAATACAATTTCTATTTTGTATTTGGGGAAAAAACAGATAGCATACTCTCATGGTATGGTGATAACACTCTTACTATTCATCAAGTACCTCTGAAGGATATTAAACAGAAGCTACTAAAATTGGACATTTTTAAATCAGCAGGTCCAGATAATTTGCATCCAAAAGTTTTAAAAGAGCTGTCTGAGGAACTCACTGGACCATTAATATTGATTTTCAATAAGTCTTAGAGCACTGGGGAAGTTCCAGAAAACTGAAAGAAAGCTAATGTGCCAATTTTTAAAAAGAGTAAATGGGATGACCCAGGTAATTATAGACCTATTTATCTTGACATTGATCCCAGGCAAAATAATGGAGCAAGTGATACAGGACTTGATTAAAAAAGAACTAAAGGGTAATGTAATTAATGTAAATCAACACGATTGTATGGAAAATAGATAATTTCAAACTAACTTGATATTTTTATGAGATTACAATTTGTTTGATAAAGTTAACAGTGTTAATGTTAGGCTCCTCTAAGGTGTCTGATTAGATACTACATGATATTTTTATTAAAAAACTAGAAATATATAAAATTAACAAGGCACACAGTAAATGGATTAAAAACTGGCTAACTGATAGATCTCAAAGTGTAACTGTAAATGGGGATTCTTCAATGAGCCGGTGTGTTTCCAGGGGTCCCACAGGGATGGGTTCTTGGCCCTATGCTATTTAATATTTTTATCACTGACTTGGAAGTAAATTTAAAGTCATCAGTGATAAAGTTAGCAATGTCACAAAAATGTAGTGAGTGGTAAATAATGAAGAGGCTAAGTCACTGATTCAGAGCTATCTGGATCACTTGGTAAAACTGGGTGCAAGCAAACAATAATACACCTAAAGGTCAATGTACATATTTATGAACAAAGAATGTCAGCCATACTCACAGGATGGAGAACTCTACCCTGGGAAGCAGTGACTTTTAAAAAGATTTGAAGGTCATGGTGGATAATCAGCTGAACACAAGTTCCCAATGTGACACTGTGGCCAAGATCATGCAATGTATAAACAGGGGAATCTCGAGTAGGAGTACAGAGGTTATTTTATCCACAGGCTCTGCTTCCAATTTTCTCCCAGGGGTGCTTAACCCCCTCACAGCCCCAGACCCCTCCCCACTCCACCCCTTCCCCCAAGCCCTCACCCGCCCCACCTCTTCCTGCCCCATCCTCTGAGTGCACTCAGTCCCTGCTCCTCTCCCTCCCTCCCAGGGCCTCCTGCATGCCGTGAAACAGCTGATCTGCAGTGGGCAGGAGGTGCTGGGAGGGAGGGCGAGGAGTTGATTAGAGCTGCTGGTGGGTGGGAGGTACTGGGGGTAGGGAGGAGCTTGGCTGCCAGTGAGTGCTAAGCACCCGCCAATTATGATTTTACCTCAGTGTTTGACAATGGTGTAACCGCTGCTGGAATACGGTGTCCAGTTCTGGGGCCCACAATTTAAGAAGGATGTTGATAAATTGGAGAGAGTTCAGAGAAGAGCCACAAGAATGATTAGAAAACATGCCTGATAGTGAATGACTGAAAGTGCTCAATCTATTAAGCTTAACAAAGAGAAGGTTAAGTGGTGACTTGATTACAGTCATTAAGTATCTATACTGGGAGCACATACTTGATAACGGGCTCCTGAATGCAGCAGAGAAAGGTATAACATGATCCAATTGCTGGAAATTGAAGCTAGACAAGTTCAGACTGGAAATAAGATGTACATTTTTAAGAGTCGGAGTAATTATAGTGAAATAATTATTATAACTATGCTGGTCAATTTTCTCTTGTAGACAACCCTTTATTCTGGAATAAAGGTGCCTTTTTCCAATTTAGCTTGTGTCATTTTGGAAGCAGTATCAGCCAAACTGGAACAAGACACTCTTATTCCAGAGTAAACGTATCCACACGGAGAGTTATACTGATATAACTATAGCCCCATAACTACGCTGGTAAATTCCCCCTTGTAGAAAACGTATTAGTCAATGCAGTTACTTCTGTCCCCTCTTTAAACGAATGCAATGCTGGTGTTAGGTGCCAGACTGAAGTCCCAATACAGAATAGGTACACCATGAGAACAAGCTTCTCCAAAACTGCCCCACTAAGCATTCACCTGGACAGCCCCACTTGGCTGAGACAGGACTTCAGTGAAATTCAGGGTGCTCCGCACCTCACACGGGATCTGACACTTAGAATTCAGCTGAGCTACTGGGTAGCTATAAATACTTTCAGATACTACTTCCCAGGGCCACTCTTGAATTAGAATCCTAGAGTGGAAAGTCTCCGTAGTGTGTGTGTGTGTGTGTGTGTGTGTGTGCGTGTGTGTGGAGGGGTGTGTGTTTGTTTTAAGCTACTGCTTTCTCTCTTTCATTTCCCTCCATGTAAAAAAACCAAACCAAAACAAAACAAAAAACAGAGATCAGACAAATTCATCACAACAAGGAACAGTTTTGGCCCCACACAAGATGCCTGAGCTTTAAAGCAACCCCGCTGTGCCAAATGCTGGCAGCCTGTGCTGCCCAAGGAGTCCCCCATTCCTAGTAATTATGTATTTGGGCTACAATGCCATAACACTGGCTTAGGACAATCTCTTCTCTTAAGAAAGAAAAGAAAAATCAATCAGAGTGAGCTGTTGCTCGACAGGTCTGCAGTAAAGCCCAGCCATGTAGAAAATAGAGCAGCAGCCGCACTAAAGGATTGAGAAGACAGGGTTAGCAAACTCCATCACTGGACACAATTATCTCTCTGGGGAAAAAAACCCCAAACATCACAAATATATAACAAAAAACTAGATTCAGCTCTGGGACGCTGGGAAGCATCATTCTATGGGCCACGCACTGCTCCTGGGGCATCTGCTATCCTCCTCATAGGCCTGCTAATCCCTCTCCTCCAACAGACTCGCTATAGACTATGCCAGGCCTCAGGTTTGCAGAAGGAAAAAGAGGGAATCAACGTGGGAAAGAATCAAGCTTGGGAGACTCCCTTTCCTCATCATTCCTCCCTATCCTTTGGGAGGAGTCATATTGCCAAAACCCAAGATAGGGTCTCTGCTTTTCTCAGTTTACTCTGTAAGGCATAGCAATTCCATCACAGGTCCAAGTGGGGAAAGTTTGTCATGGCATCAATTTGCAGCATCCTAATTCTCAGTAGGAGATGGGTCCAAACCAAATCCCCAAATTCAAAGACACCCCAAATTTTAAGAAACAGGGGTGTTGAAATGTGATCTGGATCTGAATTTAGCAGCTTGCCCCTCTCCTTATGATGAGCCAAACTAAAGCCTCCATTTCTGAAACGGAAACGACACACACACATAGTACAGATGCAGATTTAAGTTTTGCATCTTTGATGACTCTCTAATCACAACACAACACCCTTCTCCTCCCAGCAAAGTTACTCCTGGAGAAAATCTGCATCTCTGTGGCACAGCTGAAAAAAGCCCCCCTCCCACAGATTCCTTTTTGCTTCCTTGCAGAAAATGGTTTCTGTGGGAAAGCAAAGAGAAGCTGCACCAGTGCTCACTCCCCCCGGGGGAGAGGTAAATCCCTTGGGGGAGGCACCCAGGGATGTTAGTCCCAGCTGAGTAGGGAGGAGGACAAGAATGGAGATGGAGTTCCCCCTCCCCCTTTCCTGCACAGAGCAGCCAGGGCTTGGTCAGATCAACCCCCAGGAAGCTCTGCATTACAGTGTGTGTGTGTGTGTGTTTGGGGGGAAGGTTTGGTGGGAGGGGGTCTGGGTGCAGAGGTGTGTGAGGTTCGGTGGGGCGGGGGATCCAGG
>NC_133772.1:113872543-113884547 GCF_003597395.2 Chelonoidis abingdonii | reverse complement strand
ATCCCCACCCCACTGAGCCCCAACCAGCTGCACCGCGACACCCCATCCAGCCCCACTCCTCCAGCCCCCTCTCCCCACTGAGCTCTAACCACCTTCACCTGGACTCCCCTGCAGGGTCATTCCCCCTGCACCCAGAATCCCTCACCAAGCCCCTGTGCATCTAGAGTCCTCCCCAGGCCTCCTTCCAAGCTGCCCGCACCCAGATTGCACCACAGAGAACCCTAGTACGCTTGAGGGAATTCTTCGACAAAAATTCTGTAAATATCATGTTACTTTGACAAATCAAATATGCAGAATTTTAAAATATTGTGCACAGAATTTTAAATATTTTGGTGTAATTTTAAAAAAATTTTTGGCACAGAATTCTCTCAGGAGTACAAAGTAAATTCAGATCTACCCTATGTTCCACAAAGCACTTCTTGTGGAACACAGGGCAGGACCCAAAGGAAACAAGTAGGCTAGTGTACTTCCAGAGTAGGCCCTACATCTGGACTCTGGAATGGAAGGAACCTTTATTCTAAACTGAATCACCACCTTTCCCTGCTTATTCATTCCTTTGGAAAAGTCAGGAAACCTTTGTGATGCTTGTACACTTTTGCCTGGCGCCATGAGTCCATTAATTGCTATGGTACCTTCCCTTCTGCAGGCAGGTATTACCTTCCACCAAGTGTCCTCTACATACACCACCATTCAGTACATCCACCCAGTCACTTCTCTGCAAAGCCACCTGTTCACCTCTTCTGTCTCCTTCAGCGCTGGGAATACTTGGCTGCATAACCACAGTCATGAGGTTGTGGACAGCTCCAAGTGCTGTCAAACCTGGTGTTAATAGGATGCAGGCATCACTGTGCCCCAGAACTTTTATGGCTGTGATGAACACTGGGTAGCACTGAAGTATCTGCATTTATTTCTATTTGTATTTATTGCTTTCAAGTGCTTCCTTAGTGCCTTAGAGAACCATTTACAGGACTGAAATTACACAAAATCATGTCTTCGCAAGATATTTCAGTTCCTGAATAGTGGAAATAAAAAGACCTCACATCTCCCACCTGGCCGGGAGGCACAGACCATGCAAAACAAACATAAATACAGAGACAGCGGAATGTATCTGGGCTCCTCCACAGCCCTGCTGCTCATTTCTACCTGTTTTTTTGAGCACTTTCTAGCAGGTGCACAGTTCTTCATTTGTCACAATGCATATCTTTTTGCCTATTTGTGGAGAGAGGGTGCGACAGAGACGGGAACTGCAACAAAGACAGCCTATAAAGAATAGAGAACAATGGATAATCCTAAAGGATGGGGGATCTGTCTGACAGGCAAAGAGACTGTCTGGCTAGTTTTCATGACCCCAGCAAAGGACCGATGACACTGCAAAGGAGTTCAAACTAGCTTCAGCAGCTGTGATGGGCGAAGGGCAGTTTAGTCTCTACTGGATCAGCTTTGTAACTGGTAACGGATCAAGAAACGAGGGTTCCATTCTGTTTACTTAACACATTAAAGGGATCAATAGTAGCATTTTGTTCAGTTGAGCACCACCATCATTAACAAAGGAGTGTTCCTTGCAGAGTATCCCATCTAAGTACTGATACAGCCTGACCCTGCTTAGCTTATAAGTCACAGTGCAAAACTATAGCTACATGTCTTCCCAGGAAACAAAGGTGAATGTCAAAATCAACTGAAACTGTAGGAGGTGTTTAAAGAGGCGCAATGCAGCAATCTCTATTTCTCTACTCTTGCAAAGATCAGATCTGGCCTGCCCCAGGTCAGTCAGTAGGTTTGCCAGCTTTACACTCACCTGAAGCAATACTACGTTGATGCATTGCAGCTGCAATACGATGAATTGGATCACTTTCCAGAGAAATGAGATGAGAAATGAGAAATGAGATGATCATGTTTCACTGGGCCCAAAAGATACGATAGACCTCATGAGATCTTCAGAGCAGTGGAATTATGCTGACAAAGTCAGCACGAAGTCAGGAAGATCAAAGGTATACTGAGGCAGGTAGCAACCATAGGTGGGTACTGAGATGGGCTGTTGTGGTGACAGCAAGAAAACAGGAAAGGAGACAGAACCTTTCTACACTGTGTAACTTCCCTCTTCATAGGTCCCCACAGAAGGAACTAGTATATGCAGCTCTATGGAAGCTGCTGTGCCTGCCTCTCTCTCTCACACACACAGAAGCACACACCTCAAGGCCTTTGGAAGTGCTGACAGTCAGTCTTTGTGTGGCCTGCAGGATGCCAGAATTGCCCTCCTGTGGCCTTTTCCTTTTACACTCCAATGCACTACAACTGAAGCAAAAGCCCCCATTAGCTGCAGATCGGCAGGCTGCAGATTCACCGGTGCAACAGGTAGAAGAATAAATAATGGAAGGCAACACATGTCTGAGAGAAACTGGGGAGAGAAAACAGCTTCGCACAAGGCAAAGGAAAATGGCAACATGGTAAATAAGACAGCTGAGATGAATACAAGTGTCAGCTGTCCATGAACAAATCACTGACAGCTGGGACACAGTGACATGTTACAATACGCTCCCAGGGATGTATTTTTCTATAATCCACATTAAATATTGTGATGCTTCTAGGAATACCCAGAGTTGTGAGGAACCTCGCTACCACCTGCTCTTAGTGTGAGCAAGCCTTGTCTATGACTGCCTAGGGACAGCTCCCTGACTCCATCAGTCAGAGGCAACACAAGTACTCTCCTCTCACCCCTTGCAGGCTCCACTGTCCCTCTGCAGATAAACAATGGGCACACTGCAAACCCAACCCTCCCACTCCCACGCTCCCAACGTCCCCCTGCAGTGTCTAGCCCTTGTTTCCAATGGGCTCTCACAAAATTTGCAACTTTGCAACTCCCAAAGGAACAGTACACCCCAGTTTAGCAGTTCCAGCTCTCCACTCAGATCCACTTAGATTTGTATAGAGTGAAAACAAGTAGAAGTTTATTTAACAAAGAACAGAGGTTTGAGGAACAAGTAGACAATGGAAACAAAAAGTTACATATGAAATAAAATCATAACCCACTTTCTAGAGCCTAAACTTAACACACAGGACATTCTCCCATCTTATAAAGGTTGGCTCACCTGAAGTTCTTCTCCCGGCATTAAAGCAGTCAGATCAGCTGTGATCCTCCATTCATAAGACAAGCCAGCTGGTAGTTTATGCCCTAGCTATAGGATCCTTGGCTGTACCTTTGCACTCCCAGATGTAGTTCCAATGATCCATCATCTTCACTTGTAAACTGGGTATGTTCTGCTGCTTGTTTTTCCCTGTAGATAATCTCCTCTGGAGACTTTGCAATCTCTTGATTAGCATTTAGTTCAGATGTAAATTGTGAAGTATAAAATACTCAATTTACATACAGCCAGACAAGTAAGCATCTCCAAACTCAAAGAAACTTATCACCTTCCGATGGCCAGGCCCAACTCTCATATTACAAGAGCATAATTTTCGGTATATGTACTTAAGTCCTTACATATTATCTGTATCTACATTATGATAATTAGTGTGACACAAGCTTTTAGTACAGACCTTATATGACACTCTTTGATGAACTGTTAAATAGAGACCAGACCCAGTGGATCCCTGAAACTCTTATGTACCCCATGGTCTATGCCAGTTGGCAACAAGAGGTACCTGGGTCAGAAATACTATGCAGTGGGAGTAGGGGAGACGCTCAGGGAAGCTCTTACGGATGTTCATTCATGACCATTACTGATTAATGCCTAGAACTTTTTTAATTTAGACTGACAACTGCAGGAGGTAGCTAAGGGTGTACAGTGCTGCATTATCAATACACAGTGCAATCAGTCCCTAAAAAATTACATATGTGAGACCTGGAAAAAAGGATTCCCAATGAGGTGTGCACAGCATGCTGCCACTGGCTTTGCTGCTCAGGGAAGGGAGCTGCACCAAATTGAAGGACAAGCACTACAGTTCATTGCTAGGACCCCAGCTCCTGGAATTATAGTGAAGTCAGAGTCTTAGTTTTCATTTTAAAAACCTATTTCTTGTGGATGCAAATAAAAGCTTGAAACTCTGACTCAAGTGTAAGAGATGCTTGCCTGACTCTGAAGAGAGCCTGAAGTAATAGTTCCAAGAACTGTGACCTGCCCCTTTGACCTTAACTCTGAAACTTGTGCCACCTTAAGAAGAGAAGGGGTCATGGTATGGGGATGAGGCTGCTCTGGAGGAGACAAGGCCAATTGGCTGAGCTGACAGAACTGCTGCTTTCAGAGTACAAGAATCCTGGTTTGTGTTTCAGCCAGGTAATGAGTGGGAAATCTACAAGCCCAATCATAGAGTCAATTTGTTTAAAAATCTGAACAAATGTTCAGTGAAAAGATTTTGCTGCACTCGTCCAACTCTGAAACCGGAAACACACATGACTAATGCTAATTACTAATGCAAGATGGGAAATGCTGGTGGACAAAGGACACTTGTATCTTTAAATGTAAATATTTGAAGTTGTTTGGTTAATGTACCCTGTTGTAGCTATGTTCCTCAAGATGGTTGTTATGTGTACTGCAGGAAGAGCCTCAGACTTCATCCACATTGTAGCACAAACTGAATTAAGGAGCCACATTAAAATTTGGTTCAGCTAAATTGATTTCTAACTTAGTTTGGTCAGTTGGTGAGGACAAAGTGTTGGGCCTTGCCTAAACTCGACTTGATGGGTAAATCTTCCACTAATGTGCTACTATGAGTCAGCTGTATGGCGGACAGGTGCACTATTGTAGACATGTCACCAGCTTGTATCATCTAGACTTGTTCTGACAGGGATGAAATAAACCTGGTGCTCATCTATACTAGCACTCTTGCTATTGTTGGCAGTGGAGCTATACTGGTGCCAATTTAATGGTAAGAGATTTCCCAGAAAAGTCTAATGTAGACACAACCAAAGGGTGCAGAATCATGTTAAAAATAGTATCTACCCACAGATTTTAAACATTATTCAGCCTCCTCTATAACAGAGTTTGTCTACATTAAAACACTTCAGAGTCATAATTTACTACCAATGCAACTGTGGAGATTGTAGTAATGGTGGGAGCTACAGACAGGGCTCGTGCATTTTTACTAGCATGTCATCTAACCTCATATGATTTGTAACCACCACATGTTATCTGACTGTGTTTGCAGCCCTTTCGAATTTGTTTTCTGCAAATGTTCCAGTTAACAAGGTTTGCTAGTAGAACACTTGAGTATTCCCCAGAAGCACATTTTAAATGGCACACTAATCAAGACAATGCAAATCTGGATATTCACAGTGAAGGCTATAGGGGAATAATCCACTAAGAAATATTTGCTGCAGAAATTCCAAAAGAATTTGGAATAATCAGTGGATTCAAGAATTTCACAATCTGTGTGAGGACAGAAAAAGAGGTGAACTTAGGTGAACACATTGTTCATTATGAATTATCCTTGCAGCTCTAGATAAAGATGAAATCCTTGGTGTCTGTCTCGACTGTTATTGTGTATAAAATCATTGGGTCTGTTCACCACTGCCATTTCCTTGAATCTGCTTACAAATTGTTTGTCCCTGAAGGTGGTTCCAAAGGGCAGTCTAGACTCAACCTTAGCCATGCTTCATGAAAAGGCTGTCTTTGTCTCACCAAGCTTTGAAAAGAAGTGGCTATAGATTTTCTCAGGAGTAAATGAAATCCAACCAGCCCACTGAATAATGATTAAGCCTTTTTTTTTTGTCTCATCCAAAAAAAGATGGCACCTCCTACAACAAGATTTAAGACTCTTGTACTCAGATAGAAGAGTCGCACCGAGTCAAGCACTTTCTGTAGTACTCTGGGTTCCCATTCAGATATTAACTAAGCAAAACCCCATTCTGACTGACATGTGAGGAGATGATAGGTTGACTCATGGAATCCCTCAGAGCTCAGTGTTAGCAGGAGGGAATCTTTCATGTCTGTGTATCAGTCAAGCATATGGAAGGGGAATATGAAAGGATTACCTGTACACAAGACCAAGAGGGCTTTCCAAAGAGCTGCAACTACTCGGACTTCCCAACTCACAGCCTTTGGTACTAAATTATAATACTTACATGGTACTTTTCATTCAAAGATCTCAAAGCACTTGACTAACACTAAGTAGGCATCACAGGCATTACCATTTTCAGGATTGTAAACTGATGAACGAGGATGATTTCCCCAACAGCACACAGCGATTCAAGAGCAGAACCAGGAACACAGTCCAGGAATCCTGACTCCCAAGTCCCTTCTCTAACCCACACTCCATCCCATAGTTCAGCACAGAACCTCAAACTCGCATTTCCCAGTTTCCTCTTCTAACCCTAAGGCAGCACAGAAAAAGTCAGTCTAATACCCTGAGAAATATAAACAAAATCATCAATAATGGTGGTAGCCACTGGCAATTTCCAATTATTCCCAGGTAGCTCAGCCTCTTTCTTCTAACGTCATTTAATGTTATGAGATAATGGTAAGTGATTATTCAGATAACCAGCTGGAGTCTAATCCTGCTCTCCTACCAGAGTCTGCAAGAATCTCCTCTGGAGAATCATCTTTTGAGATTTCCTTGACCAAAGGAACTGTCTATTAAAGAGCAGATAAGCCCAGAGGACACCCAGAAAATTCACTTGACATTTTCCCTATGTAATTTTCTTGTGTGGAATAAAAAAATAGTATGAAAAATAAATACATATTCTGTGACTGTCAGCTGGAGTGGGACAAAGGTCCTCTGAGTAGGAAGCCCACTTCTGTCTTTATCTAGCTGGAAACAGGGTAAAGTTCAGCAACTAATGGAAGCTATTCTAATTCTACTTCCCTGAGAGATCAAACAAACATGATAATCAGGACTAATTCATCATCACTGAAAATTATGGATGGGAAAAAGGGGAATGAATGACTCAGGGGACCTATACTGGAGCCTTTCGCTTTTACATCACCAGTTCCAATCCAGCCCAGGTTAGTAATGACCAAATGTCCGTAAGCTGTTCAGTGACACAGGTGAAATGAGTTGGTAGGTGCAACTCCAGCTCTTGGAGGGGCAGGTGCCCACATCTCTCTCTCTCCACACTGCAAGTGATGCCACTGCTGGAAATTTTAGCAGATGGGCCACATTGAAAAAGACCTCTAGGAAAAGCCTCCACTCCAAGGCTAGAGGTGATCCCAACATCTCACTGTTAAGGCATTAAAATTAAGGGGACAAGACTGCACTTCCACTGGCCCATGCTTTGCCTGTTCTGCAGAGGATTAGAGGATTCCAGTCGCTAGGACTGCCAATCCAACAACTTCACCAATATTAATTTTCAAGAAAAAATTAGACAAATCAGAGAGGCACATAAAGGGACTGATCACATTTGGGTAGGTACTTTGTTTGTTTGGAGCATGGTACTTTACATTAATCTTCTTTCCCTCATCCTGGTGTATGCTGTTTTTGTGGTTTTCCACAGACCTAACACTAACATCACATGAGGGAAAAAAATATCCAAACCAAAATCACTTAAGTTGTGAGGAAATATATAGCTAAAATGCAGGAACATTATTCTCAAGCTCACTTAATTTCAGAAGCAACAAGGACAGTAATTTAGGGCTGACTGGCATGAAATTTCTCATGCAGACAGATCTTGGTATGAACTAAGGTACATACTTGGTTTGAGCTCTATAGCCCTTGAATTTGCATTTTTGAATGGAAATTTCCCCTTGTAACTCTCAATATGTTTGTGTTACCTTCAGGGAACAATAAGGGGGCCCTGCCATGGCTAATGTATCATTTGTAAATTCCCATGACAGGCAAGGAAAGACTGTGTAACCTAAGGGATAAAACATCTCCATTTTAGCGCAAAGGGAGTGCGGCCATATCCACTCCAGGCTGTGGTTTAATTTAAATGCCTATTTACTTGGTTCCATTGGTGCTGTTATAATTAAATTCTGGCTACTTTTCTGAAGTAAAACAAGTTGTATCTAATCCAACAAACCCAAGCTACAGCGGGTACCTGAACCATACAAAAGTGGGCGAGCCATAAAAACAACACTGCTTGAAAAAGAGTTAATTAGTTAGGCCCCACTTCAGGTACTTAAGCATGTGTCTATCTTTAACCATGTGATCAATTCATTTGAAGACATTGTGACTACTTGCATAATCAGGACTCTAATACTGCCTAATACCTTAGCTAATCAAGACACGCTAAGAGCTAAATTGCTCTCTTCTTCCTTCCCAATGCTCACAAACCTTCAATGGGAGATCAGAACTGGAAAAGGGCAAGACCACACTAGCCTTAATGTTGTCTTGTTTCACTCAAATCTGCTCTCCTGAACTCAGAGTTGTTCCAACAGGTTCCTGTGATTGGGCCTTTACACGACAAACCCCTCTTGAAGGTGCTTTGTTTAATGCAGGGCCAGATTCTGCCACCCTCATTCACATTGTGTAGTCCCTCACTCTGCCAGCTGTCCCACTGGCTTCAGTGGAACTATTTGTGGAGTAAGGTACTATTCAATAGGAGTAAGGATATCAGAGTTGGTCCACAGACAGCACAGAACAACAGGTTCTTTTTCCTGGTTTGGCTTTTGTTACATGTGAGCCCTTAGGGTCCAGTATATTATAGGGGTGGGCACACCGGCAGGCAAATGTGAGACGTTTGGCACTTGATGAGCTTTACAATTCATCATTCACCAGCTCACACATTCACAGCAATGTATGTCATTGCTTTAAAAATGCAGTTTCCTAACTTACCCTGTGCTGTGAGCCAGACTCTGCAGGATGCTGACCACTCTCTACTCCCACTGCAGTCCACAAGAATTAAGGGTGTTCAGCACATTGCGAGACTGAGCTGTTGGGAGTCATATCATCTTGACTCACAAGTTCAGTGCTGATAATTTTGTCTGTGTACAGAACATAGGCACAAACTTAGCTACTGCATAAGCCAAATTCATGATTGTCACAACTCCACTGACATCAGAGTACTTTTTCTAGCTTGTGCTAACAACCAGCACACTCCATTATGTCTCCCCAAAGAAATGGGTGATGGTAAGGACCACAGACCAAATGAGCTAATCCATTTATTCAAAGGCTCTTGTAAGTAGCAGGCAGACACATCTCAAAGGCACTCAAATATTTAGCCATTTACATTCCTGGGGGATGCTCTGCATACCAGTTACATCCAGCAGTGAACACATGTCTGCATGAACACATGATGTCTGACCTCACATCCTACTGATACTTCTTGCGGCATCAAACACATGCAGCCTGCAAGCACATGCCAGCTATGGCACCTGAGGGGTGAAATCACTTGCAGTGCAATGTGGATCTTACAGAACCTTGCAGCATTGAAGTAGATTAAAGAGTCTGACAACAGAGTCATTTATGACCAGCAATGTATAACTATTGCTAGCGCAACCCATCTGGATGGTCAACACCACCTGGGATTATCAAGGGTAGCACATGTGATACCCTGATTTCCACTGGCAGTTTGCTTCTCTTTGCTGCTGCTGCTTAGGGGAGGTAGTAACATAAGGAAAACTTGTGCTTGTTGGGATTGTGCATGTTGGGACCTTGTGTTATCATTGGTAGGCACCAGCTAATCGTGCTCCCTTCAACCCAAGCAGCCAAAGTCTTGCTCAATTACCACCCTCAAGGAGTACAGGCTGCTAAATTAATCCCAGAGGTGGCTTTTGGGCTGCAGAGAAGGAGACAGGCAAAGGGCTCATCTGTGTCCTTCTGCTCCTCAAACTTCCTTGACCTCTCTCAGGCCACGTCTACGCTACGCGCGAAAATCGATTTTAGATACGCAATTTCAGCTACGAGAATAGCGTAGCTGAAATCGAATATCTAAAATCGATTTACTTACCTGTCTTCACCGCACGGGATCGATGTGCACGGATCGATGGCGGTGGCTCGCCATGGGGTCGGATTCCGAACTTGCCGTTTGTTTTGGGTGGAGTTCCGTAATCGATGCTAGAAAGCGCCTGCACTCTGGATCGAGGGATCGACATATCCCGTCCAGATCAGACGCAATATATTGATCCCCGAGCAATCGATTTTAACGCGCCGATACGGCGCGTAGTCTAGACGGGGTGTCATTCACCTTTTTGACCCTTTCTTTTTATTCAGCTTCTGAAATGGCTGCATGCAGAATGCATTGAATAAATCATCTTACACATACAGCACCTTTCAATGCACAGGATCCCAAAGCACTTGGTATACAGTTCACCCACCACTGAAATACAACGAACTCCAGGGCGGAATTTAACCGCACACAGCAATGCCATACAACTGTTTGGGATGAGAAGCGCAGAACAACTGAAACTGCAAGGAGAACTCAATAACTACCGATAGTGGAGCTTGACCAGGACACCGAAGCTAACACTTTGACACTTGCTCAAAGTGCCATGCAGTCATTCATGAGCACAAGTGGTAAGGGCCTAGCTTTGTGCCTCCTCTAGAGGAATCTGTCCTCAGAGAATTTCATAAAAGCTGGAGCCGAATGGTGAATTACTTGCTACCCTGAGGCTCCTTTACCAAAGGGGAACAGGCAACCTAATGACTTCTTGATTCTGGGTCTAGTCTCAGAAGAGACCTTGTCAGAGGTGGAGAGTTTCTGTCCCTAAGAAAACAAGTGGACACAAAACTCCAAGGACTTCTGGTGTTTCTTTCCTGGTACTGCTCATCTGGGTTTCTGTATGGAGTTATTCTACAGTCATCTAGGGCCTGATCCAAAACTCAGTGAATTCAATGGAAAAAAAAACCTATTGATTTTAATGAGATTAGGATCAAACCTATAATACATGACAGCTCAAAATAGTTACTATGTCAATGCACCAGCGGAGGTCTTAGAAAATTACAGGTACACAATACACAGGAAACAAAGGCATCACAGTTTCAGTAGCCACATACATCACATTTTCACTTGGAATCATTCTAAACTCAATTTTTCCATCTCAGGGTATAAAATAATCTCCTTCTGGGGGGCAGGAGATAATCGTTTCTTCCTATATACATCACAGCACCATAAGCCAGGTCCATTATGAGGGGATAGGGCTTACTCTCAAGCATCAGGAATTAGTCACTGTATAGGTTAGGATGCTAAGCTGCATGGACCATTGGTCTGATCCTGTACAACAGAAGGAGAGAGAGATGGGAATACCAGTGGCCTGCTATGGTATGGCAGGAAATAGGATAAATATTCCAATGTTTTGAACCAGTATGGCAATTCTTATGTATGGATAAACATGATTCCTATCAGAAGATTTTTTTGGCCCTAATGGAATGTCGTGGCCAAAAAGAAGTGGCTTTCCCTTTGTCAAAAGCCAGGGCAAAGGGAGACTTTGTACAAGTTCAAGCGGCTGGTGCTTAGTGGTCACCCTTTCAAGATCTTCAGCAAGATGGCTGTAGTGCGGTACATGTTCTTTAACAGAGAGGACGTGCTATGGTTTAAGCCGGTGGAGCTGAGGACCAAGTGGGGCCGCAGAGGACACATCACAGAGCCGCTAGGGACTCATGGTCACATGAAGTGTCATTTTGATGGGCAGCTGAAATCCCAGGACACGGTGCTGCTGAATCTGTACAAGCGCATCTTCCCTAAATGGACTTATGACCTGCATGTGCCGGAGCCGGTACTGTGGGTGAGAAACGAACAGCAGCTCCCCGTGCAGGAGGTGGAGATGGAATAACCCTCCAGGCCTGCTGTGGTTTGCACCTCCTGCACCTCACATGGGTGCTTGGCTGTTCCAAGCCTTGTGAGAAGTAGGGAGAACAGCCCTGCACTTGTGAGTGCTGTGCCTTTCCTGGGGTTTGTGTCCAGCATTCACGCTGGCTGCAGCAGCATTAGATCTGGCTCACAACTGCCTATGCCCTGGCCTCCAATGTCAGTTTATTTCAATGGTAAATAGATCTTCACCTCAATGAATGTCTCAGTGGCCGCTTTCTTGCAGTAGGGGGTGGCTGGATCGAGTTATTGGGCACACTGGGCATGGAGGCTTTGTCATTCCCTCCTGCCAGGCTAGAAGCCCTTGAACCTGCACTAGGGATTCTG